>NC_081569.1:17835867-17871263 GCF_022355385.1 Mustela nigripes
GTAACACTGCGTGACTGCCTCAGAAGCCTGCTCGACGGCTGCACCCCCGTAACACTGCGTGACTGCCTTAGAAGCCTGCTCGACGGCTGCACCCCCGTAACACTGCGTGACTGCCTCAGAAGCCTGCTCGACGGCTGCACCCCCCGTAACACCCCCGTCTCTCCTGCGCATGCGTGCGTGCATGCCTCTGCGTGTGCGCACGCAGAGGGAGCGTGTGGACGTGAACCCTGGGCACGTGACACAACAGCCTCCCTGGAAGCTGGCGCTGGGAGAACGATGCTCACACTCCCACAGAAACGGACACAGACAAATTTCAAAAGCGTGAACGCATTCGTGTTTTTGCATGGATGGCATTGCTTATCGCTTGTTTTTGTCAATAATTTTACAAGGGGCTTTGGCAGTCGCTTCAACGGCTTTAAGACTCCTTTGTCCTCCTCTCTCGCCACCTGTCCCCTTGACTGGTAGGTTAGCAGGCTCTCTCTCTCCCTCTGGGAAGTTGGGGTTTTAGGTGGGGGTGAGGCTGAGAGAACAGGGGAGGTATTTTGTCTAAAAATACCTCCTCCGTGTGGGAAAAGAGACAGCTGAGGCTTCCTCGGGGCCAAATGTCTTCAAAGGGGTCACAGAGTGAGTCCAGGGGCTCCTTGGGAAGAAGAGCACGTTCCTAGCCCTTCTGTGGCCAGAGGATGGGCATGAGTTACAGTCTGTCAGCAATTCTGTTTGAACTTGTTCGAGAGCCTGCAGGCAGAGCCACGGGGGAAAACGGCTAAATCCTGCCATTAGTCAGTGCCAGGAAGAAAGCGAAATGATGGGTGGCTGGTAGGAGGGACTACACACATTTTCATCCTGCCCAGTGTGGAGGACTGTGTTGTGTCCCGCCAAATTCACAGGCTGAAGCCCTATCCCCCAGTGTGACCGTATTCAGAGATAGGTTCCTTCAGGATATAATTCAGTTCAAGTGGAGCCATCAGGATGGGATCAAACCTGATATGAGTGGTGTCCTCAGAAGAAGAGGAAGAGACGCCAGAGATCGCTCTCCCATGCATGCACAGAGAGCTCATGTGAGAGCCCAGTGAGAAGATGGCTGTACAAGTCAGGAAGAGTGGCTTCACCAGAAATCTACCCCAGGAGCATCTTGACCTTGGACTTCCAGCGTGAAAAACAGAAAAATAAATGTCGCTGGATAAGCCACCCAGTAATGGGGTATTTTGTTACAGCAGCCTGAATGGACTAGTACACCCAGAGCTTTATCTAGATACAGACTGGAAGTGCTATGTATTCTGCTTCCTCACATGAATAATGGACAAAGACAGTGGCCACAGGAGCCTGCCATCCTCATGTGCTAGATGACACCAGAGCTGCCTCACAGGCTGTGGGACCAGGCTCACCATTTTTAGGGCATAGCTTTATAACAGGGAACCAGTCTGGAAAGTTGTATGGGCCATCTGGCCGTTAAAATGCTTGGTAGAGAAGTCCCAGGGTGGAATGCAAGGAGTCAGAGAAGTGTCTCTGGCTCTGTATTTCAAAGTCGAAACACTTCAACCAGTGGCACTTGGAGACAGAGGTGACATCGCAGTCATTTGGCAGTGGGGAGCCCAGGCGAGTTAGAGCTGGGCTTCCCATCTGGGGAAACGAGGAGAGACGTGGGAAGACAATGTTGTGCCCAATGCAGACCCACGTCTATCGGCATCTGGAAAGTTCCCCATCCCTACGAAATGCTCTCGAAAAGCTCACAGGCGTAGACTTCAAGAGAAGAGTCAGTTTCCGATAAGGCTTGTAAAGGTTACACAGTCCTAGGTCTGAAAAATAGGAGGCTGAAAACCTTTTTTCAAATCCTCAGGGAATTGCAAAGAACACCTGGAAAAGGGAATGGGGAGCCAGGGAACCGACCCTTCTGGGTCTGTGTGGGAATCTGCAAGCCTCATCAGGCACCCAGCAGGCCCCCGAATTTCTACCACGCAAGGGAAAGGGAGCCCTGCTGCTGTTTCTGTTTAGTGAATCTCAATAAAAGCGGAACCAGCAGCAACGGGCATTCTGTGTGCTCAGGGCCAAGTTCAGCAAGCTGGGAAACACAAATGCCGCTGTTCTTTTCACCTTGACTCATTCAAAAATTACAAGAGCACCAGCCAGGAGACACTGGAACTGTCGATGCAGACATCCAGACAGTGGTTACGTGTGGGAGGAGAGGGGCCGTGACTGAGATGGGGCCCAGGGAGGGGCATCCGCTTGGTTGACGAACTCCAGTGCCTGACTCGGGTGGTGATGGCAAAGAGGTTCCTGTTAGAGTAATTTACTGAGTGACTGAAAAAGTCAGGTCTGGTGATTGTTCAGGGAACAGACACCAAAGGGGCATGCGTGAGTCTTCCCAGAGGCCAGGACTGTCTTATTTCTGGATCTGGGTTGTGGTCAGGAAGGGTACTCTGTCCAGAAAGATCTGCTGAGTGGTGCACTTAGATATACTCTATGTTTAAGTGAGACTCCATTTAAATTTTATATAAAGAGATGTGAAATAGGAAAGTATGGGCCTGATTCAGCAATGTGGGAATGACCAAGATTAGAGGCCAACATAGAAGACAGGATCTGATGTATAGTATAGTGACTGCCCTTGAAATTTGCTAAGAGACACCTAAATGTTCTCACCAAAAAAAAAGGAGAGGAGAAGGAAGGAAGTAAATATGCAAGGTGATGGATGTGTCAATTAACTTGAGTGGAATTCCTTCATAATATCTACATATATCAAATCATCATGCCATACACTTTAAGTATACTACAATTTTACTTGTCCATGATACCTTAATAAAGCCAGAGGAAAAAAAGGAGTTTTCATGAAGAGCATTCAAGGGTCACAGGTTGATTAAGTCATGGTGCTAATAATTAGTTCATTAGTCACTGGGATTAAATGAGTCAGTCTATTTTTATCTGGGTCACCAGACATCACCTGGATTACCTGCATTTCTCAGACCACATGACCTGTTTCTATACTTCACCTTCACTGTCTTGCAAGGACTCTCACAGCGGTATATTCTTGAAACTTGTCTGAGACAGCCTTGATAAGCAGCTTCATACTCAGCTGTATTTCCACAGGAAAAATAAAATACGAGGTCATGCATAGACATGTTTGCCAAGTTAGCAAAAAAGAAAAAAAAAAAAAAGAAGAAGAAAGAAAAGAAAAGCTTTCTCAGAGTAACTAAGAATCCACATTTCTTGCTAAATGCTTAGCTCAGCAAAGTCACCCTCTTGGGGATGAAACGTGAAATCGAAGTGAGACCCCAGGACAAGGGTCTACAGCAGCACCAGGCGCACTTCGAATCCATGCTTGGAATCCTCTAGGGTGGACCTGGCTCTTGGGCTGTGCTTAGGAGTGCAGGGAGGAAGTCAGGTCAAGCCCCAGGGCAGCTCTGCAGGGCTCCCCGAGCACAGGTGTGTAAATTTCCCCACTGGCAGGACACTATAGCCCCTCAACAAAAGAAGTAATCTAAGGTGGGAGTTGGCTCTCATTTGGATATTGACATAATGTTCAGAGCTAGTCAAGCTACCATGACGAGCCCTCTCTTCTGATGACCTAGGGAGCCACAAGAGGGGCTTTGCTTCTGCTGACAGGAGGCAAAAAATGAAGTCATTCCTTTTGATTAAAAAAACACAAAAAACAAACAAACAACAACAAAAATAAAATAAGACAAAAACGAGCGTCTTAAAAAACGAATATTGAAGAGACTGGGACTAGGAAGGTAGGAGGACAGCAAGCACAGGGAGAGGAAGCAAGCTGATCTGTTCTGGAGGGGGCATACAAAGAAGATGGCTAGCCTCTGGCGTGGCATGAAGTAAGTGGGCTAAATTCCCAGGCTCTGCCTTTAGGTTCACGTCCTTTTGCTGCTTTATGCCTATGGGTATGACTCATGACCAAAAGGCTACTTGTCTTAGTTTGATGGAGTTACTACAACAAGATACCACAGTCTGGGTGGCTTACTGACAACAGTAAGTATTTTTAGTAAAATACTCAAACAGTAAGTAATTATTTTTCATAGTTCTGGAGCCTGGAAGTTGGAGAGGAAGCCAGTGCGGTCCAGGGAGGGTCCTCCTTCAGGTCACAGAGACCATCTTCCTATTTTAGCCCCATGTGGCAGAGGCGCAAGGGAGCTGTGGGGCTTGTTACAAGGGCACTGATCTCAAGCTTGAGGGCCCCACCCTCAACCTCATCACCTCCTAATACCATCACCCTGAGGATGAGGATTCCAACCTATGGGTTTGGGTGCTGGTGGGGATGGGACACAAACATTCAAACCATAGTAGGTACCCTGAGTTTTGGGATTACTCTAGGCTACAAAAATAGTGTGAATGTCAGTGTCTGTGTCTACAATGTCAAAGGCAGAGAATACGCACGTGTTTCTCATCTTTTAAGCATTTCACACACTTCTGTGTCACGTCTGTGCTGATGAAATTCCCGTTCCCTCCCCACCCCCCATCTCCATCCCCAGGACCAGGCTCTCATTCAAGCCCTGCTGTGGCATTCTACCAAGGCTGGTCAGTCTGGCCATCTCAATTTACCCCAGACTCAGCCCACACCAAACGGGAATTGCTACTCCAAACTGAGCCTCCTCAAGGCCCCACCACCCCCCACTTTGAAGTTCAGAAGCTCGCATGCCCCTCTCTTTCTCTCTGCCTCCCACCCCATCTCAGTCATCACCATTTCCTGCTGCTCCCAGACTCTGAGACTTATTCCCTACTTCCTGGGTCCAAGCCCAGACCTTAGCCGTCACTGGTCCTCAGTGGTCACCTCCCCCAATCCCTTCTCTAGTCCTCAAAAGTCCAGACTGGAGGGTACCTTCCTCCACTGATTCTTCCCTGATCCTACCAGGCTCATTCCTCTCCTCCTCTAGAGGCCCAGAGCCCATCACAGTACCTTCCTGCAGTAGGAGCCCCATACTCGTGGTAGCCCAGGCATCTGAACAAAACTTACATCTGTAAATATACGAAGCAGCCTCTCTGCAAATGTAAGCAGTGTGGAACAATGAAAGTTTACACGTCCTCAAATGAATGAATGAATACATATCAGCCCTGCCAGCTTGATCTCTGTATAACGCCACCCTCTGCGGCTTACAAGAGGTCAAGTGGAATAGGGGAGAATTAATGAGGAGCAGAAGGAGGCTGATGACTGCTAACATTTCTTGAAACATTTACCATGTGTGCACCAGGCCCTGTGCTGAAGATTTCTGTGTGTTATCTCACTTTATACTTATAATCACCTGGTAAGCTACATACCACTATTGTCCCCATGGTACTAATGAGGTCCCAATGAGGTACTACAGAAGTTGACAACTTGCCCAAGTTCCAGCAGCAAGTGAAGGTGCTGGGATTCGATCCCAGGTCTTTTGTACCAGAGGCCTTGCCTGAAACTTGCATCAAAGGCTGCCAACCGGTGCCCACATGCCGGATCTGGACTGCAGAGGTGATAGACCATTTAATAAACGGTGCCAGGGCAGTGGGAACAAACTAATTATGTTTTCCACCATGTCATACCACATACAAAAACAAACTCTAAACGTTAAATGTACGAGTGTGAAAACAAAACTTTGACTCCCTCAGAATGAAATGCAGGGGTATGTCCATCAGAAGGAAATGCAGGGGGATATCACTATGATCTTAGAGTAATGAAAACATTTTGTAAAGATTTTATTTATTTATTTAACAGAGTGAGAGAGAGAGAGAGAGAGATCACAAGTAGGCAGAGAGGCAGGCAGAGAGAGAGGGGGAAGCAGGCTCCTTGCTGAGCAAAGAGCCCGATGTGGGGCTCAATCCCAGGACCCTGGGATCATGACCTGAAGGCAGAGGCTTAACCCACTGAGCCACCCAGGCACCACATTAGTCAAAATATTTTAAAGCAAGACCTAAAAGCTGCAATCATTAAGGGACAGGACCAAGAAATCTAGCTAAATCTATACTGAAAATGTCTACCTGACAAAAAACATCACAAGGGTAAAGACAGAGGACAGATGACGTGATTTTCAACTCTGGCAGCCAAGCAAAAATTTAAAAGCTGCTCCCCCTCACCAGTAGTCAGAAGTGCAAACTGGCTGTTCCCACCAAGTATGCTGATAAAACCCAGCAAGGTCAGCAGGATTAAAGACCCTCAGATGACTTTAATGAGAGTATACAGGGATAGAAAGGCCATTTCAGAGAGCAATCTGGCCCATTCAGAAAAGCTGAATGACGCACAGGCGCGGAGAAGTGACTCTACCCCAGAAAGTACCAGGCTGCATCTCTGCATGGATGGGTCCCCCCAGCTGGCCCTGGTGACGGGAATCTCTATAGCCCATGATACACAGACACACACGTACCTGTGTGTCCACACATGTCCACACACATGACCACATGTGCATACACGACCACATGTGCACACACATATACACACACACACAACCACCACTCCATAAGATGCAATTACCGTCCTCATTGACGCGGGAGAAAATCAAGGCACCAACAGGGTGAGCCTTGCCTGGGCTCGTGCTACAGCCAAGAGGAAGAATCCATTGACCTGGGCAGTCTGGCTGTAGGTTGCCCCTCTCCCATCCCTGAGCAGGAGGGTGCCTCTGCTTCAGGGAACAGAAGGGAGGCAGGGGAGATAGACACATAGCCAGGTCTGTACCTAATGCGCTATAGCAGAAGTCAGCCAACTATTGTTCAAAGTCCAGGGAGTTTTCTATTAAAACATATACTAAAAAGGCTCTAACACAGATGTCTTTAACCCTTCACACTGGCAAAATCTGGTTTATGTGCGTGTATTTCTTGCAAGAAGTTTATAGCTTTCCTCAAATTTCCAAAGGGGTCCAGAACCCCAAAAAAGTTAAAAACACTAAACACAGGAATCTCAGAATACAATCAAGGACATTCCCTAGGAAAAAAAAATCCTCTGGACAGCCAAGTCAGACTAAAAGATCCTGAGAAAATTATCCTTCAGCCCTTAGGGACTACCCGAGCATTGTTCAAAAGGTGATATCCACCAATGTTTCATAGAATGTGCTTTTCTTTGCCAGATCTCAACTGACTGACTCAGAGTAAAGGGGAGTAAGGGTCTAACTGCCATTATTCACCAACAATGCTACTCTTAAAAGAGCAGCCAAAACGATGTCAGTGGTGGAAGGGGGTGGGGGTTCTGTCAATTAGGAGTGTGTGTTTTATTGAAGAAACACCTTCAATTAAGTATCCAAGTTACAGTGGACACTTCTGTCAAAAGGAATGTGACAATGGAAGGAAAAAACAGCTAGGGGATAGGCATGCACACACGTATGATTTGCAAATACATAACCCAGACTGTTGAAATATATGTGTGAACTTTTCAAGGAAAACACTGTTCTATTCTGACAAGGCCCCTATCTGTCCCCCCGGGACTGCATTTAACTATAGGACTTTTACTGTATCTTAAGAGTTTTTTTATTGGATCAGGAAATTGTATGTATGTAGAAATGGACTTCACATTGCAGAGTGCATGTGATGCTGGTTACAAATTGTCTTTGTTTTCTGCAAATGAGTATTTCTAAGAAATGAATGGGTTTGGGGTTAATAAGAGTGAAAACTCAACATAAAAGCCATCTGTTGATTTTATTCCCTGCTGGAAGGATACTGACAAATTACTGTTCTCATTCAGAAAATTTACATCAGTGTCTGCTGTATCAGCTTCAAGGTTAAGGTCAAAGGACCATTTTTCTTCTTCATCCTGTCCACAGCATACTTACCCTGAGGACCTCCCACACCAGTGCCCACCAGCACAGGAACAGAAGAGAGGTTCAGTTTTCCATAAGTCATCCTCAATCTTGGTCTAATGTAAACAACCAACCCAAACTTGGAAGACAAGGCAGGGAGAATGCATTATAAATGGAGAAGTCCTTCAAGCCCATCTTCTGAGAAAGTATGAAATTGCACATAGATTTTTAAGGCATTTCTTAACCACACTGCTGGCCTGGCCACCGTCCACTCTTCCTGGTACTGAAAACCACAGAATGTTCTGGGTTCATATGCCTGGGCCACCACCCACATAGGACGTTGAAATCACTTCTTCAGGCCTCCTGTATTAGCTCCCTTAACTGGTCACCCCAACTCTAAATATGCCATAGACTTCCCTGGGGATGGGCTCAGATTATCACTATCGGAACAACAACATCACGGAGAAGTGGAGGTTTGCTGTGAAATTGTCCCAACTCACATTCATTACTCTCCTGCAAAGATAACTGTCTCTTAGGGGAATAAAACTGCCCCCATTCCATTCTATTGCCCACTGCTCTTTTGAACCTCAGTTTGGTATCATGAAATGAAATAAAAATTACTCCCAATCCTCTCAGGAAAAGATCTTCCATTCAAAAACATAATAACCCAAGAAGGCAAACTGAAAATTTGTGACCCTGTATTACGCTGGGCAGGCTCTGGGTACAGCCAAAGACAGTCCCCATGGCTGGTTTGGAATGCAGAGGCAATTATAAATCAGGTGGGATGGGTGAATGCAGGAATCAAACCAGAAGGTGGTAGGACAAATTTCCCAAAGCAAAGCAAGATGTTGATAGAGGATCAGCTGTTCATAAGATGAGGTGACAATCTTTCTTGATTCCTTTTTCGATTTCTTGTCTGGATTTTGTCTGGAACATCTACCAAAGTGATTCAGGCCCAAACACCTGGCTTTCCTTTTATCACTCCAACCCTGTGACTGTCCCTTGGCCATGGCCGTGGGAACCTCTCTTCCAGCCTTGATTTCAGGTTATCCCCTGAGCTTATCCAGCACAGATAACTCCACAGAGATCTCCGGAGTCTTTACACAGCCATCAGAGACTTTGATGGCATCTGTAACACCCACACTGGCCATCACTGCCCTTGGGGGACCAGCTGTCCCTCTAGAAGATAGCCAGCAAAGTCTATGACTGACCTGACTGGAGTGAGTGACCAAAACAGCAGAGAATCCCTCTTCAGGTTGATCCCCAAGGCCCCCAGCCTGCTCTACAGCTAAGGGCAGATGGACCTCCCTGGAAAAGGCTTCTAGTGTATTTCCATTCTCCTACTCAAAGACATGTGTGCAACTGGCAGAATGGCCAATGAGCCCCATGGGAGACCCAATTTCTCTGAAGATTGTTTTCAACCTCAAAGTTATTACTATACAATTAGGATACTGCCTGACTCTAAGAAAACCAGGATTGTGCTTAGTTAGCAGGGCTGACTTGAAAGCCATGGTTTCCAATATAACCTTGGCCAATCTTGGGGATATAAACCATAGGTAGATTTCTCTTTGGGACAGCTGATTTTGAGGGGCTGGAGCACAGCAGCTCTGGACTCTGGCCTGTGTCTGAATCCCCTTCTGCCACGTACCACCTGGGTGATTACAGCAATTACTTAATCTCTCCAAGCATTCTTCCCGGTCTGTAAGAGGAGTCTAATGGTTTGAGGATTAAATGAAATAATGAGAGTAAAGCACCTTTCCCATAGTAAACACTGAATGAGTATTATCTATTACAGCAATTATTTTTGACCAAGTCCAAAAAAAAGAAAAGGTTTAGTGAAAAGTATTTATCAAGCAAAACTTCTGTGCCAAGAAACATCTAACAATCTCTCAATTATAAGCTTTAGTTGCCAGTGTAAAGATGTGCCAAGCCTCTAAGTGCTTTTTATCAACATGATATTTGGGAAGCTGAAGACAGAAGAGTAACCAGCTGAGGGCTTGCAAGGCACTATCATCAGTGGACTCGGGGCCACTCTCTCTATCTGCTCTGGGGACAAGGATGTAGCCTGGTAGGAAGAACTATGATGGGTCTTTCAATTGTCTGGAACCATGCTGCATTTCCTCTCTCTTGGTCTGGACTTCCCCAACAGACCCAACTTCAACTTGGATTTTGGACTGATTCTTTTCAAGTATGAGACTCAAAGAACTCCCTTTGGAGACACTTCTACCTGCCCAGACAGTGCCTTTGTCTGCCAACCTACCAGGATGCTTCATCCAGATGTCTCCACAAGCCAAATGTCTATGTCCTGGTGGATCAAGCATGCTGGATAATTTCCCTGTGCTTCAGAGGAAAAGAGAACCCTTTACAAAACGTTCACAGGTTCAAAAATAGATGAATTCCTAAAACTTGAATAAAGATATTTACTAAGATCAAATCTATAATGCATACTGAATGTACTCCTTGCAAACATCATGACCTCTCTGAGGTCACCTTGCCATAGGCTTCCCAGGTATCTGACCAAATACAATCCTAAAAATTAATAAAACTAGGTTCCTATGGCAGGAAATGCTATTTTCAAGAGAAAGAGTTGATATTAACTCTTAACTGAACAACAGTGACTTGGCCTGCAGGGGTATGTGTTATAGTTCAGAAGCATGTTTCCGAGAGGAAACAAAGAAGTAGGATGTCTTGTATCCCACTGAAGAAAAGATCTGTCTGGGTTTTCCCACCAAATTGGGGTTCAGACCAAGACAGTTCAACAGAAACAAGAACAGTCTTTTCAATAAATGGTGGTACGCCAAGTGGAGTTCCACACACAGGAACATGAATTTATACTCCACCTGTGCCATACACAAAAACTAACTCTGAGTGGACTGTAGACCTAAATATAAGAGCTATAATGATAAAACTTTTAGAAGAAAACTTAGAAGTAAATCTTGGTGACATAAGGTTAGGTAATGATTTTGTAACTTTGACACCAGGATACACAAATGATGAGAGAAGACTGGTAAGCTGGGCTTCATCTAAATTGAAAAGCTTCCATGATCCAATGTGTACCATCACTAAGGTGAAAAGGGCAACACCCCACTCTTGGAGAAAATACTTGCAAATTACCCACCTAATAAAGGAGTTGTATCTAGAATATATAAAGAATGCCAACAACTCAATAAAAAAGAGTAAAAACAATTCAAAAAGGAGCAAAGATGCTGAATGGACATTTTTTCAAAGAAGACCTACACATTTCAAAGAAGACATAAGGGTGTGAAGAGTTGATCATATTAGTGATCAAGGAATTGCAATTCAAAACCACAAGAAGATGCTACCTTACCTCCACCCAATTGACTATCATTCAAAAGAAGGTGTAGACAAAGAAGTGAAGGAATTTGAACCTTTGGACGGTGCTGGTAACTATGTAAAATGGGCAGACACTTGGGGAAACAGTCTGACATAGGGTTATCTCATGACTTAGTAATGCCTCTCCTAGTTAAATGCCCAGGAGACCTGAAAAGCCATCCACATAAACACTCATACATAAGTATTTGTAGAAGTATTACTCATAACAGCCAGAAAATAGAAATAACCCTAACACCCATCTCCTGAGGATGGATAAACAAAATGTAGTGCATCCAAGGAATGGAATATTCTTGAGCAATGAGAAGAATGAAGGACTGACATGCTAAAATATGGAGGAACCCTGAAAACATTAGGCTAAGTAAAGAAGCCAGGCAGAGAAGGCCACAAAGTGGCCTTCCATTTAGATGGAATGTCCAGAATAGGTGAGTGTAGAGAGACAGAAAGTAAATTTTGTTGTTGGCTAGAGCTTGGAGGGGAGTGGAAGTGAGGAAGGAATGTGGCCTTCTTCCAATGGGTTCATTTCTATCCACGGTGATAGAAATATTCTAAAATTAAATTATGGTCAGGGTGCCTGGGTGGCTTAATCGGTTAGGCATCAGACTCTTGGTTTTGGCTTAGGTCATAATCTTGGTTTTGGGGGATCAGGCCCTTGCATCAGACTCTGCTCACTGTGGGCTATCCTGCAGTACATAGAGGGATTCATTCCCTCTCCCTCTACCCCTGCCCCCATTCACACTCTCTCAAATAAAGTCTTAAAATTTAAAAATATTAAATTAAATTAAACTATGGTCATGGTTATACAACTCTATAAGTATACTAAGAAACACTGAAGTATATACATACATTTTAGACAGGTGAACTTTATGGTATGAGAATCATATTTCAATAAAGCTGTTTTTAAAATGTTATCCTGCACTTAGAAGGTTTTTTAATCTTTTTTCCTAATTAAAATAATATATAACAGAGTAGGCAGTCTTAAAAACACTGAAGAACTTGGAACGGGATAATAAAAACCACTCATAATCCTGTCCCTATATAAGGGGGCAACTTCACTCTCCTTAGATAAGGCTTTTTCCATTTCGAACCCAGGATTGTGATGGCAGACAGAAGTAAGCTGGTGGCCAGCATGCCCAGAAGCCCTGAGTCTACGCCCTTCAGGTGGGCTCAGTCATTATCCTCAAGTGGGTTGGGGTAGGCAGGTAAGGAAAGAAACCTAGAAGAAATCATGGCAGCTTTACACTTGGGATATGGTCAAGGGAAGAAGAATTCCGACTGTTCCAGGTGGAAGGAAAGGGTCCCTTCAATCTAATTTTGGGGCACTAGAGACCCAGAAGTGTCCTGAAGCTACAAATGCCCCTTTCAAGCAAGATCTAAATCATTCAGCTAATTCCTCTAATTCCCCATCTCCCTCCACCACTATCTACCTTCCACTGAACATCAGTACACAACAACTTCTTAAATAATGTGTGCCAGAACTTGTGAGAAGCAGTTTCCACATGAATGCCCCACAACAATTTTCTGTGTTAGGTACAATGATTATTTCCATCTTGCAGAGGAGGAACCTAAACCCATGTGTTCACCCTTATGGCCTAAGTTCATAACCTATTCTTGCCATAATTTCTGATGTGTACAGTCTTATCACCAATCTATCCACTTGTTCACTTATTTAACTGGGACTGCTAACCTGATGAACTGAAAATAAGACCTTGAATGTTCTTCTTAATGAACAGACATGTATCAGTGTCAGGAGACTTCATAAGGGACAGCAGATGTGTCTCTTCACCAGAAGTCTCCTCAACCAGGGTCAGACTAACCCCAAGGAAAAGGGGAAGAATTCAGTAGCTTGAGGGTCAACCAATTCCTACAATTTCTTTTTTTTCCACCTCAAATAAATCCATCTCAAATGTGGGTACCTCTTGCCTTTGCTTTTTTTCTCCCAAGCTATTCATTGTGAAATCTTCCAACACAGAAAAGTTAAAAGAACAGTCATATGATCAGCCCTACTCCTTCCGTAAGAATTAATGGGTAACATCATTTTCTCCTATTTGCTTTCCCTAGCCTTTTACTTGAGATTCAATTCATGTACCATAAAATTCATCTCTTGAAGTGTGTCATTCTGTGGGTTCTGGTATCTTCACACAGTTGTACAACATCACCACCATGATCGAACTTGAGAACATTTTCATCTCCCCGAAAAGAAACTGTACTCAGTAAAAGTCACTCCCCATTCCTTGTTCCCCCAGCCTGAGGCAACCTCTAATCAATCTACTTACAGTCTCTGATTTCCCTATTCCTGAAATTTCCTCTAAATGGAAATTATACAGCATGTGACCTTTTATGCCCACTTCTTTCACGCTGCATGACATTTGCAAGATTCATCTCTGTTGGAGCCTGTGTTCATACTTTGTCTCGCTGAATAATATTCTCCATTGTATGGCTATACCTCAATTTGTGTAACATTTGGGGAGTTTCTACTCTTAGGGTACTTATGAATTCATATAGGACCTCCATGTTGAATTTTCTGAGCAATTGAGGATATGCTTCTTGATTTCCAACTTAGCTCTGCCAGTTTGATGGGCAAGGCAAATCTCTGTGTTGTTCTTAAGACAGCGGCTTACAAGATGTATACAAATCTTCTCAATTAAAATAATACATTGTAAATGTTTTATTGTGCTTTTCTTATCTTTTTGAGGAACCAGAAGAATAAAAGACTGTAAATGTGTACTTACAGCTCTCCTCTTTAAATATATTCTCACTTGTTCTACAGCCTGTCAGGTACTGGGTCAATCATGATGATTTGCCAAAGACCCACATCATTCTCAGGGGATCAGAGATCCTTCCAGAATGTTGTTTCTAAAAGAGGTGGGGAAAGAGTGTCTCTGTGTAGATTTGTGGTCTGGCCTGAGAGCTGGTGTGAAACTGTCCAGAACCCAATCTACTTCCAAGGACTAAAGGTGATATTAGCAGGGCCTGAAATAAGGCCCTACTGTCTACTTCTGTTTGTGCTCAGGGCTGGTCGGACCTGAAGTCGCCTTCTTCCCTCAAGCTGGCACCCAGCCAACAGTGGCTTGGGGTTTCCAAGAAGCACCATGCAGGAACCACCTTGAGGGCCTTGGAGATGCTCTTTCACCCTTTTTGCCATCGCACTGGGGTCAGTCAAGACCCTTACAGTCTGTGACCTCATCAGCCAAGTGGGTTAGCGTGTGGCCCAAACTGTCCTGGTAAACTAAATCATGTCTCAGCCTTATGAGCGTTATCCATGACCCCTGCAGTCAACCCATCCATTTCCATGGCCAACATCTCCTTGTGGCTCCTATAGACTAATCCACATGGAACAATGCACTGAGAAGCACTAAGACAGATGCTGGGAAGAAGCGAAGGGTCAGGTCACCACAGGGGAGGTGCTATTTTGTGCAGATAGTTCTCTGCCTTATGTCTGGGCATCCATCTGGCTTTGGCTCACTCCTACTACCACACCAGCAGACAAGCCAGAGGCTTGCTCCTGCCAGCTCCCTGGGATCAAAGGGATCATGGTACATTTGAACAGAAAGGTGTGATCAGAACCATGTGGCTTTGTTTTCCCAGATCTTCTGCTGAGCCTGGTAGACCAGCTGTCGGAGGCGGCAGATTTGATGGGCCTCAGCACTCAGCCAGGAGCACGTGGCACTTGGGTGACTGGCACACCTGGGCAGACTTCGAGCACTCCCCACACCAAACTCAAAGGCTTGGGGCCATCCACTCTTGCCCACGGCCATCCCAGGGCTCGACCATCCATGCTTGGCCCCTTGCAGTGGAGCAAGCCCTGGAAGGCAATGCTCCTCCACCTGGGGAATATATGGAAACACTGAATTTTGGAAATATTATAATGACTGAGGGTCACTTGTGGGCAGGGGGCCACGGAGGCTGAACGCTCTCGAGCACATCAGACAGCCCTGTGTGCTGGGAAAACCACTCTGTCCAGGAGGTCAACAGGACTGCCACTGAGAAACGGCCCTTCTAGGACAAGAGGCACAAACTCAAATGCCAGTGAAGACCACACAGTATCCTGCAGATAAAACAGGCTCCCTTATTATGGCCTTGTGAACTGTGTTTTTTTGACACAAATGCACCGTGCTGGGATTTTAATTAGAAAGGGCATTTTTCTGCGATTTAATCCTACCGCCCCCCCCAAAATACTCTTTCATGCTTTTTTCTCCTTCACACTTTTTTCCCCTTAAAACACTCAGCCTTCCTTACCCGATTTTTCATTTTCCCACTTTTTATAAAGATATCGGTAAAGGAACATTTTATTTTCCTCTTAATGATGGCACCATGGGGAAAGCAGAAGCATACATTTGCAAATGCGTAGCACCCGCCATTTGCCAATAAGCACCAGAGTGGAGAGACAAGAGGTCATGGTGGGGACTGTGGCACACTGGAAACCATCTAAAGCAGGCAGCCCTTTTGCTCCAGTAGATAGTGGCCATCCAGGAATGTGTGCCTGGAGTTGCCAGATCTATCCAGAAAAGCCAGAGAGACAGGGAAGAGAAAAAAGCACCACATTTTTTTATTGGTTTTTTTTTGGGGGGGGGGGTTGGAGGGTATTAGAAAACTACTAAGGGGCCAGATGCAACCCCTAGGTAACAAGTTTGCTGTTTCTGCACGGGGTTGTATGACCACATTTCATATGTTGTCCAGCTGTGCTGGCCCTGAGCGGTTCTCGCGGGGCCAACAGCTGGACCTTGCCTTCCCATGAGGTCGGGAACAGGGCAAAGCACCCAGCCCCAAATGAGGAGACCCACAAAAATTACAATGATTTCTGTCCCAGTGACTCACATGTGCTGGGATATCTACACTGGCCATAGTTTTTGTTTTTTTTTTTTTTTTTTTTTGTGCTACTCAGCACAGGCATGTCAACTGCGAGTGTCCACGTTGGGGGAGCATGGCAGGCGGGGGGTGGGGAACTCATGTACCTGAGAGGGGCTGCTACCCATGAGAAGGTTTTTATGGGTAATTTCCTCCTCTGCAGCCAGATGTTGATACCCCCGGGTAAAGAGAACCGCCTGAGATACCCAGACATGGTTACTAGAAGTTACTTAGTCAGCACACATTCCAAGGAGGGAACTCAAAAGGATTTGATTTGAAAGAGAAAATGCTTGCCATTGTGAATGGGCAAAAAATTATCCTTTCTTACGATGTCCCAGTTCTTCACCCCTAAGTGCAAAGGCTGAAAAAGGGCATTGTTTTCCCAGCATCCCCTCTGATCTGCCTTCATTTTCCCTGAGGCTTACATTTCTGAGGCAGCCACAGAGGGACACAAAAAGCTCTTTGTCAGGCACAGGCCACCTCAGGCACTGACTTCCCAGGGAGAGGACCTCCCCTCAGCTCCAGAGTGAGCCCCAAGGTGAAGCCCCAGGCTCTGGACAGTTCTGTTCTTTGTCCCTGATGGGGCAAACCAGAGGTTTTGGTGGGTCAGAACAGCAAAGGAAGCTGTAGGACTGGGCATGCAGCCCCAAGAATCCAACAACCTTCACCACTAAAGTTCTGACCAGCCCCAGGAGTACCCAGGATCACTGGGTCCAAGATGGGGTGGGGGTCTGACTGGAATCCTGTCATCCTTGCCAGGCAAATCTACCACCAACCTCACAGAGAGAGGAACCCGTCCTTTGAGCCTGAGTACTACAAGAAATAAATTTTCTTCCATTTGCAGAAAAAACAGGCAGTCATCCCTGCCCCACTGTTGAAAAAGTAACCATCTTAGCAAAAGCCTTCTGAGGGACAAAAATTTCACATGGGGACCTAAAAACACTCCTTTCTTAAGCTTAGGCAGGCATATAAAGAAATATTTCTCCATCAGGGAAGGAAGGGCATTTGGTTTCATGAAAACCATCAAGTGCCAGGGCACAGCCCAAACAAGGACCCAAGAGGGGACAGAGGGGATCTACATGAGTCCCCCTAACCTGATGGTTGTTGCACTTGGAGGGCAAGAAGGGGAGCAGGGTCAGCCCGTGGGGGTGTTCAAAGACAGAGTAAGACAGGGGTCCTAGGTCTCCAAAGACAAGCAGGAATCAGCCAAGGGTGGAAGGGGGCAGGGCCCTTCCAGCCTATACCCCAGAAACATGAAAATGGAAATGGGTGCCCCGGGAAGTACAAACTGGTACCATCCACAGCTAGACCATTGAGTGAAGCGAAAACTTTTCGCGCCTCTGAGCTTGTGGCACGAAGCAATGTACAAGCAAGAGAAGATGGTCAATGGAAATACGACCCTGAAGAAATCTTGTGATCCTATCACCACGTTTACAAATCTGGGGTGTGATCTGGAAAGTCAAGTGCAGGAGGCTTCTGGCAAAAGATGAGTTTGGAGACGTAGATGAAGGGGTAGACAATAAAAAGCCTTAGAGAACGCATCTCAGCTGGGGTTTCATCCTGTGGTTGTGGAGGAAACCAGGGGCGAGTTTCATGCAGGGGAGTGACAGGAGTAAATTTAAATAGGAAATACGCCACTGTATATCAGTCGGTTTGATCTACCTGGTATAGACTGGGTACCAAGAAATATGAGGCTGAACCATTCAAAACTGCTGAGAGTCAATGGTGTCAACATAAAAAAAAATGACAATTTCACTTGGTTCAGTCTATGTGCTTTGATGCAATTAAGTGAGAAATAGGCAATGTCTGTCCTTTAACGAATAAAGATATCGGGAGGGCTAATCAGAAGAGGACAAGGTGTCTATGCCTGGCCATCTCCTTACCCCTCTGGCCCCCCAGGTGACCTCACCCCTTTCCAAGGCTCCAGTTATGTTGAACGCGGATGAGCCTACCTGCCATCTCAGCCAGACCGCTCTTTGAAAACCCAGATCCAGGTCCCATGACTCTTGGACATTTCCACCTGGATTTCTCATGGTCTAAAACAGAACCTCAGGCTCAGATCCAGCACCAAATCACAGCTGTTTCAACTTGACCCAAGTAACAACAGTCTCCCATGCTGGCTGCTGAGCTGGTTGCTCGTGGATGAACAAGATGGACATCCTTCATCACCATCTACTGTCCACCTTCCATTGTGCCAGAATTCCTTACCAATTCATCTCCAACTAATTACTGACTCATATCCATTTGGCTGTATCAGATCCAATCTTTCCTTCATCTCCCCTGACATATAAATTAGGATGCATTGGCTGCAAGTAACAGACAACTTGGCCAAGTGTGGTTCAATCATAGAGGCAACAACCACTGAACGAAACAGAGGGCTAGAGGTGGGAGATTCCTGGTTGGTTAGCTAGCCGGTGGAGGCGTAGTTCTGGATGGGCAAGTCTGTGCCTGTTGGCCTTTCCTTTGTGGCCCCAAGAAGCCTGTTGTAGCTCCAGGCATTACCCTGACACAGCAGCTTCTTAGGGAAGAAACTCTTCCCCTGAAGCTCCCAGTAGGCCTTCGCGTGGGTTTCCCTTAGGCCAAAAATGGTCATAAGACCATTGCTGCAAGGGAGCCCATATGAGTGATTATCTGGGCCGCCATGACTGATTTTATCACCTGAGGGTGGGCACACCGGCATGGGAGGTGGGTGAGGTGGTGTGGCTATTAGAAGCAGAGCTAGCAGGACCTTTGACAATGGCCATTCATCTTAGAACAACACCTTCCTCCTCACCCCCACCCTACTCCTGACCCCTTAAAAGTAAATCAGGTCAGGTCATTCTGCCTGAGGCTCTTTAATGATAAATCACCGCACTGGGTAAAATCTACAACCCCCAATAAGCACCTACAAGGCCTCATGTGGTATGGCCTCTCACCTCCCTCTTGGCCTTATTTGTCACCATTTGGCTCCTCTTTGTTCCTCAAGTGCAACAAGCATTTTTGTGCTTCAGAGCCTTCTGAAGGGGCCGTCTCCTAATCTAGAACATTCTTTTCTAAGACCTTTATATGGCAGACTCCTCACACTTAAGGTCTCAGCCCTCATGTGAGTCTCTCAGATAGTTCCTTTAAGTAACACTCTCTAACACCCTGCCCTTTGGTTTCACCAACCTTAGCAGAGTTTAGAGTGCATACCTATTTGTATGACAATTTCTTTTATGTCTGTATCCTCAATCAGAATGTAAGTGTTCCTGACACAGGAATCCTCTCTGGTTTGCCCCACTATAACCATGGCAGTGCACTCAAAGCCTGACATGTAGCTCATGCTAATGAACACTATTGAAGTCACAGTTGGTTAATTAGAGAATGAACAAACTAGCCCTCGAAAGATGGACTGGCCCCAAGGGAAGAGGAAGGCTCAAGGGTGGGGGTGTATAGGGTACTTTCTGCAGGAAGGCAAGATCCAGGACACTGGATCAGCTGAAGCAGAGGTCTTGGTGCAAGAAGTAAGAAACCACTGAACACATATGGCAGGCAGTGGCATGGACCTTTGACTGCCATGTTCAGAGTGTTCTCGTAGGACCCTGATGCTCCAGCCCTCATGTTTCCATGTGGACAGACCTCAGCTGCAGTGAGATTCTACTCAGTAAGTGGGTGACTGGCTAGCCTGGAGGCCTAGAGGCAGGAGTTCGCATGCTTGCTAGCCTTTCTGTCTCGCCTTCCTGCCTGAGGAGGACAGGACCCAGAGGTGGGCTCATCACCCATAGCACTGCCTCTCCTCCCCTGCAAGAGCTACAGGGGAAGAAGCTTGGTAATTCTTGGGTGAAACATTCAGTGACATTCAGGGCTCCTTCCCCAGTCACTTCATCAGTAGGAGCTGTGCCGGCCACAGGCTCCAAGCGCAGGAGGACAGGAGGGCTACTGCGGATTAGCCCCAAAGACCCCCAATTCCGTAGTTCACCATTAATTCCACAGATAATGGCTATCAAAACACCTCCCTCCTCCTAAGTGCCTCTCTGTGCACGTTCCCCGTGTTGACTGAACTGGTGAATGTGGGCCCAGCTCCCCAGGTGCACAGTCTTAAATGCCATCCCACTCCTCTGATCTGGAGCGCGAGTCTTGACAAGTCGCTGCTGATGCACGGTTCACTCTCAGCCTGGTGGCTTCCCCTCTGTGAGATACCATCCTACCTGTTTACCGGGACGCTGATTGTACGTGTCCCTGGATTGAGAACCACCGCAAGGCTGGCCCCACTACACCAAATAGGCCCCAATCTCCCGGCCGATGGTCCAAATAGTCCACTCCACACTGACCGCACAGAACCACATGATGTCCCAGAGACAGCCCCCCAAAGGCCACACATGCCGTGGAAGCTGCTGAGCCCCGACCCCAGCAGCAGGGCCTGGAGAACCAGCACGAAACTCTGTCCACCTGAGCAAATGCAAAGGCTTTCCACTGCAGCGCAGTCAGATAATGGGAAAAAAGGCGTCTCGAGGAGGCAGTGCACTGAGTTGCAGTGGGCAGGTACGTGCAGGGCTAAGACAACAGGCTCACAGTGGCTGCCCAGCCAGCATGAGACTGCCACTAGCAGTCACCTGAAGAAACCGTCACAGGGGGACTGTGACTGCACGGGCCCCCCTCACTGGACGAAGGCACATGGGCTGGCAGGCCCACTGGCCGATGGCAAGGGCTTTAACTCACTCTGTTCTGACCTCCAACCACCTAGGAAGGTTAAGCCTGCAAGAGCATAACCGAAGTGAGGCTTTTAAGGAGAACCACAGAGAATCAACAGAGAGAACCCTCAGGATGGTCTGAGGAGGAGCAGAAACATTAGCAAGGACACTCACGGTAGGCTGAGGCTGCATGGCAAAAAGGTAGCAGATCCTAGTGTGTAACCATATCTCCAGATATGGTTAGAGTTCAAGGAGAAATAGTTTATGCCAGTGATGCATGTATGTGACTTCCAAACCCGTAAGGGGTGGGACGGGCGGAGGGGCGGTGAGGAGGGGGTAAGGGACAGGTACTAAGGCCAGCAAAGGCTCAAGAGCAGAGGCGTGGAGGAAACCGGTTCGGACTGGAATAGCAACAGCACGCTAGCCAAAAAGTTCCAGAAAAATAGAAGGTCTAACTGTCCAGAGTCCTCTTCATAATGTCCATCTCAGGCCGGCCCCTGGGGTGGCACACAAGAGACTGCTACCGAACATTTCCATCGGATCCAGCAATTCAGCAAAAACTTAGGAAGTACTGGGTTTTTAACAGAAGGCTTTCTTGTTTAAATGAAGATAGCTCGTGGGTAACAGGAACACTAGGAACAAAGATTAATTACAAAAGTAGTTTTAAAAATACAGACACACTCGTGCACACAAAACACATCTTAGCAGGAGAATCGAGGCCCCTTGTTTATATCAAACAATGCCAGACATGGGTGTTTAGACTCTGCCTAGAGACCCAGCTCAGGGGCCATCACTCTGTCTCCCAGCAGCTAGGGGACAAGAACCACGTGCAGGGAGGAGGAGGAAGGAATCATCATGGCAAGGTAAGCCCTGGAAGGCAGCCACTCTTTTCTCCCGGCACTGAGAATTCTGTTGGCACCGAAAGGAATTTCAAAAGTTGGAAACCCTTCCCATCAGAGCACAGATGGAGAGCCCGCACGTCCTAGGGGGGAAATAATCCAAGGCAGTCTTTAAGATAAATACTTCCATCGGGGTAATTTAAGTGCCTTGTATCTAGCGATGGCGTGCCTCATTATTTCCAGCGCTGTGTTACGTTATGGCGCACGCTGCTTTAAATTCTGAATGTGTGCCATCTATCAAAGACAAGAAAATCCCAAAGGCACACTACTTATCATCAGATAATCCAATGGAAAGTTTAATTGAGGCTTCGGTGCAATGCCTCTTGGCAATGACCCCTGCTTCTAACTCTCCGGCTAATGCTCGTTTCATTAAAGACATTTCCCAGCGTGCCTGAGCTTCTTACTTCCTAACCCAGCCACTGGAATTGCGCGGATGACAATCTGCTTACAGGAATGAGCGGCACCTCTCAGCTGCTGGCCTGGCTGGGATAGGAGATGGGCACCTGTCCGGTTCCTGCCAGGAGACCTTGTTCCCTTCCCCAAGGACTGCCGATGATCGAACCATATTTTTCTAAGTGTTTCACCAGCTGGCCTCTTACGTGGGATTAAAAGGCCTTCTCCAGAGCTGACGTCACCCGATGAGTAATTTCCCAGCATGCTCCTGGCTTTCTCAGGGCACAGGAGGTGTTTGGAATCATTTGGTTGGTTGGTCAGGTGTAGGCTTTCCCTGAACTCACTCAGTCTTGTGCAAAACGGTCTTCTCTTGTCTGCTGCTTTCTTGTGAGCTTTGAGTATACATTTTTCGGGCCTCTGAGTCAGCCACAACTGTATTATGTAATCTCGTGATAATCCCCTGGAGACTTCAATGATGTATAGGAATTCCTCGTCAGTTTTCTTCTTCGGAGCCCAAATTTGGGCTGAGCACAGATGGAGAATAAATCCTTGGCATCGTTCTCCTTCATTAGTCTCCACGTCTAATTCCTGAACCTCTGTCCTACTTAATAAACTGCACTTATTCTAGAACGTAATAGGTCAGCAAAAATGAACCAAGGAGGCCTTAGCCCCACTAAAATTGTCTCAAGAGTCAAGACTTGTTTTCTCTCAGCTGAAGTAATGAAGGAATTTATGCTCAGAAGATGATAAGCAGAAAAACCGGGTTGGGCTGGGGATACCTGCCCAGAAGGCAGTTCTGGATTTCACTGCACATTTCATAAGGCAAACCTTTCTCCAAGAGGGGCAGTACAGCCCCAGACCAGCACAGGGAGGTAAGCCCTCCAGGTGGGACCCCTGCTTGCAGTGTGGAGTTGGGACAGGAGGCTCAGCTTCTCTGCAGCCACCAACCCACCCCCAACCTACATCTTCTCCCCCTCCCCCAAAGGCAGAGGTGACATTCAAGTCCTGGGCGTAGACACATCCATGGGCTTTGGAAGCCAGAGGGAGATGGAAACAGTGCCAGATACGGAATGAATTCTCTGGTATTCCAGAGAATACCAGCATCAAGTCATGCAGAGAGGTTACACGTGCTCCCAGTATGCCTATCCTCTTCTTAATCAAAAACACACTGGAGGGATACAGAGGCTACATCAGTGGTACTCCTCCCTGCTTGTGCTGGGAAACCTAAGGAGGCCATGAGGGCTATGTGGGCCAGTGTCAGGCCCAGAGTCAGCAGAACGGCATCCTCCCTCCCACTGCCTACCCTTCCAGTCTGCCACCTGACCAGCTGCTGCCACGGAACGGTAAGGGTGATGCAGGCTAATGTGGATTGAGCACACCTTACCTGCAGACCACACGCTAGGCTTCATCTCATCTCATCCTCACAACACTTCTGTGCAGACACTGTTTCCCTTGCCCTTCAGATCTACACTGGAGTCAGCACACATTCAGCCAATGGCCCACAGTTTCACAGGCAGGAGGATCACCTTAGCTATGCCCATGGGAGGCACACCCTTCTTAACCTCCAAGTCCCACTGCACTGTTTTCTTTCTTAAAAGTGGAGTCATCGAAATATTTAACAAGTATCAGTTGTGTCTGAAGGTCCTTTATATAAGATTTAACACATTGGAAGGTTATGTTGAGAAGCTTTTTTTATTTTGTTTTGTTTGTTTGAGAGAGAGAGCAAGCACCCACACATGCAAGCGTGGTGGGGAGAGGCAGAGAGAGAGGGAGAGACCCTGACATGGGGCTCCATCTCATGACCATGACATCATGAGCTGAGCCAACATCAAGAGTTGGTCACTTAACTGAACACCCAGCCACCCCTGGGCCTCCTTTCAAGATGGTAAGAGTCATCAAGGGAACTGAAAAGCCCCTAGCAGTGGGATAGAAGCCCTTAATCTCTCTGGACACCTCTGCCAATTTACTGACTCATTCATTCGGTTATATCATTAACACTCATTAAGCCATCAGGTGCCGGGGCTGGGAATATAATGGGGTCATGAAGACAAAGAAGTAACTTCTTGGGATTGGTGCTCCTGCTGCAGAGGTCGACAGCACACGGATGAACAAATAATCTGGGCTATGAGTAGGGAACAGACAGCACACCATCCCGGGCCCAGCAAGAGCAGGTGCAAAGCCTTGACACGGCGGCAAGCCTGGCAGGGGAGGAACAGGGGGCAGGCACAGGCGGGCGAGGCCATGGGCACCAGGAGGTAAGGTCAGTAAGGAAGTCATGGGCCACAATGTTCTGGGGCCCGCAGATCCTTGGATTTTATCCCAAACCACCAGAGGAGTTTAAGCAAGGAACTCACATGATCTGCTTTATGTTTTAGAAGGAACCTTCTGGTTATGACCTAAGAATGAGCTGTCCGGAGGGCCACCATGGAGGCCTGGCAGGTGACAGCAAAAGACCTGGACCACAGGGGGAGCAGCAAGGGTGCTTAAAGGGGGTCTGATTCAGAATATATTTTGAAGGCACAGCAGAGGAATTGCTGGTAGGTTAGATGTGTCAGGCACCTTCTGAAACACAGGCCACAGGATGGCCAGTTGACTCCTAGAAATGGCTAATAAAAATCACAGCCACCATTTTCCATGAGGCAGACAGGCGCCAGGCCAAAGGCTTTACATCCGTTGGCCTACTCACTCCTGATGACCTTGCCAGGCAGGCACCCGCTGTGGAGGGTGCAGGGAAGAAGCCCAAGGTCACACGCCAGCAGGGAGGAGAGCCAGGAGGCCTCTAGATTCCCTCCTTCTGCTTCTGAGACCCATCTCCTCGGCCACAGCCATGATCCCTGAGTTCCCACTCACTCTGACTTTTACATGCAGCCTGTGCATATCTGGGCGTGGAGGAAAAAGACGGCTTGGCCCAAAACAGCGACTGTCTTATTGATTTCCATTTCCAAGATTTAAACAAACAAACAAACAAACAAACAAAACAAAAAACCTCTTGGGGCTTCCACTTTATCTCAAAACTTATGTTTACCTTGGCAACCGGAGCTCTGTGGCAAAGGAAATGCTGTAACCAGCTCCTGAAGAGGCCGGCCCTGGGGGGGGCCCTGCCACTCTGCGCACACCCCTGCCTCTGCGGGAGGGAGGAAACCCCTCCACTTCCATCAGGAGCCCAGCTGGGGTTGTGGGGAGAGCCGCAGGCCATCCCGGCTGCTCCCAAGGCAGCCTCTCGGTGGCCCAGGCACAGCTGTGGGGTGCTGTTTGATTCTGTAATGAAGGGGTACCACAGACAGTAAGAAATATCTGGAATAGTGGGACACCGAACAAGAGAAAAGCGGTGCGAACCTGAGAGAGGGAAGCCGTTAAGTTGAACTGGCTCTTTGAGGAGGAGGCGGGGCAAAAACCGCTCATCATTTTCATGTTGTAAAAAAACCAAAACAAACAAACAAAAAACCCCTGGAATGCATGGGAAAAGTAAAAGGAGCCCCATGTTGTACAAGCAGCACCTTTTGGCATTTGAGGAGAGGGCCCAAATGGCCCCGCAGGGGGGCAGGAAGCCAGAAGATTCTCAGCTGGGGGCAGGCTGGAAAAGGAGAAAATGGAAAAGGAGAAATGGCAGAACAGCCTTCAGGGACAGTGTCTTCTTCAGCAGTGACAGAACCAGGACTCTTTTTACCAGAACATTTAGAGCCTGCTCGCTCGGGGAAGGAAGTCAGCGGTGCTGACACTGAGGAGGGGTCTGCGATGCTGCCTCCTGGTTCCTCTCAGGCCGCTGCTGGGCATCTACTGGGCTTCCCTGAGCTGGCAGGTAAAGATCCCCGTGTCCTCTCCCACCCTACACACACACACACACACACACACACACACGCACGCACACACACACACATGCACACACACGCACACCCAGTAGAATTCAGTCCTCCTGTTTCTCCTGTGCTGCCATGGCTTAGGTCAGTGGTTCTCAAACTTGAGTGCACGTCAGAATCCCAAGAGCTTGCGAAAACAGACTGCAGAGAAACTGGGATGCAGAAGGCCTTGGGTGGGGCCAAGAACGTGCACTTCTACCACCTTCCCCCGTGCTGTGAATGCTGTTGGAGATCACCTTTTAAGACGCATGAGCTCTCAACATCTCTCTTCCTCAACAGCAGCACCCAGGACCTCCAGGTCCTCTTCAGACACCGACTGGGTGCAGGGGGCACAGAAACAAGGCCAACAGAGCGTGCACAGACAAAACATTTATGGCCCTCTCCCTATGCTTCTCATTTCCTTTCCACAGCTGTCACAAGAGAAGGAATCAACATCACGCCCATTTTACAGACCAGGAACCTGAAACATGAGAACAAGACTAGCCCCGATTTCCACAGTTAGCAGAGCTGGGATTCTTCAAAACAGGCCTGGAGAAAAACCAGAGGCCATGCTGGAAACTTCCACTCCCTCCTGGCCCAGGCTCAAATCACACAGATCACAGATCAGGGGTCAGGCTGGCCCACGCTGGCCCGCGTGCAACCCGGGGTGAACTCAGCATTGGCTCCTTCATCTGTCAGGATCCTGTCCCTTCGACATGAGGTGCCAGTGTCAACCCTCAGTCTCAGCTGTCCTCGCTCACAGTGTGACTCCTGCCTGAGGGGCAGTCACCCTGACATGCTCTGAAGCCCTTCCCTAGAGCCCTTTCCAGAAGACCCACACAGTGACAGGCTGGGGACAGCTGGGCAGGAAGGCCTGTGGCCCACTGAAAGGAGGCACACGGGATGTGCAGAGCAGCCGCCATCATCAGGGCTCCCCACAAGCACATGGTGGGTGTTGGGGGGGAACAGGCCTGCAGGAGCATGTCGAGATCTTCTACGAATGGGGAAACTGAGGACTGCTGAGTTTGTGAAGCAGCATGCCCAGTGTCAAGTAAACAACAGCATGAGGACCCAACCCAGGTCGGACTGTGGCTGAGAAGCAGAGCCAGAGGTCCTGCAAGAGGAAGGCAGAGGGGGAGAGGGCCGGGGGCGCCCTGCTTGTCCCCACTGTGGGACGGCTGTGCACCCGGGAATGCTTCCGTTGCTCTTAGAGATTAATAACCCTGGCATGGTAGACATCAACACCTCTAAAAGCCCTTGCGGGCCAAGGAGATTACAGGCGAAGAGTCTGACTGCCCAGTGTCACCCTCTCACCCAAGTATTCGGCCACTCCAGCTAAGATCTGAAGTCCCACCTCCACAAACCCCGAGGCCCCTTCCCTCCTTCTCCTCTTCAGCAAGGATCTCTACCTCTACTCTTGAGTTTATGTCTAGGTCACACACAGCCATCCGCTCTGCAAAAATGTCAGTGCCACAAAGGCAGGGGCCTTGGTTTTGTACAGTGTCCCCAGGCTTGGAGCCGTGCCTGGCACATACGAGTACTCAAGAAATGTGTACAAGTGTAAAGCCTGGAGAAGCAAAGCGTCCGTGAGGACAAAGGTCTATTCTGAAAAGACTGCATGATGGAGACCGGGAAAAGAAAGCCGTGCTGGGCACACATCATGATGGGCAAGCGAGACTTGTAGGAAGAGAAAACCAAATGGGCACAGATGTGGCAAGAGAGTTAGGAGTTAAACCCTCAGGCTTTCCAGTGAGTTCTTTTAATGCCAGCCGTCACTTATTAATGGTATAATCCCAGACAAGAAATGTATCCTTTTGGGGGCTCAGTTTCCCCATCTGCTCACAGGAATGATGATACTTCACTTAAAAGGCTATTGGAAGGCAAGATAGAGTTTAGAGAAAAGACTGGAACTGCACTGTCTGGGGTCAGTGTCTGGCTCCATCACTCACCACGTGGTGTGGGGCTTTGGGCAAGTTAGTGATCGCCCGTGCAGCAGTTTCCCCACACAGAAAACCTGCGGCACTTCCTCAGAGAATCAGAAGGATTAAAGGAATTACAAGCATGCAGCATCTTACTCCAAAGTTCCTGACAAACAGGGGTGGCAGCTCTGTCACCACCGGACAACAGGACAAGCAGCGGCACGAACACCATCTATCCAGCAGGGGCTGGTGCGGGGATACAGCAGGAGGCCCTGTTGAAGGCAGAGCTCCTCCCCAATCCAAAGGGGAAGTTCAGAGAAGGCTTGGATCTTGGCACTGCTCCCCGGCTTGTGAGGTGCTAAACTGTCACCTGCCACTGCCTGCTATGTGCCCGCTGTTTGTGTCCCCCTCCCCCGAAGTTATTTATGGAAGCCCTGACCCCCAGTGGGGTGCTTTCAGGAGGCGGGGACCTTTGGGAGATGATCAGATTTAGAGTAGTCATGGGGCTGGTGCCCCCATGGTGGGACCAGTGTCCTTATAAGCAGAGGGAGACAGACCGGCCACACGGGCTCACTCTCCACTGTGAGGACACAGCGGTCATCAGCAAGCTGGGAAGCTGGGCCTCGGCAGATACTGAATTGGCCAGACACAGATGACGATGACCCGTGGTCCCCAAATATCAGTGGTAATGATTTCCTAAGTCTCAGTTGCCTGCATGGTTCAGTCTGGCCCAGGAACTGAAGCCCAAACAGCACACCTTGATCTGGGACTTCCCAGGCTCCAGAAACGTGAGAACAAACGTCTGCGGCGGCAGCCGGCCAGCCAGGAGTGTTTTGCTAAAGCAGCCCAAGCTGGTGAAGATACCTGTGACTAACAGGAAATGTAAGGTGGCTAAAGTGCTAGAAAAGTCTACCTTTTGTGGAAGTGAGCAGAGAAGGAGGGAGCCCCAGAGAAGGTGGGAGCCCCATGAGAAGGTGAGAGCCCCAGAGAAGAGCTCTATCACCACAGAGGCTGGTACCCTGTCCACATGTGAATGTCTACTGAGCCGCCAGGCTCCCTGACCTGCCTGGTGCTGCTGGACCCAGGGCCAAGGCCCTGCAGAGATAATGTCACCAGGAAGAGGGTGGATAAGGACACAACGCCCTTAGTTACTCAACTTAATAAAGAAATCAGATCAGAATCCCACCCATTGAGGCCTCACTACTTTCAGAGTAGGAGATAGTAAGCCCTACAGGGGAAATAAGCCCTACCCTCAGAATCAGCCCAGTACTCTGACCCTCCTAACCAGAACCCAGCCCTTTCCCAACTAGGACTCAGTCTCTTCCCAGCCAAAACTCAGCCTCTTCATGATGATGGCTCAGCCGTTCCTAATCAGGACTCAGTTCCTTCTAACCAGGATTCAGCCCTTCTTAACCAGAACTTAGCCCCTCCTAACCATGGCTCAGCCCCTTCAGAACCAGGCTAAGCCCCTTCCTAACCAAGACTTAGCCCTTCCTAACCAGGACTCAGCCCTTCCCAGCTGGGACTAGCCCTTCCTAGCCAGGACTCAGCCTTTCTGGTGAAACAACAGAACCCCCTCCCCCCACAACAGCACTTGTCAGGAAATTCTGATCCAAGTTGTCTATGCCAATAATTCCAAAGGCTATTTCAATCCAAACCCTAAATAACAGCCAGGCCCAGATCTGGTGTCTGCAACAGAACAGACCCACAGGCTGGCCTGACATAACCTCCACTCCCTGTCCTCAAGCACTCCTAAGTCTCGAGCTGCATATTTGTAGAAACTGAGCTAGAAAACTCAGAGCCAACTTTCAACTTCCCTCAGGGGAGCTGGGGATTCTTCAACTTAAGGAGCTCACAAAGACCACAGGATTCTGGTAAACCGCCTGAAACATACAAGCAACAAACAAACATTCTTCCCCTTCTGCATCCGGAAGGTCACACACAACCTACCCTGTGGTTAATTCTGAGCGCCAACCACAAGGCTTGAATGGGACCAACCCCAGCTTTCCACACCATGAATCCAACAGTTGAGCAGTCACTGAGAAAGCGAACTCTTGGCTCAACTGTAAAGTGATGACTTTAATGCCAGACACAGATGACGATGGCCCACAGTCCCAAAGTACAAGTGTAACACTTCACTAAGTCTCCATTGTCTGCCTGGTCCAATCCGGCCCAGGAATCCAAGCTGAAGGAGCACACTTAGCAACCAAAGAAACTTGCAGAGAGCCCCCTAATCCCTACATGCATCTAAGAATATTAAAGAAGGCTCTCTAATTCAGCCCCCCAGCAAAGCTTCTTAGAATGCTCTCTCCTGTCTTCACTGTTCCCCGAACCCATCCCAATCTCTCCAGGTTCTTCTCCTCCTCCTTCCCGGCTGTGCCCTGCATACTAGCCAGGGTCCTGCAGCCCCTCGCCTCCCACCAGGCCCCCCAGGAAGGGAAGCATGAGAACCCCCTTCTCTGGGAATTGTACTTCTCTTGTCCTGACTCTTTTCCTAGAAGAAATCTCAAGAAGAAGGGGGTAGTGAATAACATTCATAACTTTGCTCTTTTGGTCATCTCGCTTAAAAAAAAAAAAAAAAAAAGCCACCAGGGTGGCTCAATCCGTTAATCATCTGCCTTTGGCTCAGGTCATAACCCCAGAGCCCTGAGATTGAGCCCCACATCGGGCTCCCTGGTCAGCAGGGAGCCTGCTTCTCCCCCTGCTCCTCATCCTGCTCTCATACTCTTTCTTTCTCTGTCTCTCTCACTCAAATAAATAATTTTTTAAAACATTTTAAAATTAGGGGCGCCTGGGTGGCTCAGTGCGTTAAAGCCTCTGCCTTCGACTCAGGTCATGATCCCAGGGTCCTGGGATCGAACCCCACATCGGGCTCTCTGCTCAGCAGGGAGCCTGCTTCCCCTTCTCTCTCTGCCTGCCTCTCTGGTTACTTGTGACCTCTGTCAAATAAATAAATAAATATTTTAAAAAAATTTTTTTAAATTAAAAAATTGTAGTAAACTATATATGGCATAAAATTTACTATTTTCACCATTTTTAAGTATACGTTTCAATAGCATTAAATACAATCACATTGTGATGCAACCATCACCATCATCTATCTTGAGAGCTTTTTCATTTTTCTTTTTTTAAAAAAGACTTTCTTTATTTGAGACAGTGACAGAGTGAGTGAGAGAGCACACACAGGAGGGGCAGCAGAGGCAGAGGGAGAAGCAGGATCTCTGCTAACTAGGGAGCCTGATGCAGGGCTCGATCCTGGGACCCCTGGGATCATGACCCAAACTGAAGGCAGATGCTTAACCAATCTACTCTGTCTTCATGATTTTGATTCTAGAAATCCCACATAAATTGAATCATATATTATTTGATTTTTGTGACACGCTTATTTCAGTTAGATAATGTCTTCAAGTTTTATCCATGTTATAGCTTATCTCAGAAAACCCTTCATTTTTTTTTAAGATTTTTATTTATTTATTTGACAGAAAGAGATCACAGGCAAGCAGAGAGAGAGGAAGGGAAGCAGGCAGAGAGCCTGATGTGGGGCTCAATCCCAAGACCCTGGGATCATAACTTGAGCCGAAGGCAGAGGCTTTAACCCACTGAGCCACCCAGGCGCCCCAAAACCCTTCATTTTTAAGGCTGAATAATACTCAGGCATATCACACACGATATTTTATCTATTCACCATTCAGGGGACACCTGACTCACTTCTTTGTGAATAGTCCTGCTAAATACGTGAGTGTACAAATATCTGTTCAAGTCCCACTTCTCTTGGGTATATGCCTAGAGAAGGAATTCCCAGATGATATTTTTATTTTTTTAGGAACCGCCATACTGTTTTTCAAAGTAAATGAACCAGACCTTTCCGAGAGAGGTACACAAGGGCTCTCCTTACCTCCACATCTTCACCATCACATGTATTTTCTGGGGTTCTCTCAGGCAACAGCCATCCTAACGGGCGTGATCAATCATCGCATTTCACCCTCAGAATAACCCTGGGTAGGCTTACTCCCATTTCGTAGATGAGAAAACAGAACTGGAGAATTTAGATGACTCACGCAAGGGCAGGGGCGGAGGCAGGACTCGAACCCACGTCTAGCTGCAGGGCTGATGCTCAGACCACCACACTAAGCCCACTGCGGCCCAAGGCTGGTTCAGTGTTCACTGTGGAGGTGACAGGGCTCTTTGGGTGGTACAAGGGACCACCATGAGGGTCACACTGTAATGAAAGCAGTGTGGAAGCCCTTCTCTGATTCCCCGTTCCCACTGGACCGGCAGCACACGTGAACTGGGCCCCCTCACCCCTGGGCCAGTCCTCGGGCTCTCAACACATGGGAAGGCACACAGGTTCCCAGAATGCATCAGGACTCACAATTATACAAAAGGCATCTCATGAAGACCTCGTTTCCTTTTTATGATTCTACCCCCACACCATCCTCCATTCAAGGAGGGTTTTTGGTGGTTGTTCCTAGCAAACCTAATAAACGGTTGGCACTGACCGAGAGTTGCATGCCTGGAGGAAGGGCCACACCAATAATGAGGTGAAGCACCCCACTTCATCCCCAGCTGATCCCAAAGCCCTCTTTTGGCCGTGAGGAACGGAGACACAATGGAGACGGACATATCATGCCTCAGTCCATGATAAACGATGGGGGCCGGTTGTGGCCTGCCACCAAGGTCACCTCAAGTATCAGAGCCACCTGACTGGAAGGCCATCTGTTCCAGAGTCCCCTTCAAGCCACCTGAGCGCAGAACCTGGAAAGGTGCTAGTCGGCAGTCTTGGGAAAGGACACCCTCCCTAAGGCATCCGTTTTCTGAGATGAACACAGAAAAGGGCTCCAAAGCCTGCATGTGAAGGACCACAGCTGGAAACCTTGCAGGGGCCAGGCGTTCTCGCACTCAACCCTCTCGCTTTCCAGCCCAAAAGGCAATCAAGCACGGCTCTGCGTTTTTGTTGGTCTTTGGATCGTTCCAGAATAAACAGAGCCGCAATCTCCAAAGGGCTGGCAAAATCCTACCCTGTGCAAAACATACCCACGTATTTTTTACCATTTTAAAATGTATCTCAGCCATTATGTAACCTTAGACATGACCCTGGCACAGGGAAGAAGAAAAGCTGAATTTGGTCCCCCGGGGCAACTGGTTTCAGAGGGGACTTCCTGCCAAGTCCCCAGCAGAAACCTCCCGCCCTGGGTTCTTGTGTCAGCGCCAGGGCCGGCGGGCCTCGTCGGGGCGGCTCCCTTCTGGGGATCTTCCCGAAGTCTGTGAGCACAAAGGAAGCCCCTCCAGACTTCAGAGCAGAGGAAGTCCATACACCTACTACACGTTTCCACTGTACGTGCACACAGTTGGGCATGTGTGCATGTCCAGGTATGTATATATGGATATATGTAGGTACATGCGCATGTGTATACACACATAAACACACACACACTCCTTCACCTTTTCATTCTCTCCAGTCACTATCTTTGTGTCACACACCACAGGACAGCCATACAGACATAAACAAGCAGGAGACCCCCCAGGGCCATCACCTGCTTTAGGCATGCAGGCTCCAACAAGGTTTTTGGAAGACCCTCTCCAACATCATTTTTGAGAACCTACTCTAAACCTACATGGGAAGCTGGACAGGGGAGGGAAGAAGTCAGCCTCCTGAAATACCTCCTATTTAGCTTTCCCAGATAATTTCTGTTGGCTGAGAAATCCAAGCTAAATTTGAAGTGAGCAAAGCCCTCACATTAACAGGATGCAACTTTGCTAACTCTCTTAAGGGCATGGCCAATTTTTTTCTTTTTTAATCATATGAGGAGGAAGGCAGCACTGGCCCAGAGAATCTGAATCCCTGATTGCTAGATGCATGCCTATTTGATTTACAAAATTGAAGCCTTTCATAAAACCTCATACACACACACACACACACACACACACACATCACAAATCATGGTCAGGAGCCTAACTATAAATACCGATATAACCCCTGAAAACAATGAACTTGCTGAAGACCTCAGGTCATCTGATTCGGGACAACTAATATATCATTGATTGTTAAGCCTTCTCTTCTGAAGCCTCTCAGGGTAGACACAAGGGACACAGTGTGGGTCAGCCTGACAGTAGGGCATCATGAGGTGGGGTTAGAAGGAAGACACATCAGACCTTGTTCCCTCAATGGAGTAATTGTCCTTTGGGGACAGACATCTGAGACTACTTCTGACAAACAATTCCGAAGCAAAACTGAACCCTGACTTCTGTGAGGTCAGAAGGAATAACGAAATAAAGCAAACAAACCCACAGGAAAGCTCTTGGAAGCAAACCCGAAGCTTGGCCTTACTCATAAAACTTTTTTATTTTTATCTCAAAATTTTTATCTCAAACTTTTTTATTTTTATCTCATTTTTATCCAGCTGCATTCAGCACACAGAACCTTTGACGCCTCTACCATTCAAAACTGCCCTCACCAAGTGAAGACTTAGCAACACCAGAGAAATACAATAAATAAATAAATAAATAAATAAATAAATAAAATGTACACTCTGAAGGACATTCCATAAAGTTTTTCAGCTTTTCAGCCTCAGCACTAGGACTGGACCAACCAAAGGTCCTCCAGGGTGATGAATGTGGGGGGGATAAAGGACAGCCAGAGGGATGCGTTTTGATGTTTTTTTAATACACGCACAGTGGCAAGACATTCTTGCTGAAGCCCTGAGACATGACACAGTTCAGAACATCTCCTCCTTGACACTCTTATTTAATAAAAACCCAACGGGGCAGTGTGTCGACACTAAACCCCACTCACCCTCGTCTCTCACTGGTTTCCCAGCAAATGTTCCTTCCGTGGTCTCACGGAGGCTGCCCTGAAACAGACTTCCAAAGCAGATACCTCATTCCCCAAAACCTTCATCCTGTGGGTGATGGTCCTTCTCGGACTTCCTCCCTCCCAGACAGACCCGCTCTGTGGAGGTCAGTGGCCATATCCATGAAGCCCCCGCTGGGCTGCCCCAACGTCTCAAGGAGCTCAGTGCCAGCACTGTGGGCCACACAGGGATACCAAAGTTCAGGGACAGCCATGGGGACCTCTGTCCAAACAGCAGGGTCCCAGTGTGTGGACCAGTCTCAGAGCCCCTCAGTGGTATCTCCCTGGTCTCATATATTCAACATTTCACGAGGCCGCTGAGCACATCCATTGTCTTTAGCGCAGGATTATCATGTATCCCATCCCTTGTCTTGGCAGCAGTAGGGGAAAGGAGGTTTTGCCATTAATTAAAAAAATGAGAGCAAGGAAGGAAAAACACTAGTGCCAACAATTAGAACTAAATTTGTGAAGCTTGAATAAGGTTGTTGTCCGGGAAAAAAAAAAAAAAAAAATCACCACAGCTCAGTTTACAGCTGAGGCAAGAACCAGGACAAACGCCACGTAACTCAGATGTGTCTGGTCATCCAGGCTGCTCAGGCACCACCTGCAGATGCCCAGAGGCATGTGTGCTGGGAAGTGGAATGTGAAGTGCCAACAGAGGCTTTCAGAGGTCTCACCGCTTCACACTCCTTCTTACTTAGGACAGCTTTTTCCTCGGGATGAAGCAATTCAACAGATAAAAAGCCCACAACCTTCCTCATCTCTTATTATAGTATTTGGCTTAAAATCTAATTGATCTGATATAAGGATTGCCACTCCTGCTTTCTTCTGATGTCCATTAGCATGGTAAATTCTTTTCCACCCCCTCACTTTAAATCTGGAGGTGTCTTCGGGCTTAAAATGTGTTTCTTGGAGGCAACATATAGATGGGTTTTGTTTTTTTATCCATTCTGATAC
>NC_081569.1:17876263-17922276 GCF_022355385.1 Mustela nigripes
AAAAAAAAAAAAAAAAAAAAAAAAAAAAAAAAAAAAAAAGCCCACAACCCCACAAAGGCCAGGTTTTAAATGTACAAAGTAGGGACCATCCAGTGAGGGGGCAGCTGTTTCTCTTAGCGATGAAGCTGTTTTTCTAGAACCTTCTGCCATAAGCGTTGCCTTTTCTCCCTGTACGTGTCTTCCTACAAGGTGGAGATCAGCAGGACCCCTGTGCTGCCATCCCTTCTCTTTCCACAGTGGCCCAAACTAGCAGAGCTGGGAGGAAGGGTCCATCAGGTATGACTGTTTTAAAAGCGTGTTCACTCATCTGCGCAGGCCAGCTCCAAGCCAGGGAAGTGGGGCTTGATGAGGCCACTCCCCCTCAGGGGTCAAGACCACTTCAGAGTTAGGGCCAGGGAAGCCCTCCTTGCCTACGTCAGTAGGACCCCGGTAACATGCACAGATAGTAAGCTGCAGACACATGAATTTCTCATATTTCAATCTTCATGAAAGATCAGGGATGCAGTGGACATTGGTGGTCCTGGATTGTCTGGCATCCATCCTTCCCCCTGGCTAAAGCACACTGACTGCCCTCTGGAGAACTCCTTCCCGTGTTATTGCCCCCCGGTGGAAGCCCAAAGAGCCAGAGCCTCCTTACCCCCATACAGATGGGTTGAGAAGTTGCAGATCATGTGACCTAGGGCATGACCAGGAGCTGGTGACAAGCAGATGGAGGCCATTCCCCACTGGCCCCACCACTGACCTCAGCATGGCATCTACGGCCTCCCCTTCCAGGGCTGCCTGGGGTGCTGTGTTCCAAACAGATCTTGCACCTGCATGGGCAGCCCGCCTCCGGTAAATGCCCTTTATGCCTGTTCCTCACAATCAGGATCCTGGTCTGCTGAAATGGGCGCATGCAGACTGAGCAGGAAAAGTATTTTTTAACAGAGCCCCAAACTCCACTCGCTACGTGGGGGTTCTCCGCATGAATCATTTGAATTTCACTCTGAAATCTATTTTAAGCTGCTTTTTAAGACAGTAGTTAAAATGTTTACACCAGGAGCACCTGGGTGGCTCAGCTGGTTAAGGTACTGCCTTGGGCTCAGGTCATGATCCTGGAATGCCAGGATGAGGTCCTACATCGGGCTCTCAGCTCAGCAGAGTCTGGTTCTCCCTTTGACCTTCCCCGTCTCATGCTGTCTCTCTCTCAAATAAAGAAAATCTTTTTTTTTTTTTTTTAAGTTAGTAAGAGCACATTACCTTTGGGGGGATAGTGGCTGGGAGGGGGCATAAGATAAACTTGGAGGGGGCTGATGACATTCCATACCTTAATCTGAGCAGTGGTTTTGAGGACACAGGCATATGATTGTACCACGGTGTGGATGTGCTTAATGTCACTGAACTACACACTTAAAAATGGCTAGGATTTTATATACAAATTTTATGTTATATATATTTACTACCACCTAAAAAATAGGTTAAAAGAGAATTCAAAATGTTGCTTTAGAACTATTTCAATAGGGGTACCTGGGTGCCTCAGTGGGTTAAATCCTCTGCCTTCATCTCAGGTCATGATCTTGGAGTCCCGGGATTGAGCCCCACATCGGGCTCTCTGCTCAGGGGAGAGCCTGAATCCCCCCTCTCTCTGCCTGCCTCTCTGTCTACTTGTGATCTCTGTCTGTCAAATAATTAAAATCTTTTTAAAAAAAATTTCAATAAATATAACTAAAAAAAAAAAAAAAAAAGCACAGGTATAAATTAAAAATCCACCAAGACTGGTACCCTTTGCTGTATGAACATAAGTTTATACCCGAATCAAACGAAGAAAGCAAACAGAAAACACTATTATGTGCCAAATTACAAAACACCAGCAATCCCCAAGCTTCCCCGGTTTCTCAAGGTGCCACATTTTCCCATTTTCTGTAAAATCAAGGGCACAGCCCCTCCTGCTAGAGCCTGACCCTGAGATCTGAAGGCAGCTGTTCAAAATCTCTTAGCACTGGCAACCGCATACCTATGTGATTCAGATTATTTTTCCATTCTGAGGAATCAAAACAAATACAAAAATAAATTGGATGCTGGAATGACAAAATTACAGACTTGGAATACAGATACATGGTAGCCAGGGGTTAGGGAAAGGAAAGGGGGGAGGGAGAAAAAGGAGATTTACAGGAGCAGCCCGAGTGAGCTGTTTGGAGGTGATGGGCCAGTTCTGCTCCCGACTGTGTTGGTGGCTGGATGAATTTACATACATAATAAAATGGCATAGAACTATATGTAAAAACACACCCCAAAACGGGATTCATGCAAAAACCCGTGAAACCTGAGTAGAATCTGTAGCCAAGCTCACTGTACCGTGCCAATCAATTTCCTGGTTTGGAAATAAACTACGGTTACATAAGTTGCAACCGTGGGAGAAAAGCAGGGTGATAGGTACAAAAGACTTAGCTCTGAATTTCTTTGGCAACTTTCAACGATTCTGTAATTATTATAAAATAAAAGGTTAAAAAAATTACAGAAACAAATTGGATGAGACTGCTGTAAGTCTGCCATAACCCCAGCTTTCAAATTTTTCTCTTCATGGACTCACTGTTGTTCTTACAAACTAACTTGATAAGTACAAATAAATTATGGCATGTTAAAACAAAAGCACTATGTAAGTTTTGTTTTGTTTTTTTCCCCAGAGGAAGGGATTCATTTCCTTTGTAGAAGCTGAACATCACTGAGGTATTGGGAAAGAGGATGCAATAAAGAAGTACGAGAGGGGCACCTGGGTGGCTCAGTGGGTTAAAGCTGCTGCCTTCAGCTCAGGTCATGATCCCAGGGTCCTGGGATCGAGCCCCACATCGGGCTCTCTGCTCTGCAGGGAGCTTGCTTTCTCCTCTCTCTCTCTCTTTGCCTGCCTCTCTGCCTACTTTGATCTCTGTCAAATAAATAAATAAAATTTATTAAAAAAAAAAAGAAGAAGAAGTATGAGACAGGGCTGGTTCAACCTTGTGCTAAGTGGCTGTCACAGAAAGAATGATTACAGCTGGTCCATGCAATTAAAAGATTTTATGGAGGAAACAGAGACACACACACACATACACACACACACACACACACCTGGGAGGTCATGAAAGGACACCAGCAGTGTGCAAAGTGTCAAATGAGTAGTGTTATGGACTGAATGGTGCCCTCCTCTCCCTGAAATTCATATGTTGCGGCGCTAACCTCCGATGTAAATGTATTTGGAGACAGGGCACTTAAAACTGTGCTAGGACTCCCTAGGAAGCACAGGTTTTTAAACATTTGAATCACACGATAGTATGTATCTATCAATCCTATGCTGTTTACCAACAATTCTAAGCATGTCACATTCAGCACATTCAGCACATTCTTGCTCTCGGTGGCTCTCATGGAAAATAAAGGTGTGTGCCCCAGCAGCCAAAATTGGAAACCGTCTTGATGTTTCCTTTGTGAAGCAAGCACCCTCTTCCTATGGCTCAAAAACTGGATCCAAGTGGAAGCCTATGAGCTGTCAAGAGCAAGCCACATACCAAGAAGGATAGAAGAGAAGGGAAGATGGCAAACGGAAAAGCTGGGGGAGGGAGTGAAGGTAGAAGAGGAAGGGGGAGAAGGAAAACGTTTCTTGCCGTGATGTGTGTTGGTCTTAGGACCTTGTAACCAGAAAGCAATAGCCTGGTGTCCAGCCTGGTGGAGGAGGCTAGCCTCACACCCACACAGTCCCACTTTACTGCTTAGGCCTTTGCCACATGCCACATGCATGAGAGACAACCGGGAAGCTCATGACAACAGTGTAAAGTCGTGGGGTCCCTGCCTATAAGAGAGACCAAGAGGCTCAGAGCCAAGCATGCCCCCAACCACGGTCCCCTTGAGGCAACCTGGAGGTACCTCCCGTAGCTTCACTTTTCCTGTCTTCCTTATTCAGCATCTGTCTTGATGCCTTCTGCCCTGAGCAACCTCCACACTTCTCAGGAACAAAAGAGGAAGTCAAATGAAGTCCCTTTGTTAAAATTATTTTAACAAAGGGAAAAAGGAAACCTTCAAGAATCCCAATTTACAAGAAAAGCGGCAACAGGAAAGGCAGGGTCTGTCTGAGGAAAGCTCCTCCAGGCTGGAAATGTTACCAGGTTTCCAGATTATCACGGGGTTCAGCAGCCCCCTAAGTGATTATTCTGCTTCTAAACTTACCAACGGTGTCACACGGTTCGTCTTTGTGTACGCAGAAATCTGTCCTAAAGAAAACAAAAACACACAAAACACAAAGACAGACATGGTCAGGTGTATGCAGTAGCCCCCAAGGATGGGAGAAGAAATCACTGTCCGCTAAGCTTGACTGGTCGTCCTGCCCATAGCAATGCTAGCCATTGGCCAAGAGTAACCCATCCACGATGTTCCCAACTGGTAGGCCCAGTTACCCCACCAAAAGTACTCTACCTAACACCTGGTTGCTGGGGGGTCTCCCTCCAACAACTGTGGAAGTTCTGGAAAAAGGGGTTTGCAAGTCGTGTATCAGAGACAATCCTTCTTCAGGATCATCAAACTATGGTGACTTCCCCAAGCGACTCTACTTAGGTGGCGACTGGCTTTAGATGCTGAAGTGGTTATGTAGCACTTCCATGAGAAGACAACGGAAAGCGATTTCTTCAAGTTATATCCTTTAAAGCTTCCCAGGATCCCCTGAGGCGTGTGGCTATGTGGGAAGAGCAAATTTGCTCAAAAGCTCATCCAGCCCCAGGGGTTCACTATGGCCTCTAGCTACTCATGTTTGGAACAATGGGTCTGGGAGGCAGAGGGAAGGTGACCTTACAGACTTAGAGGCTGACCTGATCACTGGTTGCCTGGGACCCAGCAAGGAGAGCAGTCGCCTGGTCTCCCCACCTCCCGACCCCAGGGCCCCATGTTCGCCTTCTCAAGGGGGCTGGGGGGATGCTGACAAAAAAAAGCCCACTCCCTTAAACTCCTTCAGGTTTAAAAGGTGTGTTCTGAAGCCACTCCCTCTCATTTTAAAGTTCTTCTGGGAAGGAAGATGGGGCCAGCCAGACAAGGTGGGCACTAAGCCAAGTTGTGAAAGAAAGTGGCAGGTCCAGTTGGGCCACCTTTCCCCTTTCAGACACCCTGGCATCAGTGTCCTCAATTCCTTTGTCAAAAGCTCTTCTCAGGGAAAGATCTGACCTGCCATTCACAGTGGGCCCAATGACAGAGAAGGCAGTGTGTCAGTGTCCTAACCTAAGTCTGTAAGGTCACCTTCCCTCTGCCTCCGCATCAGTCCCTCTGAGACACAGCATGTTCTGTGTATTTACCCCCAAACAGTGACCCAGTGACCTCCTGTGGAAATGGAGCAGAGCCTGTGCTCCCAACTCTGGCTTTGCCTCAGGCTCACCTGAGGTGAGGTCTGTCAAAGGTTCCGCCTCCGACTCAGACCCACAGATTCTCCTTGGGGTCCTGATCTACAGAACCAGATACACTGGGTAGCCTATGAGCGCAGAGGAGAGGAGGGGTCAGCTTTGAACCTGTGGCCCCGAAACTGGTCAGAGAAACACCGAGGAGAAGCTGGGGCCAATACTGTCAGCAGCTCACACAGCTTCTGCTCACTGCAAGTTTCTAATTTTTTTCCTGACAAACCTCTATGTTTGACAATCAATTTGAAAATTATTTTAACAAAGGGAAAAAGGAAACCTTCAAGAATCCCACATTTTGCAGGAAAAAAAAAAAAGAATGCTACACTTGTCACAATCCCACTCTAAAACCACAGGAACTTGCACAGGAAGGGAGGTGGGATAACCACAGGAGCCATAAAAGGAAGCCTTGATATTTTTCTGTCAAAGTTGACCTTTTAGTATTTCTGTATCCTTTGGGTAAATACCCAGGAGTGAGAATACAAAAACACTAATCCAAAGGGATACATGCACCCCTATCTTTAAAGCAGCACTGTTTACAATAGCCAACATATGGCGCAGCCCAAGTGTCTATTGATAGACAAAGGAATAAAGATGTGCTGTGTATATATACAACACAGTATCACTTAGCCATCAAAAAGAATGAAATCTTGTTATTTGCAATGATGTGGATGGAGCTAGAGAGGATAATGCTAAGTAAAGTAAGCCAGTCAGGGAAAGACAGATACTACAGGATCCCATTTATTCATGGAATTTAAGAAACAAACAAAAAAATGAGCAAAGGGAAAAAGAGAGACAAACCAAGAAACAGACTCTTGACTAGAGAGAACTGATGGTTATCAAAGGGGAGGTAGGTGGGGGATGGGTGAAACAGGTTGACGGGGACGAAGGAGGGCACTTGTGATGAGCACCGGTGACATATGGAAGTGATGAATTGCTATATTGACACCTGAGACTAATATGACACTGTATGAGAACAAACTGGAATTAAACACTCAAAACAAAAGATGACCTTCTAAAAGGCTAATTAGCAGGCAATAGAAGGTGGCAAGGAACCAGCGGTGGCAGAGAGAAAAACCAAACAAATGAAATTAAGGACATAAATATGCTCACTGCTCTGCTATCTATCTGACCCCAACTCAACACTGTTGATGGGACACCCCTCCCGTTTGAAGGTATTGAATGTCACGTGCACACAAGGACCAAGGTGGTCCAACACCTTGTCCAGGGTTTCCCAGAGTGAGCATAACTAAAAGCCTGGGCAAAAGGAGAAAGCGCACGTAACCATCAGTCCCACGGTGAAGAACTAAAGAGAACTGAGTAGAAGAGGCCGCCATCTTGGAGAAAGCGCCATCTTGGAGAACGCCAGCCCTGCTTGCTGACAGGAGCAGTGTGTGCTCCTTCATCCCGTGGCTTCCCTAAAGGGAAGTGGGTGGTCTCAAATGATAGACCCTGCAACACCACCCATTGCTTCTCCTGAGGGAGTGGGAGGAAGTGCTGTCTACTCACAGAGGGGAAAGCCAAGCTCAATCACAAGCCTGGCTTGAAAGGGTCAGCCAAGATTTGAATCTTTTTCTCCTTCCTGTTCAAGGTCCTTTCTCAGAAAAGAAAACACAAGCCCGCTCAAGCTGCCCACAGGGGCAGCTTCATCTCCACGTGATCTTGCACCTATTGCAAACTCATGCCTAACCCACATGCCGGGGCTGAAGGGTTCAAGTGAAGTTCCATCAGAGCTCTCCCATCCTAGACCTCTTACTTTGCACTGCTTGCTCCTCAAGAGAGGGCAGGCCATGAGGACCTCCGCAACCTGGAACGTTGCATGTGTGTGTCAGCTGTGTGCACTTAAGCTTCCCATCCCCCAACCTGGTTTACTGCTCTTCTACTGCCATCTTGAAAGGCTTTTTAAGATCCCTCATTTTCATTCTGCACAAGGCGCCACGATTTTAGGTAGCTAATCTTGTGCATAACCTATTGCCTGGCATACTGTTGCGGCTTAATAAGTAACGACTCCTTTATGACCGACTGACATACATTTCCAGAACACTTTCAACTTGCCGTGCAAGCTTACAGGTGGCCTCATCTCCGCAATGTTGGGGAACCTGAGAAAATGCAAGGCAATGGTCCAGATACTCCCTGAGCGCTCACCATGAGCTAGGCCCACAGGAGACCCCCTCAGTCAGAGCCTGGGGAGCAGGATGGGAGTGACACGAAGGGGAGGGTGGAGGGACAGCTGCAGGTGGACCCATGGCGGAGCTCCGAGCTGGCCCTGCGCGTTTGCTCCCGGTGTCTCCCACGGGCACAGACCTCGGTTGGGGGTGAAGGGGGAGACGATTCCCTCTCTCATGGCTTCCTAAGGGAGATGCAGGACCAAAGGTAAAGCAGTGTCAGGTGCTGAAGCTCTGCTTGGACCCCAGTCCTCTGTGTGGGTCCTCTGTGGTCCCCAGCCTCCGTCCACTCAGAGGGGTTTTCTAGCCCCAGACATGGCTGGGGTTGCTGGAAAGCCCACTTCCGTGGCTTCTGGCTCGGCAGCTTCCGCCGCACATGATGTCATGCTCACTCTGCGGCTGGCCGTCTGCAGGGCTGGTGGGCGTCTGGGACAATGCACTCTTGGGACAAGCCACAGCCCATAAGGAGCCAGAGGAGGTCGGGAAGAAAGCCTTGCATTGACCAGCCTCAGTCCCAGGACTAGGGAACACAGGCCCGTAAACCCCATTGGGTCCCTGCAGCCTGTGATTAGACTCTCAGCTCGATTATTCCGGGAGGAAAGAGCTGCCTCCTGGGGGCAGCAGCTATCTTGCACCCAATTTCCACGTGAAAACATCAGCCCATTATTATCCCAACCTAGTGAACTGTAGCTCTCAGCCTCTAATTATTAAACAGTGCCTCTTGGCCAACTCGGCTCCCAGCCCTGACTCCCCACTGCCTTCCCTGTTTTTCTGGGAGGTCTTCAATTTCACAGCTGGGAGGACCCAGAGAGCAAGCTGGGCACCGGCCAATCCGGCCCAGTGGCTCCACAGAAGCAGGTGAGAGGAAGGATGAGCGCTCAGGTAGTTGATAAGAGTTCCGTGTGAAACCAAGGAGGAAAACCCCAGCTAACAGAGATGCAGGAAGGCTTTGCAATTGGCTCTGCCTGTAGCAGAAGGAACCCTGCTCTTCAGGGTTCACCAGACATGCCCCCTCCCTAGAACCTGCCCCCATGCACTCGGGACCACCCCCTAAGGGCTTAATTAGAAAAATTCTCAAACTGTCTTAAAGTGATTAAAATACACAGAACACAGAATTTGCTATCTTAAACCTTTAGGCATTAAACCCTTTTAGGCATACAGCTCCATGAGGTTCAATGCATTTATAATGTTGGGCACCAATCTCCAGAAGTCTTTTCATCTTACAAAACTGAAACTACATCCATCCAACTTCCTATTCCTTCCTCTTTCCAGCATTCCACCCTGTCTCTAGGAATTTAACTGCTCTAAGGGTGTCAAAGAAGTGGAATCATACCCTCTGTGGCGTTTTTGTGTATCTCACTCAGCATCACGTGCTCCAGGGTCATCCACGCTGCGGCTTGTGACGAGATGCCCTTCCTTTGTAAGGCTGAATTGTATGTCATATGCATAGCCCATATGTTATTTACCCATTCACCAACAAAGGACACATGGTTGCTTCCACATTTCAGTTATTATGAGTCATGCTGCTGTGAACACAGGAACACACATATCTCTTTGAAACCCTCCTTTCAGGGCTGCTTGGGTAGCTCAGTGGTTTAAAGTGTCTGCCTTTGGCTTGGGTCATGATCTCAGGGTCCTGGGATCGAGCCCTGCATCAGGCTCTGTGCTCAGCAGGGAGCCTGCTTCCTCCTCTCTCTCTTCCTGCCTCTCTGCCTACTTGTGATCTCTGTCTGTCAAATAAATAAAAAAAATTAAAAAAATTAAAAAAGAAGAAACCCTCCTTTCAATACTTTTGGGTCTATACTCAGAAGTAGGATTGCTGAACCAAAGGCTAATTCTGCACTTAGTATTTCGAGGATGCATTTACTATTTCCCACCAACAGTGTGCAAGGGCTCCCTTTTCTCTACATCCTGACAATGGTTGTTATTTTCTGTCTTGTTTTCGGTAAGAGCCAAAATCTAATGTAACCTAATTGGTGTGAGATGTTAAAAAAAAAAAAATCTGATTTTTTTATGCAAAATATTTCCACTACAATAAATAAGTTTGTTGGAGGCGGGAAGCAGAGAAGAGAGCCAAGAAACCTAACTGGCAGCCTTGTCAGGCAAGGGTAAATTCATGTCTACCAACAATGGTATTTTGCAAAAAGGCTAAGACGGAGGCTTTGTCAACACTGATTTCAGTAACACTTACTTACTGCCTCTGAAAAAAAAGGGGGCTACTCTTTTCCAAACGGAGACCACTTGCCAGTGCATCCTTGACCCAGACAAGGAATGAAACTGCAAGAAAGAGATGACATCGGGAAAGATCTCACAAACACCAGAATGTGTATGTTTTATCTAGTTTTGAGACAAACCACTTTCAAAGTAGTGACCTTGGAAGTTCAGTGGTATGTTCCAAAGATGATGTTATTAGAGCTCTTCTCTAGGAGTTTACTTAATGAGCATTTGGAAAATCAGTTGCGTGAATTTACAGCTGTATGCAGATATGGTTCCCAAGGACCCTACCCTGCTCCCCAAATCAAATCCACTCTCAAAGGGTGCTACGTATCACCCCAACGCTGCAATTCTTAGGGTGCTTTACAGAAAACCCCACTATTTCAAAGTGCTTGGAGCCATGGGAACCTCTCGCCAGTACGCACGAGGCCAGGGGGCGGGGGTGACCACTGGGGTTGGTGGTACCTGGATGTTCCCAGCACTCCCTGGGGTGAGCAAACCCAGATCCAAAGCAAGAACAAGTTCCTGCTCATGGTTTGTCCTTGGTGCCTGGCAGAGCACCAGCCGGATGGCAAGCCTTCAGAATTACTGAATAGATGTCTTCTCACATGTCCTATTATACATTTAATCAGAGCCTGTAATGGCAGCAAATGCACTCCTAAGGGACCAGCATGCTACAGAGCACATTTTTAACCCTTTGGGGTTGGCAATTACTGCATCATCCACCCACAGCGGGGACAAGGTATATGCTCGGGGTCTGGTGGCAATATGCATGTCCTGGGGATTTTTAAGAGGAGAAGGTTAGGCAGTTGCCTTGCCTGGTGTCTAGAGATAAGGTATCAGAAGTTTCCCAGACAGCTTTGGGATGTCACTGGGGCTTACAGGAAGTAGCTCAAGAGATACACCAGGGAGCTTTTCTGGCTCCTCTTCAAGGGGCAGGCTGTCTCGGGCTACCAGAATGATAAAGTTCTCCTTGCCACAACTTAACCTCTGAACTCAGAAGAAAGGAAAGAGAAAAAAAAAAAAAGACAACCTATAATTTGAGAAGTAGTTTCCCTAAATTAATTTTAAAAATTCCCTAAAATTCAAAACAGACAGATTCATAGCAAGTCTAATAACATTTTCACATTTTAATCCAACAGATTAAAATTATCAAGAAACACTTCCTGCCTGTTTCGTAAAGGGGGAGTTTTGGTGTGAACACAACACATTCTACTTATATCATGGAAGTCAGGCAACCCAGGCAAATCAGTTTTTCTCGGAGAGGTTTGAGACGTGAGAAGAAAATGAAAGAGCCACGTCAATATCTGTTGTGGGTTAAAGTGTGTCCCCAAAAACGGATATGTTCAAGTGTTAACCCCCTAGTACCTCTACCTGTGAATGCGATCTTATTTGGAAAGAGGGTCGGTGGGTATAAGCAAATCAAGATGGAATCCCACTGGGCTACAGCTGGGCCCTAATCCAAGGACCGATGTCCTTATGAGAAGAGGGAAATTGGGACAGAGGGAGGAGGCTAAACGACCACGTGACAGTGCAGGAGAGGTCAGAGCCATGCGCCTACAAGACAAGGGATGCCAAAGATTGCAGGCCACCACTGGAAGTTAGGAGGAAGGATGCAAGGGTCCTCTCCTGGACCCTGCAGAGAGAGCACGGCCCTGCCCACCCCTTGACCCTGGGCTTCTGGCCTCCCAAACAGGGTAAGAATACATTTCTGTTGTTTTAAGTCCCCCAGGCTGAGCTCATTTGTTACTGCATCCCCCTGGCAAACTAAGAGGACGTGGCCGCTGCCTGCATGGGAAGACTGTCTTTGGTTTCTGCTGTCCGCTGCCGGGCCCCTGGTGTCCCTCTCAGACTGGAAAAGCCCAGCTCTATAGTTAGAAAGATGCTCAGCTTCTTACTTGCAACAGGATATCCGTGGGAATTCCCCAGGCCTCTCTGCCAACTGCTATTGCCCCAGGAGTGCCCCGGGGTTGGGACCATGCACAGCACACAGGTACCTATATGTACTCCCTCCTACAGGAAACTCGGGGTATCCACTCCCCCTCCGCAACTGACAGCACCCACAAGTCAGTCGAGAGGCAACCTCAAACACAGGTTAGCTCTTTGCTGGTGAGCATTACATCTGGTGCTTAGGAGAGGTAGCAGATGCATTTTCTTGGAAGCTTTAAGACTTTTGGGTAACCAGGATTTTGGTACTTTTCTTTTAATAGTAACAACAGCAACAATTATGGCTAAAGCTGACTTCGTCCTTACTTTGGGCCAGGCACCATGAGAAGCACTTCTTGTGCTCACGGGATCCTTGTAACTCAGGGTTAGATACTATAATTTACCCCCCTTTTACTGATGAGGAATTCAAGGCTCGGTGATCTGGCCCACGGTCTGATTTCCAAACCTGGATTCCGTGCAAGCCGCCCTCTTTTCCACTCCAAAGAGGGACATGCCTTTCCCCAGCTGGGTGTACTGCTACAGACCAAATCCAGACTCACCTGGTAACAAATACAGCCGCGTCTACGGGGGGCGTATCATCCTTCCCTCCTGGAACCTGATTATTGCCAAGGTACCGGGCTCCTCCATATTCCTCGTTCTGCCAGTGACAGAAGCTCTCCAGGGACCGCTCACCATGGTGCCCAATGGACAATTTGGCCTGAAAGAAATAGGGGTGGGTGGGGGGCAGTTAAAAAAGCAAACACCCAGGGAAGCCAGAGTTTACATTCAGAATATAGTGTGGAGACAACTGCTTGCTGGGACATCATCCCATGAAGTCCTTCTCCCAAATGCAATCGTAATGCTGGTAGGAAGGTACACAGACCAGAGAGAGGCCAGGGCCTTCTTTGCAAGTTCATATGAAGACTATGTTATTAAAAAGTATATATTTTTTTCTTTTCTTCTTCTTCTTTTTTTTTTTTTTTTGGCAAACTGAACTATGTACCCAACCAAGCATCATTGGTCTCTTGTTTTCAAGTTCATTGCCTAACTCCGCAAGTGACATTATCATGTGGGAATGTACTTGACTCAAAGACCAGAAAACAATGCTACAGAGAATCCAAATTTGGCCCGAGGCTGGGATGTAGCTCCAGAAGGTAGTGATTGGTTTCCAAAGACCTCACCATCTAGAGTTGCACATGTGAGATGCGCCGGGAGTGTTGGAGGGATGCATACAGGCCCAGTGCTTAGAGTTCCCTAGAAATTCCAAGCACATCACGTGCACACCAAGCTTCTAGTAACAATACCTGTCCTCCTCCCACTGGACATCCCCAGTCCCCAGGCCAGGGCACACTGCTGCCATCTGCAAAGCCTGGCAGGGCAGATAAGACTGACAACCACCTGCACTCCTCCTTAGCACTCCACAGCAACTAGGAAACTTGCAGACCAGTTAAGCCGTCTGTGTGCTCTGACGGGTGTCCGTGGGGACTTACAGGCCGTTGTCGTAGCAGGACGAGCTTGGTAACCTGAATGTTCACCTTACTTCCAAGGCTCTGGTGTTGAAACATATTGTACACCTGTCAAGAGAAAAAAAAAAGAATTAATGATGAGAAAATTTAATTTAAAAATAAAAAATTTGTAAAAATACAGTGGTATCCTGGATGGAATCCCGGAACAGACAAAAGATATTAGGTAAAAACTAAGGACATGTGCATTAACTATTGACTCTAGTCAATAATAATGAATCAGAATGCCAAAAAATAACCCAATGGGCAGAGGACCTGAACAGACATTTTTTTCAAAGAAGACATACAGATGGCCATCTGACACATGAAAAGATACTCAGTCACTAGGGAAATAACTACCCAAACCACAAGGAACTATGACCTTACACCTGTCGGGACGACTAGCATCAAAAAGTCAAGAAATACGAGGGTTGGCAAGGATGTAGAGGAAAAGGAACCCTCGTGCACTGTTGGTGGGAATGTAAACTGGCGTAGCTACTGTGGAAAACAGTATGGAGGTTCCTCCCAAAATTAAAAATAGGACTACCCTATGATCCTGTAATTCCAGGAAAGGGTATTTACCTAGAGGAAATGAAAACACTGTTTTGAAAAGACGTATGCACCCCCACATTTACGGCAGGATTATTTACAACAGCCAAGTGTCCATCAACAGACAAATGGATAAAGAGGTAGGATACATCTATACAATGGAGTATTACTCAGCATAAAAAAGAATGAGATCTTGGGACACCTGGGTGGCTCAGGTGGTTAAGCTGCTGCTTTCGGCTCGGGTCGTGATCCCAAGGTCCTGGGATCAAGTCCCACACTGGGCTCCCCACTCAGTGGGGAGCCTGCTCTCTCTGCCTCTGCCTTCCTCTCTGCCTGCTTGTGCCCTCTCTCTCGCTCTTTCTCTGACAAATAAATAAATAAATAAATAAAATCTTAAAAAGAAAAAAAAAAAAGAATGAGATCTTGCCATTTGTGACAATATGTATGGACTTGGAGAGTATTATACTAAGTGAAGTAAGTCAGAGAAAGACAAATACCACACGATTTCACTTATATGTGGAACAACAACAAAAAAAAAAACTGAAAAGAACAAACAAAAATGGGCTCTTAAATACAGAAAACTGATGGTTAACAAACTCAGTGGAGGTGAGTGGGGGCACAGGGGAAATAAAAAAAGGGACTAACCTTAAAGAGATATAAACTTTCAGGTTATGAAATAAAGAAGTCACATCGGGGCGCCTGGGTGGCTTAGTTGTTAAGGGTCCACCTTCGGCTCAGGTCATGATCCCAGGGTCCTGGGACCGAGTCCCGCATCGGGCTCCCTGATCAGTAGGAAGCCTGCCCCCCCCTCTCCCACTCCCCCAGCTTGTGTTCCCTCTCTCGCTGTCTCTGTCAAAGAAATAAAATCTTAAATAAATAAATGATAAAGAAGTCACAGAAATGTAAAGTATAGCATAGGAAATACAGTCAGTTAGATTGTAGTAACATTGTTTGGGGACAGACGGTGACTGCACTTATCATGGTGGGCACTGAATAATGTACAGATTTACTGACTCTATATATTGTACACTTGAAATATAACACTGTATGTTGATTATGCTTCCATAAAAATAATAAGAATGATACATCATTACTGGTCCATTAGTTTATACCATACTATATAGTAAGACGATAATAAGAGGAGATTTGTGTATGGGAACTCTCTGTACTATTTGCTCAATTTTTCCATAAAACACAAATGAATAAAATATTTTTTTATAAATAAGATAAAAATTACGCTCATTAAAAACTATTAATAATTTAAAAATTATAAAATATTAAAATATTTAAAAACTTGCATTTTTCCAGTACAGAAAAATCTGAAGAAAGAATAATTATATGAAATTTAATTTTCAGTGTTCATAAAGAATAATAACAAAAAATGTATATATGGGAAATATGACCCAGATTTATTTAAAAGGCCTTCTGGGGACGCCTGGATGGCTCAGTTGGTTGAGCATCTGACTCTTGATTTCAGCTCCAGTTACGATCTTGGGGGGTCACGGGATTGGGCCCCATATTGGGCTCTACACTCAGTGGGGAGTCTACCTGAAGATTCTCCCTGTCTCTCCACCCCTCCCCCACCATGCTCACTCTCTAAAATAAATAAATACTTAAAAAAAAGATCTTCTGAGATCTAAAAACCCCGATAAATATGAATTCCCAAAAGAAAGATGCCCATGATAGGAAACTCTGGAATCACACCCATATGTGTGCACAAACACACAAAGCTAAGCTGGAAATCAGTTGTTAAAAAAAAAAAAAAAAAAAGGCATAGAACAGTAGATTTCAAAAGAAAGAATGGGTATTAGATAATCCTGGTAGAAAACTTAAAACTCCCATTATGGGCTTTCATGGGGACGCTGAAGGGGACCTTTAAGAAGGGGAAGCAGGAGGTCAATGCCTTTGGCCATCCGTTATGTGCCAGTCTGTGTCATCTCTAACCCTCATCAAAACCTATCAAATTCAGTATCTCCACCACCTTCAACTAATCAAGAGAAAGACACCTGCTCAAGACCCACAGCCAGTCAATAATGACCCCAACTCATATCCAGGCTTGTTGGGACAATAAGGCCATACTCTTCCTTTATTCCCCAGAGTCTTCATTCTAACCACAGTGTGTCACGGAGACAGGATTATAGTAACAAGAGAGGATTTGTCCCTCTCAGTTTTAGAACTTCATTATAAGGACCTCAATATATAAAAAAAAAGAAAAAAAATCAAAGGAAAGCATTTCAAGGGGAAGAGAAAGAGGAAATCTCAAACAAGGCAGAGAAATCAAAGTTGACATGGATGAGAAAAGCCCATTGAATGTGAGACTCCCTGGTCCCTCTCCTGTAAATATGGACAAAGCAGGATGTGGAGGACATAATGGGATAATGGGATAAATATATATTATCCCACATATATTATATATATATCCCATATATATTATCCTATATATATTATCTCATAAAATACATTTTTATATATATACAAAACATATAAGTATATATTATATAAATATGATGGGATAAATCACATAGGTGGTAGAAGAAGATATGGAAAGAACAGGGATGGGAGTCTTTTGAACACCTGGGGAAAGACTTATGCTTTAGTGTGTGCTGGCTTTCCTTTGTTTTTTTCTAGTTTGAGAGATGACTGATATACAACATTGTATTATTTTTAGGTGTACATGATTTGACAGACACACACATACACACACACACACACACACACACACACACAGCAAATGATTGTCCCAAGTAGTTCAGCAAACACCCATCACCTCGCATAGTCACAATCTGTTTTCTTGCGGTAAGAACTTTTAAGATCTATCCTCTTAGGAACTTGCAAACATGTGATTCAGTATTATTAACCACAGTCACTTTGCTGTACATTATATCCCCGAGACTTATAATAACTGGAAGCGTGCACCTTTTGACCTCCTTTGCCCATTGCCCACCCCCATCTCTGGCAACCAGCAAACTCTTCTCTGTACCTAGGAGTTCAGCCTTTTTAGATTCCACATATAAGTGAGAGCACACAGTATTTCTTTTCCTCTGAGTTATTTCACTTGGTGTTGAAACGTCTACTTTTTTTTCCCCCCCTGATAGACACCATCTAGAAGGGAGACTTTTCCAGCAGGAGCATTAGAACTTTCTGCTGTGTTCTTCGGTACATCAGCAGCAACATAAAGCAACAATCAGAACGGACAGTGGAGGCACAGTTAATTCAGGCCACCTGAAGCTGGACATACTGTGTGATACACACTCGTCAGAAGCCACGCACACACTGTCTTTGAGCATCTGTGAGAAAGCAATTAGCTGTGTCATTGCTTGGATCTTACTCTTTGAGAACTATTATTAAAGCAAAAGAAAATCTTTGTGTAACTTAGTATTCTTTCCCACAAGGAAAAACAGAACACATTTAGTTGTTCTGTTCTTACTCCTTCCCCCAAATTTATTCCCCAAGAACAAAAATAGCAGTCATTGTTTCTTTTTCTTTTCTTTTTCTTTCTTTTTTCCTTTTTTTTTACACTGGACCATCTGTAGGCCAATTCTGAAGTCATGTCTTAATTACCTATCCCCAAACCTGGGTGAAGAGGAGGAAAACACATAACTTTTTCCTTGTTTTGATATTTTGAGAACCACCCAATGGCTGCGACTCAAATTCTTCCAGAAATATTCAGCAGTAGGATTGGGCCCAAAATGGAAAACCTCAATTCAAAACATGAAAAATAGGAAGAATGAAAACCTGCAGTTCTGAGGGAGAAAATTCAAGTCACACAGGATTTCAAGGTGCTATCTTATCATTTCCTAGAACATCAACACCAGCCACAGATGTTAGAGGACATATTATTTAAGGAAGGTTTAAAGGAATAACATAGCAAAGCAGTCTTCAATGGAATTGGGACATGTCACAGAAAAGCTGCATGAAGACTGAAATTTCAGGAAGGAGAATCTATAGAGACAACCTCCCTTGGCAGAACCTTCCATTTTCTTCCTCACTGAACTGATGACAGCCTGGTGCCTTCTATACGACCCTACCCCAAAGGCCCAGTCGCTTCCCTTGTGGCCAATGCTCAAAAAGGAGGGGTGCTGGAAGGAATACAAAGTTTCCTGCTTCAAAAGGTAAGAGGAAGGGCTGGTAAATGGGACAGTTTAATGGGTACAGAGTTTCAGCTTTGCAAGATGACAAAATTCTAGAGATGGGTTGCACAACACCGTGAACACACTTTCTACTGAACTGTGTGCCTACAAATGGCTAAGATGGTAAATTGAATGTGTACATCACCACAGTTAGAGTTTACCAAATTAAATTTTTGAAAGATACTTCATGCTCTAGCAACATTCTCTACCAAGCCCGAAGGCAGGTACTGCCCCTTGATGTGCACCAGGGTGTTCATGTCCTGAAAAGCCTACCTGGGAGCCTGACTATGGCCAGAGCACCTCTTCACCTGCTGTGAGCTGTCCCATGTTCCCACAGAGCTCGGCAGGGCACAGGGCAGATGCACAGGATCTCCCAGGGGGGCCCAGGGCCAAGCCAGGCAAGCCAGACACAAATCTGACGACAGCCACAAACACAAAGCAAGCAGGCCCCAAAGACATGTAACGAAATCTCCTCGTCTTTTTTTCCCATGGAAATTTACGCTCAGAGGCAGTCCCGGAGGTGGCGGCCATATGATGTTGAGGGAGACACCTGGTTGGGCAAGAAAGAGCACGGCCAATCGTCTGGAAATTCTGTCTCCGGCGCCCAGCTCTGGCTGTGTCCTGGCAAGTGCTCAGAGCCCGGGCTGCATGTGTCACGTTTCCTTGGCAGCCGGGGGTGCCGAGCCAGGGGGGACCCACTGCCAGCAGCACAATGCAGCTCTCCTGGCTGGGCGACTTGGGGACATGGGCAGGGAGGGGCAGACAGGGTGACAGGGACACATGGGGAAGAGCTATGCCAAGTGTCCACACAGGGTTCCCCAAGAGCACCACCTACCTGTGCCACTAAGGGCCTCCCCACATCACAGGTGGTTTCCATTCAGACCCCCGTACAGGAAAGGACTCTCTCCAGCACAGTGCCACCCAGGGGGGTGGTCCCTGAAGCAGCAGCAGCAACATCGCCCCGGCATTTGCTGGAAATCCATTCTGGAGCCCACCCCAGAACCAAAGAGCCCTGGGGGTGGGCCTGGCCACCTGCATTTTACAATCCCCCCCACCCCCCCACCCCCCCACCCCCCCACCCCCCGCTGGCAGCTTCCCCGGGATGGCTGCTGGCTGTGGGAACCAGCGTGTGCTCAAACACCATGACAGTTTCTCTGGGCACAACGGAGAGGCTTGTTGTCTGTTTCACATTGTAATTGAGTAAAATTGATGTCATCTTTCCTCCAAACAGAACTTGCCTGGAACATCTCACATTTTCATTTCACTCCACAGTCCTTAAGGAAGCTAAAAACAAGCAAAGCTCCAGCAAGTGGCCCCGTTTTCCAATCTGGCTGCCCAAACCCCAGGTTTTTAGTGTCCAAGCCACCTGTTTCTGTCTGCAATTTGTTCTTCAAAATATTCCCGCTCCTGTGTGACTACCACCCCCCACCCCCAACCACAGGAAAACCCAGAGATATACCTAGAAAGGCACGACAGCACATTGGGAGCAGGGACAAAGCCAAGTCCAGGGGACCATGCTGTGCCCTGCTGCCGGCAAAGACCCAGGCTGGCAGTGGCTTCTCCCCCCGTGGGTACCAGTGCTGGTGAGTGGTTTGCTGGGGACCCAGAGCCTGGAACAGGACTCCAGTTCCATGGAGAAGAGTCAGGCAGCGGGGTTTTGTTAAAACAGAAATCAGTGCACGCCACTCCGGTGCTTCGACCCCTGCAGAAGCTTCTGGCCACACATGAGTTAATGCCCCCCGCCTGCCCTGGCGTACCAGACCGTGAGGTCAGCTGGTTGGCACAGCCCTCACCCACCAGAGATTGCCTCTTTCTGGGCCCCCCAGATGCCAGACAGAGCATGGCTGGCTGGCTCCTTAGTGTCTGCCCCCTTCTCACTGGAACATCACTTCTCACAGAGGTGACCTGACCACCTCACTCCCCCATGTGCTGTCACCTGGATCTCCGTAGAGCAGTTTGTAAAATCCACACGTTTTACTGATCTGTGTGTTGCACACTGTCTTTTGGTCCCACTGCATGTGCTCCATGGGAATGGGACCTGTTACAGTCCCGATTCTATCCCCAGACCCTAGAAGGGTCCTTGGTGCACATGAGGTACCCAGTAAATACAGCTGAATAGAATTAGGGAGTGAGCCTCTTTTTAGCTTATTTTTAATTACAGTAAATATATACAACATAAAATTTAGCATCTTAGCCACTTTTAAGTATACAGTTCAGTAGTGTTAACTGCATTTACATTATTGTATGACGATCACCACCATTCATTCACGGAACTCATTCATCTTGCAAAACTGAAACTCTGCACCCATTAAATGCCACTCCCTATTTCCTCTCCCCAAATCCCTGGCAGCCCCCATTCTACTTTCTGTCTCTATGTATCATCTAAGTGGAATCATACAGTGTTTGTCCTTTTGTGAGCGGTTTATTTCGCTTAGCAGAATATCCTCAAGGTTCATCCACATTGTAGCCTGGGTCTGAATTCCATCCTTTCTAAGGCTGACGAACATTCCTTGGTACAGATAAACTACACTCTGTTTATCCATTGACCCATCCATGGACACTCAGGTTGCTTTCTTCTCTTGGCTGTTATGAACAATTCCACTATGAACACAAGTGTACAAATATCTGTTTATGACCCTAACTTCCCCCTTTTGGGGTATATACTCAGAAGCAGAACTGCTGGATGACATGATAACTCTAAGTTTACTTTTTTTGAAGACCACCAGCCTGTTTTCATAGGGGATGCACCATTTTACAGTCCTACCAACACATCACGAAGGTTTCATTTCTCCACATCCACTCAACTTGCTATTACATGTACTTTTAAATAATAGCACCCTAATCAAAAATGGTTGAAAGGCAGTGGGAGACACAGGCTTCCAGTTACGGGAATGAACAAGCCCCAGGGATGAAGGTGCAGCATAGGGAAAACAGTCATTCGTATTGTAATAGCGTTGTATGGTGACATATCATGACTCATGGAGCTGTCAAATCATTATGTTGTACACTTGAAACTAATATAATACTGTGTGTCGACTCTAAAATAAATAAATTAAATTTAAATAAATGAATAAGTAAATAAAATCCTAATGATGATGAAGTGGTATCTCATTGTGGTGTCAACTTGCATTTTCCTAATCATGGTAGGACACTGAACAACTTTTCTAGTGTTTACTGGCCACTTCCAGATCTTCTTTGGAGAAATGCCTATACAAGTCCTTTTTGCCAATTTTTAAATCAGTTTTTTTTTTTTTTTGATTGTTGTTGTGTTTTAGGAGTTCCCTATATTCTGGATATTATCAAATATGTATTTGCAAGTGTCTTTCTCTCATTCTATGAGCTGCCTTTTGACTCCAAGGATAGTGTCCTTTGATGCAGAAAACTCTTCAAATTTGATGAAGTCTGATTTGCCTATTTCTTCCTTCATTGCCTGTGCCTTTGGTGTCATAGTCAAGAAGTCACTGCCAAATCCAATGTCATGATGTTTTTCCCCTGTGTTTTCTTCTAGGGGTTTTATAGTTTTAGCTCTGATATGTTCAAGTCTTTAAGCCATTTCAAGTTAATTGTTGTATATTGCATTTGGTAAAGTTCCAACATCATTCTTCTTCATGTGAATATCCAATTTTCTCAGCACTATTTGTTGAAAAGATGAACACTTCCCCCATCGAATGGTCTTGGCACCCTTGCTGAAAATCACTTGACCCTATAACTCAGGGTTTATTTCTAGGTTCTCTCTCTCTCTCTCTCTCTCTCTCTTTTTTTAGTATATGTGCTGCCAAAGCAAGCACTCTAGGCTCTCTCTATATTTGTTTTTATGCCAGCACAACAGTGTTTTGATTACTTGAGCTTTTTGTAGTAAATTTTGAAATCAGGAAGAGTGGAGTCTTCTAACTCGGTTCTTTCTCAAGATTATTTTGGGTATTCAAGGTCCCTTGAGATTGAATGAGCATTTTGGGTGAATTTCTCCATTTCTGCAAAGACAATTATTGTTGGGCTTTTACTGCAGATTGCTCTGGGTAGTACTGACATCTTAATAAGAAGTCTTCCAACCCATGAACATGGATGCTTAAATTTCTTTCACTAATGTTTGGTAGTTTTTAGTGTATAAGTCTTTCATCTCTTTTATTAAGTTAATTACTAAGTATTTGTTCTTGAGCTACTGTAAATGAAATGATTTTCTTAATTGCCTTTTTGGATTGTTCATTGTTAGGTACAGAAATTCAACTGAACTGTGTGTAGTGGTTTTGTATCCTGCTACTCTGCTGAATTATACTGAATGTTCTAAAATTTGAGAGGAGGAAGTTTTAGGATTTTCTACACATAGGATCACGTCATCTGTAAATAGAGAAAATTGTATTTCTTCCCTTCCTATTCGAATGCCTTATCTTTCTTTTTCTTGTGCAACTGCTTTGGCTAGGACGACCAATATTATGTTGAATAGAAGTGGTGAAAACAAGCATCCTTGCTTTGTTCTTCATCTTAGAGGAAAACCTTACAGACTTTTACCCTTGAGTATGAGGTCCACTATGGATTTTGTGTAGATGACTTATATAATGTTGAGGTAGTTACCTTCTAGTCCTAGTTTGTTGGGTGTTTGTCTTAATGGGAAGGTAGTGAATCTTACAAATTCTTCTTCTAAACCAGTTGAAATGATCATGTGTTTCCTCCCTTTGTTGTGTTAATGTGGTGTATTACATTGATTGATTGCTGTATGTTGAACCATCCCTGCATTCTGGGCATATCTCCCTCTTTGCCATGGTGTATAATTCTTTTAATATATTGTTGGATTTGGTTTGCTAGTGTTATGTCAAGGATTTTTACATGGATATTCACAAAGTAACTGTTCTTTTTATTCATAAAGAACTATCGTTTTCTTTTCTTGTAGTGTTTTCATCAGATTTTATAAGTCAGATTTCTAAATCTACTGATTCATTCTCTTCACTAATTCTAAGTCTTTCAATTTTCTATTTCTTCATGATAAAGTTGTAAGTTTTGTGATTCTAGGAATCTAACCAGGTCACCAAGGTTATCCGGTCTGTTGGTGGACAGTGGTTTCTAGTACTCTCTTATAATGCCTTTTACTTCCATAGAATTGGTAGTCATGTGCCCATTTTTGATTTTAACTTTAGTAATTTGAGTCTTCTTGTTTGTCCCACTAGCCACAGGTTTGTTGATTTTGTTAATTCTTTTGAAGAATCTGCTCTTGGCTTTGTTGAGTTTCTCTACTGATTTTCTATTTTTTAATTTATCTCTGTTCTCATCTTTTACTATTTTCTCCTCCTTCTAGCTTTGAATTTAATTTGTTCTTCTCCTCCTAGTTCCTTAAGTTTTAGAGTAAGGTTGTTGATCTGAAATCTTTCTTTCTTTCTTTCTTTTTTTCTAATGTGAGCATTTACAACTATACATTTCCCACTGAGTACTACTTTTGTGGTGTTCCATAAGCTTTGATGTGTTTTTGTTATTATGCATTTGTATGCATTTTCTCTTTTCGCCAGTTACTTTTCCCTTGACACATGCGTTTAGAGCATGCTGTTTAATTTCCCCATATTTGTCAATTTTCTATTTTTCCTTCCATTATTCACTTCTTACTTAACCCCACTGTGGTCAGGAGAAGATACTTTGTACGATGTTGAGACTTAATCTGTACCCTAAGATACAGTATATCCTGGAGAAAGTCCCATGCGTGCTTGTAAGGACTATTCTGCCATTGTTTTTGAGGATTCTGTATATCTGCTAGATTGAGTTGGTTTATTATGTTTGTCCAAGTCCTCTATTTCCTTACTTATTTTCTGTCTAGTTGTCCTATCCACTACTGGCAGTGGAGGGGGGTAAGTCTCTAGTATTACACAACTGTGTATTTCTCCCTTCAATTTTACCAATTTCTACTTCACATAGTTTGATGGTCTGTAATTAGATGTAAAAAGACTTGATAATTGTTATATTTTCTTGCTGTATTAAAACTTTTTTTAGAGATTTTATTTATTTATTTGACACAGAGAGAGATTATAAGTAGGCAGAGAGGCAGGCAGAGAGAGAGGGGGAAGCAGGCTCCCTGCCGAGCAGACAGCCTGATGCTGGGCTCGATCCCAGGACCCCAAGATCACGACCCAAGCCTAAGGCAGAGGCTCAACCCACTGAGCCACCCAGACGCCCCTAAAACTTTTTAAATATATGGCATCCTTGTTTCTTTTTTTTGATTAAAGTCTATTTTGTGTGATATTACTATAGCCACTTCTGCTTTCTTATGGTTACTATTTGCACAGGGTATCTTTTTCCATCCCTTTGTTTTCAACTTATTTGTATCTTTGGATCTAAAGTGAGTCTCCTGTAGATAGCATATAATTGGATATGTATTTTAATCCATCCTGATTTTTAAAAAATTTACTTATTTATTTGATGGGGGGGGTGGGGTAGGGAAAGAATAAGCGGGGGAGCAGTAGGCAAAGGGAAAGGGAGAAGCAGGCTCCCTGCTCAGCAGGTAGCCTGACATGGGCCGATCCCAGGACTCTCAGATCATGACCTGAGATGAAGGCAGATGCTTAACTGACTGAGCCACCCAAGTGCCCCCATCCTACTGATCTTTTGATTGGAGAATTCAATCCATTTACATTTAAGAAAATTGCTGATAAGGAGGGACTTACTTCTGTATTTTACTATTTGTTTTCAATAAGCTTTATAGCCTTTTTTTTGTTCCTCATTTGCTGCATACTGATTTTTTGGTGTTCAGTTGAGTTTTTTATAATGAAACTTAATTCCTTTCTCATTTTTTTTTTCTTTTACTATATTTCCTTAGAGAGAGAGACTGGAGGGAGGTGCAGAAAGACAGGGAGAAAGAGAATGTCTGGCGGCTCCTCAATGCCCAGCTCAGAGCTCAATGCAGGGCTCAGTCTCACAACTCTAGACATCATGACCTGAGCCAAAATCAAGAACTGGACACTTAGCCGACTAAGGCACCCAGGTGCCCCTCTTTTCTCATTTCCTTTTGTGTATATTCTGTAGCTGTTTTCTTTGTGGTTACTATGGGGACTCTACTTAATATTCTAAAATTATAATCCTCTAATTTGAATTTATAGCAGCTTAAATTCAGTAGCATAAAAAAAAATCTCCACAGCAAGACGGCTCTTAAAAAGCAAACAAATCCGGCATTATAACTTGAGATAAGGACCAAGTGCAAAAAAACAGGCCGGCCCTCTCAGAGAGGTCAGCAAGGAGAGCGCCTCTGATGGGACCCCGACCCACAGCCCTCAAAGACAGAGAAGCTAGCTTGATAGGGAGCGGGGAGAAGAGCATTCCTGCCAAAGAAAGACCACGAGTCCCAGAAGAGCTTGAAGACCCGAGAAAGAGGCCCACATGGCAGGAGTTCAGTGCTGACATGGAGGAGGGACTCGAGTCCAGGAGAAGCAGGTGGGCCCAGTTCCACAGCCAGACAGGGCCGTGCAAAACAGGGAGGGCCGTGCAAAACAGAGCCACGCAAAAATTCCCCTTTAAGTGCATGGGAAGCCACAGAAGGGCTTAGGGCTGCTTAGTAACAAAGTCCTAATTCTGTCAGATGAAGCTCTTGCTGGCCATTCTGTGGCAAGGAATCAAGAGGGGAGAAAGTGACTGTGAAGAGCCCGGGAAAGCAGCTCCAGCAGTCACCAGGGTCTGAAATAATGACGGCCAGTCCAGGGCGGAGACGGAGAGGAACAGGCCCCGGACCTGCCCATGACTTGAACAGGTGAGACACGAGTCCCTCAGCCCTGGCTCCGAGTGCCTGCCCTACCCTGTACTCACTTACTAGCTGCACACCCTGATGACGGCACTCCTGGCAACCTTCCATTTCCTTCTCGGTGAGATGTGAGTATAATGAGATCCACCAGGTCTGAGGAGGGGAAGAAGGAGAAATAACCCAGCTACTCATCGCGGACGTCCATTCCTTTCCTTCCTCTCAGACACGTGCCGCTGGTTGGTGCTAATCTAATTCACACACACACACACACACACCCAGGAGAGGCTATGAAAATTGTAAGCAAACACGTGATACCCAATTTGCCCAGCTTTGAAAGTGTTACCAAAGCCCTACGAGTGCCCAGGCTTGCCTTGGGGATAGGAGTCTGTCTAGATTTGGCCTCAAGGGTCCGAGCGGCAAGCGTAGGTGGGCAGGTCTCTACCCAGAGAGGCCCACGTGAGAAAGTCAGGAGGGTGTAGGAGCCTGGATGTCGGCCCCCTTTGACGCTCCTTCTGCAGCCTGCAGAGAGTATGTTGCAAGGAAGGTAGCAACTGCGCCCGCAGATTCCTTTCTAAATCCACCGAGGCTAGAGAAACAGAGCCAGTTCAGTCCTGCAGGCCCACAGTCAACTCCCTGATGGGAGAGAGCCAGGCTGGCTGGCTTTACCTCCCTGCTCACTGCACCTGGACACCTAATGACAGGGCTCCTGAGCCCAGCCACAGTCCTTTCCCATCCTCCTGGCTTAAAGAAGATCTCACTTCCTAACAGAAATCCCTTGGCTACAACAGCCACAGGAAGAACAGAATTCTCGGGATTTTCAAAACTTGGGTTTGAGGGCCTGGAGGATGAGAATGGTGGAATGTGGTCTTGTTCAAAAGAAGGTACTACATCCGCACACAGCTTGTCTTTAAACTTGCTGAATGGCGACCCCACCACGAGAGCAACAAAAACCAGCTCTGGGTGCTGGGAGTCTATGTAAGTGTGGTCAGCAGACTCAGCCCTTGTTTGCTTTCCGGCCTCATCGGACTGGCCAAGAAACCCGGACGTGACCGGAGGTGACCGGAGGGGTCCGTATTAGCGCACACACACCGGAGGCCCTTCGCCACAGTGGCCCCGCTCTCACTGGGTAGGCCTCATCAGGGAACATCTAAATCCCCATTTAATGGGGTTGGCCCCAGATTTGCCCTCGGCAACAGGATCTGGAGGCTCCAACCTCTTTGTCCAAGCAGCGGAAAGGGCATGGGGAGCGCTGAGTGAAAGCCAGGGCTGGGGACCGCTCGGTCCCTGTGCTTTAGTGTTACAGCCACGGGCAGCTTGAGGGCACCATCGCCACAGACCCCCCTCCGCCCACTGGTGGTACTATAGCTGCCCCCGTCCTGACCACAGAATTATGGAAACAAATATCAAAGTGGAATTCTGCCTCATCACTACTTGAGCTGCCGTAATGAGTGGTTCCTCCTGGCACTGGTGCTCTGGACAATTAAAAAAAAAGAAATGAAATGAAATGAGCTACAGATGAAAGAGGCTGGTGTGGAGCCAACCCCAGCAGCTCCCCTCCGGGTGTCCTCTGGGCAGCCCAGCAACACGCCATTCACCAGCCACCAGGAGGACTTGGGGTTGTGCAGAGGAAGAACACGTACTTCTCAGAGACCAGGGCCAGCACTTCTTCTTCCTCCCCACGTGGTGGCCTCTTCCACCCTCACGCCTGCCCCTCAGCTCAGCCCCTCTCCCCACCCCATGTTCTCCATTTCCAATGCCCCTTCTTGCCTTTTCCCATTCCAGTCCCCACTGAGCACAGCTGCGGGGCTGGTTCCTGCCTCCCTCACCCCTTTCAGCAGCCCCACTCCTCAGGACGCCCTTCCCACCTGCCCCTGTCCAGTGTCCACCCTCACCCCTCAGACTTCCCCATTCCCTCCTGCAGCTGGGTCACACCGCCTGCCTTCCCACACCATCAAGGTGACGGTTTCCTGCTATTCCCATTCATCAAATCAGGTAGACGCAGGCTTCGTGGCTCCTTCCCTGTACCCACAACCAGACAACCTCTCCCTGCTCCAACTTTCCTCCAGCCCTCACAGCCCACGGCAAGAGCTGATCACACTCAAGTGTGATCCTGATTCCTTCTACTAGACCGCTGACTCCTTAGAAGAGGAAGTGACTCTTTCAATTCTGACACCACCACCCCCCCCCGGGAGGGGTCCAGCACTGAGGAGAGGTCTTGGCAAACCACTAGTAAGAAGGGCAGGCAAGGGTCAACCATGGCACAGACCCTAGCACTGAAGGTACGTCGGAGGGCAGGCCCTCCCCAGGGGGACGGTGCTGTGTCTCCATCCCCCAGCCTGGGGAAAAGTCAAGGACATAGCCCTCATCCCGGACGGCAATGGGAGACTCACCATGTTCATGACGGTGAGAATGAACCTCTGGGCAGCCTCTGCCCCATGGTACTGCACCATGTCGGCATCGGCCACCACCAGGGTCTCCACCGTGTGCTCGCTGGTCAGCTGGATGGCGTTCCTCCGCTCCCGCCAGTCCTGGGATGCCCTGTCCCTCCTTGGCTTCTTCTTTTCTAGAAAAGGACAGAGACATCCATGCAGTCCTTGGCATTTTGATTTCCAAAACTGGACAGTGAAGCAGCCTTCTGCTGAGCCTCCCGCAGAGAACGGTCAGTCTCCAGTGGCCAGAAGCTGGACCTCCACCATCACAGGGCAGTGTGGTGGGGGTGTGGGGGGGACACACCTAAGCTCACATCCCCAAAGGGGAGCTGAGGGGCAGAAGGGGACTCACACCTGTCTACATCGCAGCCAAGGAGGCCCACGGAACTGAGTATCAGGGAAGAGGGAACCTGTCCCATCAGAGGAGAGCAGACAGTAGCGAGAAGTCGGCAGAGGGGAAGGAAGCCCAGACCCGCTGGGGAAGTGATGAGAAGGCACCTCAGGTTAATGGCAGAGAACCAGAGAGCTTTCTGAAAGGGCTAAACCCACTTCTGACAGCTGCAACCCAGGGAGGGGGCACTCTGGCCACTGTTCTGACAGTCACAAATAAGAAGCCCTCAACATTAATAATCACAAAGCATTATATCAAAGAAAAACAAAACATCATCAGGAAAGAAAATCTCATGACATGCACATCCCGGCCAAGACGGGTCCTTTCCTGAGCCCGGGGAAGGGTCATTGCTGACTCTCTAGATAAACTCATTCCCTATCAGATCTGACAGGGATACGCACTCACTGTTATTGATTAGAGCCCAAATCACAGTGGGCAACTACAAGCTGCTAGGCGAGGGTGACCCCAGCTTTGTTGGCGAAAACCCCTCTGACCAGTGCTAAAGGCTGATTTGAATAGCACACATTTTCAGGAACCCAACGTATGTAAACAGAAAGGCACTTCTTAAATGTGGTAACAGTTATTTCCATTTTAAGCCCTAGACCCTACAGAAATGACTGACGTCATCTCTGCTAAAACGCAGCGAACCCAGCCTTCACACGCACAAACCAGCTTCAGAGAGTAACCTGATTCTTCCAGAGCCCAGAAAGCACACCGTGAAGCAGGCTGAGGTATGGGTCATCGTGAACAAACAAGAATACTCTGTGCCATATAACGTACACCTGTGAAAACCGACGAGCACTGCAAGTGTCCAAACACAGAGAGAGAAAGCCACGATGAATGGTCTGCAGCCGGGAAAGGCACATTTGTGATGATACAGTTAAATCGCAATTTTGGAAAGATTTAGCCTACAAGTACCTTTGCTCCCGCCACACGCCCCTCCCCCCAAAAGATGAGTAAGTAGCCAGACAACCAACCAACATAGGTAGGACACAGCTAAAACATGAATGGTAGGGGATATGTGATCTTCACTTTCCTTCTTTTCTCTATATTTTCCAAGTGTATACAATGAACCCAAATTACTTTATTCATTTAAAATAATGATGTTGAGCTTGAGAAAAACACAGATGTCCCTTTCACATTCTCCACAACAATCCAGAAGGCATGGGGGAGCTAGAGAAAAGCAAGAGGAAAGGCATGAGCGTGCTGGTTGTGTCTCTCCTTGCCCAGAACCAGGTCCACCTCCCAACAAGTCTTCTGGGCCTCTGCGGTGGAATGAGGGAAGAGTCCATGCTAAGACAAAAGGCAAGGTCTCCGAAGGCCCTGCCTTACACGTGAGCAGAATGGAAGAGGCCTCTTGTCTTTCTAAAGAAGGTCCCTTTATACAACTAAACCCGCATTCAGCAATCCGCTCATCTCGGAGCCCAAGGAGGCAGGCACATGGGTGATCTCTACATTCTGGGCTTAGGATGCTTACCTGCCTGAATCAGGCCAACCTGTCCCACTTGGGTTTTCTAACAAACCATCTTGCTCCCATTTCAACAGACCAAGGTGAAAGGTTACCAGGTAAGGGCTCTGTCGTCATGAGCACAGCCACGTTCTCCCAGCCACAGAGTGCTACAGCTCCAGCTCCTGGGACGGAGCCCCACGTTGGGCTCCCTGCTTGGAAGGGAGGCCTGCTTCTCCCTCTGCCTCTGCCCCTCCCCCTGCTCACATTCCCTCACTTGCCCTCTCTCATAAATGAATAAAACCTTAAAAAAAAAAAAATGCACCGTGCATCACTCTTTAAGTACCAAATAGGACTACTGAGACCTGGACCACAGGGAGCTAATAAGCAGGGTGTCCTACAGGATGAAATGCTATGGACTGACACGTGCCCAGAATACTAAGTAACAGGTAAAACACAATGGTCAGGAGCTCTGGGTTTTGTTTTGTTTTGTCATTTTTTTGTTCTGTGGTTTTTAAAGGATTTTCACTATAACTATCCCATTTGTTCCCTTCATGGCCCCCAGCCCCTGGCCTAGCACTTAGTGTGCCATAAGCCATAAATATTCACTAGACAAATGCACCCACAGACGGATGGATGGATGGACGGACGGACAGATGGTGAGGGAGTCAGTGAATGCATGAGTGGAGTCCCTGTTTCCCACATCACAAAGCTGAAGTCAAGCACTAAGCAGTGGTGACTTTGGTCCTTGAACCCAAAGCCCACCCCCCAGCTCCGCTCTGACTCTCCCCACCTGCTCTGCCCGCGTGTGCTGACAGGCTCCTCGCTGCCCTCTGAATGGCAAACCTAACAGGAGGAGGGCCGGAGAAAGCTCGGTAGGAAAGGGTTCTGGGTTGAGCATCACGAAATTGATGCTCCTACTTCTGCTGCTGCAGGACCTACCCAGGAAGACGGGGCACAGTTCTCCTGAGCAACCCTCACTGACTGTGCTCCTCCTGCTCAGAGGGTCTCTGACTTGTTCCCGGCCCTCCAGCACTACCGTGTAATTATCCCTCCCAGCTGCCTGGGGCCCGCTGTCAGGCTGCCTGTGCTCCCCTCGCTGAGCGTTGCTATTTGGGGCTGTCAGGCTAGACTCACGCTGGCCGGTGATGCGCACCTCAGCGTCCTGTCCTGTGAACTCAAGGGATGAGGCTGGAAGCCTTGATTCAAATACCTGCAGCCCGATGGGTTTCAGGAATTCAGAACTTTTCAGATTTTGCAAGGCAATCCAGTGGGCATGCCACATAATGAACTTTCAAATGAGGTCTGGGGCACCAAGCTATTATCGAAAGGCTCTAGTATTTCTGCAGTGAAATTGAATAAATGAGGGGTCAAGAGAGATGCTTGTTAGCCTCACTTCAGGGCAGGTCAGGCCTTCCACAAAATGAGTGTCAAAAGTCCTAGATTCGGTGGGACGCCTGGATGGTTCAGTGGGTTAAGTGTATGCCTTCGGCTCAGGTCATGATTCCAAGGTCCTGGGACTAAGTCCCACACTGGGCTCCCTGCTCAGTGGGGCGCCTGTTTCTCCCACTGCTCTTCATCTCGTTTGTTTCCCCCCCCCCTCTCTTTCTTAAATAAATTTGAAAAGTCTTTAAAAAAAAAAAAGAATTCTATGTATTTATGTAAGCTACCCCAAGTCTTCTTTAGAATAAGAGGAGAAGAAAAAAAACACAAAAAACTAAGGGCATTCTAAATGTAACGTTTTTAGAATATTCACACTATTACTGAGTCTAAGAATTTGGGAACTACCAAAAATGCTCAGCAAACACATAAACTGTCATTTTAGTTATGAGTTTTGCTCTTGGCAAACTAAAAAAGAAATCCCCAAATCGCAGTTGTGAATTATCAAGCTCTATATGACACATATTTCTTTAGTTTAAAAATAAAGAGTCTTTAGACATTTACCAGATAAATAACACACAGATCACATAATATTTGGTGTGAGAGTTCAAGAGCCAGAAGAATTACTCTGTGATTCTACCCATGTCATTTCCAGGGAAGACCTCAGGTCACCTTCGTACAAAGAGAGAGGAAAAACAAGCCTGTGCCAGCTGCAGAGGCAAGTTAGAGAGAAAACAAACAGAGGACACGGAGCAGCTGCCCAAGGGCACTGGGCCCTTAGAGACCAAGGACAGTGGACGCTTCAGGCCGCCAAGTCCAAGACTGTGCCAATACTAGGAATTAGGTCCTGAGTATCCAACATGCTTACAAAGTTAAAGGAAAGATTCAGACTTAAACTTGCTGTCATTCAAGCTAGTAACATAAGCTTTCCCCACACACAGCACTCAAGGTCCAGGGGCACAGGGGACCAGGAAGAGTCTAAGGTCCAGGGGCACAGGGGACCAGGACGAGTCTAGAACCAGATGTTCACCTAGCCGCCCTGACTGCAGCTTTTCCCCAGCTCTCCTAAGGACAGGGTAAAGGCAATCCTATCAAAAACCCTTGGTGCCAGGGGTGCTTCGGTGGCTCAGTGGGTTAAGCCTCTGCCTTCGGCTCAGGTCATGATCTCAGAGTCCTGGGATCGAGCCCCACATCGGGCTCTCTGCTCAGCAGGGAGCCTGCTTCCCTCTCTCTACCTGCCTCTCTGCCTGCTTGTGATCTCTCTCTCTTTCTCTCTCTCTCTGTCAAATAAATAAATGAAATCTTAAAAAAAAAAAAAATCCTTGCTGCCATCGTGCTACATTGCAAAGAATTTACCTGTGGTCAGAGGAAGGACACCTGCCCCTCCCTCTCACCTTGAGACACACAGATTCTGTGATATGTGCCCAATCCCCTGACACCCTTATAAACACCGTGGGGAGGAACCCCTTCCCGTGCGTGCCGGTAGAGGGGTGTGCACTGGCAGGACAGTGAGGGAAGTGAGGGGAGGGAGGTCTGCAGCCTGAGGGCCACAGCACTGATGACAAGATTCAAAACAGGGCTGCAGTGTGGGGCAGAGCCGAGGGGGTGCTCTGCTGCACCAGGGGCCAGGGTAGGCTCTGCAAGCCTTCTGTGACTGCCTTCAAAACCAGAACCATCACACACCCGCCACCCAGGTTTGCAGCGATTAAGTGAGCCGCTCACTGAATGCTTACTACACTCCCTGGAATGTTACGATTCTTCTATAAATGAATGGCACATTGGCCATGATGAGGGTTTCGATGGTGGCGGCAGTGACCTATTGGTTAAGGACACGGCTTTCAAGACAAAACAGCTGGATTCAAATCCTTCCCGACTGTTTTGTCTGACCTGGGATAACTCTCTTGGCCTCTGTTTGTCTCAAAGACCTCATCAGTGAAACAGAGAGAATCGTGGCTCCCCCCGTACCAGGCTGCTGCAGGGATCCAAGCCCTTAGCAGGGTGTGGTCGCAGTATGTGCTCAGTAAACCGTGGCTTGATGTCTGTCATCTTTCATGGAGACGAGAACACAAGAAGTGCCTGTGGAGTCTGCAGGCAGGGTGTCCCTGTTAGCCGTGTGATCCAGACAGGTCCCCTAAGTCTCCGGGTGGGCCCAGGCTCACATCCCAGGAACACAACTGCCCGCAGAGACACCTTCAGAAACAGTGAAAAAGGCCTCCCAACCACCCCATAATTTGCTGCAGAGGATTTGGGTTTTTAAGGTAAGAGTCCCCCAGGGGAATCCCTTTTGGTTATAATGTTCATTTTTACACCTTCTTTCTATAGACTCAAACAGGCCCTGGGCTGTCTAAAGACACCCTTTGGAGAATCACTTCTAGTGAGCAGTTATTTCATCTGAAGGCTTTCTGGATGAAAATGTACCAGACATGTATGAGCACCAAGGAACATGGTCTCCGCAGAAGGTAGTTGTGTGCTCCCCTTGCCTGCAGTTTAAGTCCCAATCCCGGCCTTCAGGAGCCAGGCTTATCACCCCTCATGAGGGACTGATGCGCGCGGATCAGTGTGTCCACGGCGAAGGGCATCTGGGGTCTCTGGGTGGAGCCCCTGCCCCCCCCAAGGTGACCTCCTCCGGGGTGGGACAGGGACAGCTCTAGATATCCGAGCTCTGTGGGAAATGCATCACTTGCATGATTCTTTGAGGGGTGACAGGTGAGTTTCCTAGCTCTGAGCTACAAATCTTCTCGTGCAAACTAGGTCAAAGGCAGAATCAATAAAACAGCCACTCCCCATCAATCTCGCCTAAAATCAGATCCAGCTGGCGCAGATGGAGCCCTGCATGGGGACACGAGGACAGAGGGTGAGAAAGACTTCAAGCTCCCTCACGATTTTCCTCGGAGCCTAAGAGACTGAAGGTGACTCACCCCCAAAATAGACAGACTGAAATTAGAGAAATAATGAGAGAAAAGAGAATACAGCTATATGGACAGAGAAGGTCACCATGGCAGCTCTGGTGACAGAGATCCCCGTGGATTGTTAGCCAAATGCAAGGCGCCCAGGCACTTGGCTCTGTGCCCACACTGCGGGGGTCCCCTCCCTGCAGCCAGAGTCACAGACTGTCACCATGCAAACCTCCAGAGGAGCAACCGAAGCACCAAGAAATTTGTCAAATTATCTAGCTCTGGGCTGCCAACTCACTTGACCGCGATTCCAGGGATGATGGTCTAACCTGCCCGTTCTGCCTTAGAATTTGGTTCTGAGTTTCCTAAAATCAGAGTTTTCTTTTCTTTTCTTTTTTCTTTCTTTCTTTCTTTCTTTTTTTTTTTAAGATAAACATGCTTGCTTGTCGGTTTTCTCAATCTCTGACGGGTGGGAAGACACCCTTCCTCAAGGAAAGGCCATATTTACCTCACACCGGCCTCTCCAATTAAAAATACCAGTAAGACTTTACACGGGGGCCTCTGGGTGAGGCCCAAGGCAGCTTTTTCAACACATGTTTTACGGCAAATGTGATCGTGAATTCTGTTTCCTTGTATCTGATAGAAACCTTCTCTTACACCGAAGGGCCTAAAATTAAACACTCAACAAAAGGAATTCTGGAGAAATTCCACCGTGTGCTCCAAGTCAGGAGCTTTGGATGGTTTCTCCATGCAGGGAGGGCCCGGCGGCCAACATGACATGGGGAGGGCACGAGCAGGGCAGCTGAACTAAGAAAGGAGAGTGGCAAGGGGCCTCAGTGAAAGGACACGTGAGGTCACAGAGGGTGACAGGGCTTCTGGAACAAGAGGGGAGTTGTTTGGCAGGCAGGGTCCACTCATTTGCCTCATGGCTCAAGCACTAAGAGGGGCCTCCCAGCAACCCACTCCGGGTGCCGAGGTCTGTGGACCCCCAGCGTGGGCTGCCCAGGGTACCACGCAGGCCATGTGACTGGCTATTTGTTTTTTTTTTTTTCTTTTTTTTCTTATCTGTGCCTGTCACCTGAAAAACAAATTTAAATCTGGTAAACAGAAGTAACGGCGGGACTAGCAGAATCTCTCGGCTTAGATCAAGCAACAGACCGGAACCTCGGGGTCCGCTGAGAGTGCCTGGGAGCCCGTCCATGGCCAGTCTTTGGTAGGAGATCCCATCGGCCAACATCAAGGGGCTTGGAGCACCCCCCCAAATCCCCTGTTCACCTTCTAACTCCGCAGCTGTTAACATTCCCTTTTCAGTCTAACAGGAGACTAGGCTTATCTGCTGGACCTGACTATGAGCTCCGGGACCCAAACATCGTCCCCACCCCCCGCCCCCGACCCTGCCACAGCGCCTACCTGGCACAGCCCCAGACACAGGAAGAATTCAAGAATTATACTTCACTAAATGAATTTTTTTTTTTAACTTTTTGAAACTCCTCATGAATGTCAAGATGAATTAAGGAACTTCACATAAATTGCCCTAAAATTACATTCCCATGGGGTGCTTCCTCCACCTAAGGGGGAGGTAGCAAAGCCTGTGTGGGAGGCCCACAGCTCTGCCACCCATCGGAGCTGGTGAGAATGTGCCCCTCTCCCACCACAGTGAAAGCATCGAGAAAGCAAGGTGATGATTATGCCTCTGCCTAAAGGCAGATGTGCAGAATAAGGAAGGGATACGGGCTCAGCCTCTAACAGTCAGATCTAGAACGCCACACCCAGATTACAGGGCTAGTCTGAGTTCTCCCCCTAGCATTACGCTGCTATTACCATGGTCCATGGTTCAGGTCTAAAGACTCATTCACACTTTGCCTGATCCCAGAGACAATCAGGGAACTCGGATGCTTTTCTGCACTCTGTAGGGTCTCACTGTGCTCATACTCTCCATCAACCAGCACCTCTCATCTAGACACACTCATCAACCAACTTGTTGCCTTTGAAATTTCTTACTGGGCAGGGGGCATAAATGGATGTCTCTAAGGCCATCCTCAACCAGGCAACCATAAATTAAAATAGTATAGAAACACAGTTCCCGGAAGAGTGAAGGAGTAACTTGTCATCCCTGCTCGAAGTCCCAATGTAACCTCCCAACATTCCAGTGGAGTGGGGGTGGGGGGGAATATTGTCATCCCAAATATGACAGAACACAATACATGTCTTACGTGAAATCAGCTGTTGAAACCATGAAACATTCATAATGTCTCATATAGGCTAGAAGAATGAAAACCAAATGCTTTTCATGAAAGCCTGGCAAACAGGGTGAGTCTCTCCTTGGGGGGGACACCCGGTGCTGCTGGGAGTGGGCTTTCCGCACACAGACACTCCCCACCGCACTGACGTCACTGCCACCACAGCACAAGAAACAGTGAGATGTATGGTTTCAAATGTATGTCCAATAGCCTCTCTGTCCTCAAATAAGCAGCCACGGGGTATAATAAAAACACCTTCAGGCTGGGAACTCCAGATATTCAGTGGGGCCTGGCCTGGATGCCCTCAAAGGGGCCAGTTAACAGAAAGGTCTCTATCTCCCAAGCACGGGGAATTTGTCTTTTGCCTCTTAGCTCCTCTTCCGCACTGGCCTCTGGGGCTGGGAGTCTGCAAACTACATTTTCCAGACTCCCTTCCCATCTGGCTTTCTGGGCAGCTCCACCAACAGGGGGCGCTAGAGGTATACCAAAAGAGGGTGAAGGGGCTTCCCGGTGTTTTTAGCTCAGGATGGCACTGTTCCAGCAGGACTACTGGACAACAGGGCTTCAGTGTCCAGCTCTTGGGACAATCCCAGGCTACCCCCCCTACCCCCCTCAGCGGTACATCCATAGGGACACCAGCTTGGCTAAAGGTCTTGGCGGTCTGGTACCCTCTCAGACCCTTGCCCCAAGCTCTTTGGTCCCAGAAATGTCCCTCTTCCCTTTTCTTAACCCAGTCCTCGGGTGACAGCTGTTTCCTGGGTCACCCTAGCTTCCCCCTCTGCTCATTCAGACTTGGTCACTGATACAGCAAATTCCACGAGAAATCCCTCTGTTGGAAAACACGTGGCACGGTTTCCATTTTCTTGGCCCGACACAAATAGGTAAAGCCTAAAATGAGAGGGTCGTTCCTTACACTACTTTCTTGATTTCACTCGAGCGTCAAGGGTCCTTTCCCATTATAGAACCAAGGATTTATTTATTTGCCATGGGAGTCCTGGATGGGCTTTTCCCCTCTGCCATAAACAGGGATGCTGCCCTACATTGGGAGTCACCATTTAACAGAAACCAATCACTAGGGGTTTCTAGGGAGGAAGTACGAACATCCACACACGCCATCGATCTCTCCAAGGACCTATCGCAGCCGCATCCCAGGACATGGGGACAGTGCCACACAGACTCCGAGTCAACGTCGGGGAAGTGCAGGAGGAGGAACCATGAATAACCAGAGAGCCAGCAGTGGGCTTTCAGGTGTAATTTCAGCAGTTTGCACCCAAAGACATATCCACACTGTGCTTTGCAATAAAATCATCAGGTTCCCCCAAATTACTTTCTCCTCCCTTTCTTTTCGTCAACCAAAGCAAAAAGGGTCTGTTTCTAGAAAAGCGATCCTTTCCAGCTGGAAATGATGGTTCCACGTGTGCAGAAGATCTCCCAGCCAGGTGAACTTTGCGGCAGCTGCAGAAATCCAACATCCTTGAAATAGAATGGCCTTCTCTCTCTCTCTCTCTCTCTCTTTTTTTCAAATAGGAAAAAAATAACATTTACTTTCCAAGTATGAATTCCTTGAATAACTTCCCCCAAGGGCAAGTCATTTCATAAAAGGCATTTTTTTCATGTAAATTCCTTATAAAGAAAGGTGAAAAATAAGAGTTGTGTTTTGGGGGAGGTGAGGGGTTATTATATTTTATTTCTTCATAGGGAAGATCCCCCACGAAGAACTGATCAACCCTGGGATCCGAAATGAGTCCCTCCACCAGGCAGGAGGTGTGATCCACATCCCAGCCCTGGGACTCAGCAGGGCCAAGGGCAGGAAACACGCACCAGCCCCGCTGGACCTTTCCGCCCGTGGTCAGAGTCATGTAGGTACCCAGCAGCTAAGCACCACTGCCTGTGGGTGAGGTCGAAAGGTATTTAGTCAGCCAATAAATGCTGATGGGGAACCTACGGGGTGCTAAGCACGGCCACCATGTATAGGGGACCCTCCTCTAGAAGGAACAGATGTTAACCAAATGCACAGATAAATATACGAAAATTTATAAACGTAACACATGCTTGTAAGAAAGAGTAGATCACTCTGTGACAGAATAAAAAGGAAGGGGTTCCAATTTAGACTAGGTTCCATGGGGAAGTGACATGTGGGACAAAATCCAAAGGACAGGAGTTAAATGTGGGGGTGGGGAGAAAGAAGCTGGAAGCAGGCTAAGCAGTGGGAGTGGCATGAACACAGGCCCTGGGGACAGAAGGAGTCACGGCATATTCTAGAAACTGTGGGGTGCCGAGACAAAGAGTGCGGCTGGCAAAGAGACTTGAGCAGCAGGCAGGGGCAAGGATGCAGGGTCACGTGGCACATGTTTGGGGTTTTCTTCCTCACCCCAGGAGCCTTGGGAAGCCACTGAATGCATCACCCCAGCCGCTGTGGGGAGAAGAGATTCCAGGGGCCACCACAGAAGGTGTTGACTCCGGCTAAATGACCAGGACAGTTCAGGTAAATGGTCCCCACACCTAGACAAGGGAGGCAAAGTACAGGTAAAAAAGAACCAATAAGGGGGCGCGTGGGTGGCTCAGTGGGTTGGGCCTCTGCCTTGGGCTCAGGTCATGATCTCAGGGTCCTGGGATCAAGCCCCGCATCAGGCTCTCTGCTCAGCGGGGAGCCTGCTTCCCCCTCTCTCTGCCTGCCTCTCTGTCTACTTGTCATCTCTCTCTCTGTGTCAAATAAATAAAGTCTTAAAAAAAAAAAAAGAAACAATCACATTCAGGAGGTTGACTTAGAAGGGGACACTGACACTACTGGGGGTATTTGTGTAAGAAAGAAGGGCCAACAAAGATCATTCCTGCTTAGAATGGTTGTGCTAATCATGGAGTTAGGGATCACTAGCTTGGGTTTTAGGTGTTCTTGAATCACGTGAGGGCAGAGGTCAAGTTGGCTGCTCCATGTGCAGACTTGGAGCTTAACAGCAAGGTGAGAGTAGAGAGTGGCACTTAGGCATTAGTGGTCCCAGACCAGTCCCTCAGGGGCCTCGAAACTGTATGGCTGGCTGGAAGAGCGGAGACCAACAACACAGCAGCAGGCAAAAGTGGGGGTTGGGGAGCACGTGAGGTGCAGGGAGAGCAGAGCATGGAGTCGCAGGAGCCAAGAACATAAAGTCTCAGCACCTGCGACACAGACGAGGACCAGGTCAAGAGGAACTGGATATAACAAAAGGGGGTCTCTTAGTGAGAGCTCCACTAGGGGGAGGCAGGGGAAGGGGAACTGAAATCAGACAAGGACAGGTGAAGGAGAGGTGTGGAAATGGGGCAGATGTTGGAGAGGTCAGGGAGTAGAGGAACAGGGATACTGCTGGAATGTCCTAGAACAGCGGGACCACTTCCCTGAGATCGCAAACACTTGCGCTTCAAAGGCGGAAACCCAGGCCCATGGAGGACTACCATCCTCTCTCAATTTCTACCCCTCTTTCCTGCTCATCGGGTCCACAAACCGAAGTCCACAGACTCTCAACCAGGAAGAACAAGGCTTCTAAGAGGCCGACCTTACACCAACTGAGAAAAGACAACCCCCTGTTCAACAGGCACTAGCCCAGCCCCAGATCTGTAGCTGGCTCTGTGCTGGGTGCCCCTCCCCCGTCAAGGGAGAGACTTTTTATGTCAAAAGTACATAAAACCTCACAGTCCTGTGAACACCCAAGAATGAAAGGACCATCTAGGAAACAGCACAGAACTCTCAGTGAAAGCGCGATCTGAATTGGAAGAAGGGCAGGATATGAGTGAGCAGCATATTGAGTGAATATGCTTATATTCACTCAATCAGGAAAGGACAGAGCTGCACCTCTAGGAGAAAAGCAGCAGGAAAAGAGAAAAGGGAAAATTCTGGTTAGCACCATCTGGGAAGAGATGCTGGGTCTCTTCCAAGCAGATGCATTAGACTGGTTGACACAAGGTACCCTGAGGGTAAGGCAGAAGCCTGCCGTTTCTCCTTCAAATCACATCCACCTGAAACCTTATCTCAACCACTATTAAATTGTCAATGTACCTTTAAAAGGTATTGTATTCATTTGCCAGGGTTTTGCCCTTACCAAGTGCCACAGACTGGGTGGCACAAATAACAGAAATTGATTTCTTTACCCTTCTGGAAGCTGGGGGTCTAAGACAGAGGTGTCAGCAGCGTGGATTTCTCTTAAGGCTTCTCTCCTTGGCCTGCAGATGGCCATCCTGTCCCTGTGTATGTGCAGGTCTACTCCCCTCCCCACGCCCCCACCAACCCTGTACCCATCCGTGTCCCATTCTCCTCTTGTTACAAGGACACCAATCATGTTGAATCAGGGCCCATACTAATGACCTCATTCCTACTTAATCACTTCTGTAAAGACCCTCTTTCCAAATACAGTCATATTCTGATGTGCTAGAGATTAGGACTCGACAATAGGCATGGCAGGGAGACAATTCAGCCCATGACAGACGGATATCCATTGTATGCACTGGGCATACGTCACCTTTGCATGAGTTGATGTGTGTATAACCGTATTCCAGGACAGCGGGACAATTCCTGTACAGGCACAATTCTTACAGGGGTCCAGCAAGTCGCATTTGGCAAATTTTGAAAAATCGTTTTTATGCAAGTGCTTGGCATAATTACACGCTTTACGTCTTGCTGAAAGCATATACATGGCCTACTGGAATCTGACAGTTTTATCTTCTAAACTGATGGGAGAGGGAAAAAAAAAAAAAAAGAAGAAGAACATTCCCCAAACACACAGCTTGGGGGAAGAAATTAATTAACGTGCTCATGTTTCAACCAGAGCAAGACAGGGCAGACAAAAGCCTGAAAAGAAATCGATTTGTCTTCTGCACCTGGAGTCTCCGCCCCCCTCCCCCGGCCCCTCGGAATCCTGGGTATTGTTTCTTTTGACAGACAGTCTTTCATCTTTGACAAGGAAGTACAAGAAACTTTAGATAGCTCTGAAATTCCTCCACCTTTGCAAGGAGGGCAGGCCACTCTATGGAGTTGGAACTCGCATGCAAAACTGAAATAAAGCTAAAGGCTCCATCCTTCTACCTGTACCTACCTGAGTGCTACTCCTGTAGCACTCAGCATACCCTAGAGTGATCGGCGGGACATCTCCCTAAGCTTCTGGGCTTTGAGGGAGCAGGCTGCCCACCTCCTTCTCTCCACCCTGATGAGGGCCCCTGGAACAGAGTCAGTCTTCAGCTGCTGTTCTGGAATGTATACATGAATGAGAATGAATGAACAATGAGCAAATGATCAGATCATGCTTTTGCCCTCTTTTTAGAAGCTTAGAAGAAAAAAAAAGTCTCCTTGGCCTTTGTAGAGCTCTCGGATGTCAGAGCTTCTTCCAAATGTATTAAATTTCCAGAGTAGTTTGCAGTGGGACCTCATTCCTTCCTCTCCAGACCTCTTAAGTTTCACAGAAGCCCCAGCTGTCTCCTGACACATGGAGAAAGGGGCTCAACAAGCCCGACATACCGGCCTGGAGGTGGGAAAACAAGTCCAGGTCCTCCTCTTGTGGCCGAGAACCTGCCACCAGACTGTGCTGCTTCCCAAGCAAAAAGCCCCCTCCCGAATGTCCAGGACACTCCAGGGTGAAAGGACCCGCCCTTCCTGCACATTCGTCTGAGCATGGCCATGGTTCTCAGGGCACCAGGGTGACTCTTCCTAATGAAGCTCTGAACCCTAATCTTCCAGGGTCCCTAGCAGGTCGCCACGAGGTGGGCTGTCATTCCCTTGCATCCAGGTCAGCCATCCCTTGGACTTCCACATGTAAAGTAGCCTTGGGCTCCACCAGGGTGAGCAAACCAGCCAAGCAGGGGAAGGGGTGGAAACCTCTGTTAGGCCAACTCAGAAACACGCAAGGAGAGCCTTCTGCTGTCGCCCTTTGGCTTCCTCTAAAAGCCAAGGAGGCCCCTACATTATCATGCCAGTCTTCAGGAAATGTCGCGTCTCTTTCCCACATACTGGTCTCTGAACATGTCTTAACGACAGTTAACTGATGATCATATGACTAACAGGTACACGCAACTCATATGTCATATCTTCCATGAGGCTTTCCTTGGAGCTCTAAGTCACGACAGCACCTTTCTATTTTCTTCAGACCACTTACTAAAGCTGGCAATTATTTAACCGTTATGTGTTTAATATTAGTCTCTTCCCAGAGCACCTAGGTGGCTCAGCTAGTTAGGTGTCTAATTCTTGGTCTGGGCTTAGGTCATGATCACAGGGTCACAAGATTGAGCCCCCCGACCCTCACCATGTCAGACTCCATGCTAGGCATGGATGTGGGATTCTCTCTTTTCCTCTCCCTCTGCCCATCCCCCACCCCCATTTTATATGTGTGTGTGTGTGTGTATACGCATATATATGCATATATATATACATGCATGTATATGCATATATATACATGCATGTATATGCATGTATATATATATGCATAAGGTTAAATAAGCAGCTAAAAAAGCAAATGAAAGAGTATTACACATTTGTACTACTATGGTAAATATTTTCACAATTTTATCACTTTTCACTTGTTTTTGATATTTAAATCTTTACCCATGATTTTAAAGTAATTTCTTAGGTATCGTTTCTGAGTCTTTGTCCTTGAATAGAGGATTTTAATGCCTTGATATTTATTGTAAAAATTAATAAAGTTTGAACTATCATATTTTTAGTTCTTTATATTTCTCTATATTTTCCTATGTTAACTACATTTCATTAAGTTTATCATCTCTAGTATTAAGGATGCAATTCTAAGGCGCCTGGGTGGCTCAGTCGTTAAGTGTCTGCATTTGACTCAGGTCATGATCTGGTGGTCTTGGGATCAAGCCCTGTATCCAGCTCCCAGCTCAGCAGGAAGCCTGCTTCTCCTTCACCCACTCCCCCTACCAGTGTTCCCCCTCTCACCATCTCTCTGTCAAATAAATAAATAAAATCTTTTAAAAAAAAAAAAAGGGATTCAATTCTACTTGTAAGTTATCTTTACAATCTTGAGGAACATTCTTTATATAGCTTTCTGATTATCAATGTCAAGATAGAATTTTGGCTTTCCCTTTTGCACAAAAAATAATTTAGTCTCTTTTTCGTCTCATATTCCTCAATTTCTCAGATTTGTAAATATTTCTTAGACTTGATGTACAGATTATTATTAAAGTATTATACTTTATACTTTACAGCTCTTAATTTTTACAACAGCTTTGTTGAGATATAATTCACATACCATAAAATTCACCCATTTTGAGCAGGCAATTCAATGGTTTCACAATCATCACAATAGTAGAATGTTTTCATTACCCAAAATGAAACTGCATATACTTTAGCAATCCCTCCCCATCTCTGCCTTCCCTAACCCCAGACCCAGGAAACCACTAATCTACTGTCTCCATAGATCTGTCTATTCTAAACATTCCATATAGACAGTGTTTTCAAGGCTTGTCCATATTGTAGCAGGTTATCAGTATTTCATTTTTTATTGCTAAACAAGATTCCATTGTATGAATGTGCCACATTTTATTTATCTGTTCATAAGTTGACAGACATGTGGGTTGTTTCCACTTTTTGGCTATTGTGAATAATGCTGCTATGAACGTTCATGTAGAAGTTTTTATGTGGACAAATGTCTTCATTTCTCTTGGTCAAATGTCTTTCATATTCCAGTCCTTTCCCCATTTTTAAATTGAATTTTATTATAATTGAGTTACAGAATATATTCCAAAGACAAAGCCCTTATCAGATGTAATAATTGGAGATATCTTCTATCATGAAAGTTGTCTTTTGCACTTTCTTGATGATGTTCTTTGAAGCATAAAAATTTGAGGGGGCACCTGGGTGGCTCAGTCAGTTAGGCATCTGCCTTCAGCTCAGGTTGCGATCCCAAAGTCTCAGGATCAAGTTCTGCATTGGGCTCCCTGCTTAGTGGGGAGTCTGCTCTCTCTGCCCCTCCCCCGCTCGCTCTCTCTCTCCCTCTCTCCCCCTCTCTCTCTCAGAATCTATAAAGAAAAAATTAAGCACAAAAATTTTCGTTTATGAACAAGTCCAAGTTATCCATATTTTCTTCTGGTTACCTGTTTTTTTGGTGGCATATCTCAGAAATCATTGGCTGACCCAACATGACAAAAATTTATACCTATATTTTATTCTAAAAGTGTGATAGTGTTCCACTCTTGTGTTTAGGTCTTTGATGTCCCCGTGATTTTTCAATTTCTTGCATTTCATGTACAACTATATTTGTATCAGTTAGTTAAGTTTGACTCTATCTGAAGCCAGTTCAGCCATCAATATCAACTCTGTATCATGTATTCCCTATGTGCAGTTTCAATTTTACTTCAGAACAGAATCATCTGCAATTATATCTTAAGGAAATTCTTCCTGGAAGAAGGACAAGTGGGGTGTACAGTTTCTAAACTCTTACCCTCATTTGGCCTTACACTTGATCAACAACTTGTCTGAGTGTCACATTCTTTTTTTTTTAATTGACATATAATGTATTATTTGTTTCAGGGGTAAAGGTCTGTGATTCATCAGGCTTACACAGTTCACAGCACTCACCATAGCACATACCCTCCCCAATGTCTATCATCCCAACACCCCATCCTTCCCACTCCCCCACCTCCAGCAACCCTCAGTTTGTTTCCTGAGATTAAGAGTCTCTTACAGTTTGTTTCCCTCTCTGATTTCATCTTGTTTCATTTTTCCCTCCCTTCCCCTATGATCCTTTGTCTTCTTTCTCTAATTCCTCATATCAGGGAGATCATATGATAATTGTCTTCCTCTGATTGTGAGTGTCACATTCTTAGGGCACAACCGTCTCTCACCCCAACACTGCCACCTTGGCTCTATTGTCTTCCAGGACTGAGTATCTTAGACAACTCTGAGGCCTGCCAGATTTCTGTTTCTCTTTAATTTTTTTTTTTTTTAATTAGAGAAAGAGAGAACATGTACGAGTAGGGAGGGGCGGGACATAGCAAGAGAGAAAAATCTCAGGCAGGTTCTACACTCAGTGTGGAGACCAACACGAGGCTCAATCTCATGACCTTGAAATCATGACCTGAGCCATAATCAAGAGTCTGATGCCCCCACTGAGTAACCTATCCTGTCTTCTTAAGGATAGTACAGCCTTTACTGTGACTCCTGTAATTCACAAATTTTATGAGGACAAATAACCCTGGGTCTATGTGTATTAATTTTGACTAGAACACAGAAAGACGTTTATCCTGTAAGCTAAGCTTTTTTTTTTTTTTTTAACCTTCCAGAAAGTCTTCATTCAATATAAACCTTTGATCAGTGCTCCCATTCTAAGTTGGGGGGGAGGGGCATTCAGGATTCCTTCTTCAGAGATACTGAAATTGGGTTTCCATTTTCTACAACCCATTTCTATCCCTTCTTTCTCATTGCTTTCTTTCCTTTGCATCCCAAGAAAGCATCTCACATTTATTCTCTGCATCACTATTTCAAACAGGTAATGTCATTTCTGCCCTGCACTCCCTCCTTCCTGGGTTTTAAATTTTACTATAGCAAACTTTAGTCTTTTTTTTTTAAAGATTTTTTCTTTATTTATCTGACAGAGATCACAAGTAGGCAGAGAGGCAGGCAGAGAGAGAGGAGGAAGCAGGCTCCCTGCAGAGCAGAGAGCCCGATGCGGGGCTCGATCCCAC
>NC_081569.1:17922376-17983585 GCF_022355385.1 Mustela nigripes
GAGAGGCAGGCAGAGAGAGAGGAGGAAGCAGGCTCCCTGCAGAGCAGAGAGCCCGATGCGGGGCTCGATCCCAGGACCCTGGGATCATGACCTGAGCTGAAGGCAGAGGCTCAACCCACTGAGCCACCCAGGTGCCCCCAAACTTTAGTCTTATAAGCTTTCATTACCTCACCATCTCCCTTTTATGTCTAGGCTATTATTTTTACATCTCATTCTGTGGTCCTTATGACTTTTGCTTCTTAGTAGCCCTATCTTTCTGCATCCCATTCACGGACACTAGTTTTCTTAGATTTACTCTGGTCACTGACATAAATCATTTCTGCCTGGCCAGCTCCACCAGGCTGGGGTAGGATCGTAATCTCCACAGACAAGCAAACTATACGTTCTGAGCTGATAGGATCTTCAATCGGGATCAACAAGCTTCCTTCTGCCCACAGGGCCATGCTAGATGCAAAATGCCAGCAGTGACACACCTTGTGCCGCAGGGCTGTCCTGGAATTGGCCAGAGAAAGGCTAAGAAACACCAGTGAATGCCAACCCAAGAAAGACAGCTGACTGGTTTCCTAAGCAGCCCAAATCCTCTGAATGTCAAAGCCAAGGTAAAACAAGTGGAAGTGGGAAAATATTTTTCTCTTGACTTCCTTGGGACCAGCAAGGTGTGGCTCTTTGTCGATCTGGGCCCACCATCCATTACAGTCAATGGAAGGACCTCACTGATTTTAATAAGAAATTGCTTACTTCCTTCATTTTTCTTAAGGTGTTTTTGTTCTTCTCTATCTTCATATGGGTTTTTGTGGGAAAGACTGCTTATTAGGTCCAGTGCTCAATCCAAGGTCAGGCTGCAAGCATTCTTTGTAATACCCTCGTCAGCCAGAGGTTAATAAGAGAGCATTTCCCAGCCTCCTAATCTGAATGTGTCATCATATCCCAGGGGATTTATTTTAATCCACTGCCACTACAGATTATAACAAACTCATTTGGACTATCCTACGCTCTATGGAGTAATCTTTACAAGAGGCTCAAAATGTCCTAAGCCCAACAGCCTCAGGATCCAATCCCTGGGTGAGAACATGGCTGCATGACATTTCCAGAGGCTGGCAATGTGCTGGAAGCTGAGATGCCCAAGGACCTCCTTAGGACAGTCAGAGCAGACACATGTTCTCACTTTGAACTGGTAAACTGTTTTCCCTGATCTCTTAGATACGGATTAGCCTCTTCACTGCCTCCCTCCCTTTTCATCCATATTTAGCGCACACCCTCTTTGGAGTCAGACTCCTGTCACTTCTACTCTGGTCCCGGCACATCTGAGCCAAGCATCCACCGCACAAGACGGGCTTGCACCCAGTGGCCCTGGAGCCATCCTGCTGTAAAAGGATGCCTTCCTCTATGAAGTACACAGTCATCTTCTGTCTCATGTGATTCCAGTTACTTGCATCCCTGGAAACCACGCTGGTTTTTCTCTAAAAACAGACCAACGTGAAGTCACCAGCCCAGCAATCTTCTGGGACTAAATTCTGCCACCATGTAAGCCTGGCCATTTCCAGCAGACCTCTGCCCTGGGGTGACCACCCTGGGTCATCAATCAGCACAGGGGTCTGGGATTAACACCACATATGCCTTCCATCTACAATCACGCCTGGCTGCATGGCCCCAGTGGGAGCCTCGGATAGGACACAGCAGCTGCATGAGCTCATGGTTTGTGACCAGTCCCACTACAGGTCAACCTGTTCCCTGTCTGGGCATCACCCAAGATGAGATGAAAGTCTGGCCAGGGAAATCCACAGGTCAGCCACTACTGTCCTGACCAACCTGCTTCCCAGCTCTGGGAATGGCACCAGTGACTCTTCCTTCTGGAACGCTCCCTTCTCCAGGCCAGTTATCCTGATCAACAGGAGAAAAAAGCCCACACTTCCTGTCACGCCCAAGAAATCTTTAAGGAATATTAGATCATAGACTGTACTTCCAAAAGATCCACTTCAGTGCTGCCTAAATTAAGTCATCACCTACACTAGCACACTGCCACGGGCAAGCTAACCTCAGATTTATGATACATAGAGTTTCTGACTAGAAGAGCCAATTTTATGACAACATTGGTTCCCAACGTGGCCATTTTTCTCTTTCATTCCATGAGCTGCTAGAAATAGCTACTTGTGTCGCACTTCTGGGAAGAGAGTATGAGGAGCTCACTGGGGAAAACTATTAAAAAAAAGTTTGAAGACCTCTGGAAATTTTCTTAAGGGGCATACAAGAAATGAAGAAACATTTATTTAAGAGCATCTATAATACCACTGGAGGAAGGACAAGAATCTGTGACATCTGAGCCACCACTCACTCCATCCTATCTTAGCTCTGCTTGATGGAAGCAGAGCCTGATGGAGGCTCCATTTTTGGACAAGCAAGACCAAGAAGATATGCTCTTCTACCCTTCAGCCAATCAAGGGGTCGGGCACTTCGCCAGGAGGGACAGGCCACCAGCATTTCTCCAACCCTCCAAGTCCTAACTGAAGAGTCTAATCTCCTAATGAGTGCATCCAAAAGGTGGGGGCTCCCTTCCTTTGCCTTGCCCCCACCACTCAGAAGAAAAAGGCTCTATCCCAGAATACTGGAGGCACCAATCACCATCCCATCAGCTTGCTCATAAGGCATATATTCCAAGCCAGGAAAGGCAAGCTGAGAAGACCAGAAACTCCTGCCAACTGCCCAGCATGGTGGCTCTGTGATTTTCCCCAGGGACTAAGGAATATGCTTTCCCCAGAAAACTGGTGTTATTTGAAACAGAGTGCAGGAAAGTTCGAGTCTAAGGGCACTCTCCAGAAACGATGGCGATGTTAGTGCTAAGCAAACAGGAGGCTGGAAACTCCTCTAAATTAAGAGTAATAAGCTAAATGATAGGCCAGCTAGTTCATCAGAGAAAACTTGAGGGGAAAAAAGACAGGTAAGGACAGCCTTCCTGGGGTTAGAAGGGATCTCAAAGGTATGCCACAAAAATGACGCCTCGCTGAACTTACATCAAACTTGGTGCAATGTATGCCCCAGGGCACTGCTGAAAATAATAGAGCCATCAGCCCACAATTAGTGAAGCCTACCAGCTGGGTGTGGTATCAAATGAGGCAGAGAGCTTAACAGGTCAGGGAAAGAGAAAGTCAGATAGCCCTGGTTAAGGCACTGTCGGCTCTGAGTGACCACACCCATGACATAACCTGTTCCTTCTTAGGAACAAAACTGAAGGTTTCACTCTGCACAGGAAAAAAGACATCACTGAAATAAATAGTATGTATCAATAACAAACAAATAAGCAAGCAACAAAAAGAAAAAGAGAAAAATGGCCACGTTGGGAACCAATGTTTTCCCTTTTCCTGGGAAAAAAGGAATAGGGGAATCAGTCTCCAGGTTTTTACCATTATTACCTAAAATGTATAGCTTTCAACAAAAAAAAAAAAAAAAAAAAAAAAAAAAAAAGAGAGAGAGAGAGAGAGACATATAAGGAACAGGAAAGTGAGACCCATACAAAAGAAAAAAGGCAGGTAATAGAAGTTGTCTGTGAGAGAGCCCAGATGAAAGAAAGAAAAGGCAAAAACTTCAAAGCAGACACAATAAAAATGTTCAAAGAGGGGCACATGGGTGATTCAGATGGTTAAGAAACCGACTCTAGATTTTGGCTCAGTCATGATCTCAAGGTCATGAGATCAAGCCCCACGATGGTGGGGGTTGGGGTGGTCGATGCTCAGGGGGGAGTCTGCTTCTCTCCCTCCAACTGTCCCCTACATGCACATGCATGCTCTCTCTCTCTCTCTCTAAAATAAATAAATCTTTTTAAAAAAGTGTTTAAAGAACTAAATGTCCAAAGAACTAAATGTTTAAACACTAAATGAAATTGTGCCTAAAGAAGTAAAGAAAGCTATGATGACAATGTCTCATCAAATAGAGAATATCAATAAAGATGTAGAAATTATTTTTGCTAAAGAACTAAATCAAAATTCTGGACTTGAAAAGTACAATAACCAAAATGATAATTTCATTATAAGGGCTAAAAAAGAGATTTAAACTGGGAGAATAATCAGCAAATTTAAGGATATACTGATAGAGATTATATAATCTGAGGAACAGAGGAGAAGTGAACAGAGACTCAAAAGAATATCAGATAACATTAAGCACACCAATGCACATGTAATGGGAATACCGGAAGGAGAGGAGAGAGTAAAAGGAATAAAATACATACATACATATACATACATATACATATATATATATATATCTGAAATAATAATGGTTGAAAATCCCTGACTATGATGAAGACCATGAATCAATACATCCATGAAGCCCAACAAACTCCAAGTAGAATAAAAATAGAGGTCCACATCCAGACTTACAGTAAAAATGATGAAATCCAAAAATAAAACTAAATAAAAATAAAATCTTGAAAGCAGCAACAGAAAAATGAATGGTCATGTATAAGGAGATCTCAGTAAAATTAACAGCTGACTTCTCATCAGAATCAATAAAGGCCAGAGACAGTGAGATGTCCCGTTCAAAATGCTGAAAGAGTAAACTGTCAACCAATAATCTTATACTCAGCAAAACCACCCTTAAAAAAATAAAGGCAAAATAAAGACATTCTCTGATAAACCTTCACAGAAAATCTGTTCCTAGCAGACCTGCCTTGCAAGAAAGTTTTTCAGACTGAAAATAAGTGACTCCAGATGACAATTCAAATTGGGACACTCAGAAAAGAGTAAAGGTGTAATTGTAAGAGACAAAGAACTATAATATTTCTTCCCCTTCTTTTTTTTTTTTTCAAAGATTCTATTCATTCATTTGACAGACAGAAGTCACAAATAGGCAGAGAGGCAGGCAGAGAGAGAGGAGGAAGCAGGCTCCCTGCTGAGCAGAGAGCCCAATGTGGGGCCGATCCCAGGATTCTGGGATCATGACCTGAGCCGAAGGCAGAGGCTTTAACCTACTGAGCCACCCAGGCACCCCTTCTCCCCTTCTTCTCTTAATTGATTTAAAAAGACATTCTGTGAAACATTATTTATATAGTTATACTGCCAGGCCTGTCACATATAGAAATACAAGATGTTTGACAATCATAGCACAAAGGAGTCGAATGAGAGCAAAGTTGTCTTGGGGTAAGGAAAGGATACCAGAGGGTAATTCAAATTGACAGAAACAGATGAAGAGGATCAGGAATGGTGAATAAGAAGACTGATATAACAAACTGTCTACACAGACTTGCTCAACTTTCTTTTCTCAGCTCCTTTATCAGACACAGAATTATATAAACAATTTGATAAATTAAGATAAATTATACAAAGAAAAAAAAGTATTGCTGGGTTTGTGAGATATATATATATACACAAACATATAACATATACCATGATACATATGTAATTACATCTGTATCTCTCTATCTATATTTGTATCTATGTGTATAGGGATAGAAGAGAATAGAACTATATAGGAATAACATTTCTATATCTCACTAGAAAAAAGTAACTAAATCTGAAACAGCTTCTGGTAAAAATGTATATGGTAATTTCTATAGCAATCATTAGGAAAATTACTCAAAAAATGTATAGTGAAATAATTAAAGGAATTAAAAATATTCACTTAATAAAAATATAAAGTAAAAGGGAGAAACAGAGGAACAAAAGGACAACATGTAGAAAATAAAAATTAAAATGGCAGACATGGGGGGGTGCCTGGGTGGCTCAGTCCTTAAGCATCTGCCTTCAGCACAAGTCATGATCCCAGGGTTCTGGGATCTACATCGAGCTCCTTGCTTATGGGTGTCTGCTTCTCTCTCTGCCCTTCTCTCTGCTTGTGTGCTCTCTCTTGCTTGCTCTAATAAATAAAATCTTCTTTAAAATGGCAGACATAAATCCGACTATATCAACACTAACATTAGAACAGATTTCAAAAATCCAAGTGAATGTAGTAAGGGAAGGACATACTTTACTTAAAATCATACAAACAGCTTAACAGTAAAAGAATGAAAGAAATAACACAAAAACAGCACGGTAAGAAAGCAGGAATGGCTATAGCAGTATCAGGCAAATCAGACCCTTAAACCTAAAATGTTACTAGAGATAAATAAGGAAATTTTATAATGATAAACTGTTACTTTGTCTGGAAGACAAAACAATTATAAACATATGTATCAACAGAGTTGCTTAATATATGAAGCAAAACCAAAAAGAATTAAAGGGAGAAACAGATGATTCAACACTAACCGAAATTTCAAATCAGTAACTTAACCTTTACCTTAAGACATGAGAAGAGCAAACAAAATCCAAAGGAAACAGAAGGGAAGAAATACAGAAAAGAAAAAGAAAAAGGAAAATTACAGAAAATAATTAATGAAAAATAGAACAGAAAAATACTAGAAAAAAATCAACTAAACCAAAAGTTGGTTCCATGAAAGCTCAAAAAAATTGACAAACTTTAGGGGCATCTGGATGGCATCCAACTCTTGATTTTGACTCAGGTCACGACTTGGGGTCATGGGATCAAATCCCAAGTCAGGCTCTACACTTGGCATGGAGTCTGCTTGGGATTCTCTCTCTCCTCTCCCTCTGCCCCAACCACCATGTGTGCATGCTGTCTCTCTCACTCTCTCTCAAATAGTTTTTTTAATGGACAAATTTAAGCCACATTGGCCAAGGGGATGAGGGAAGATCCAGATTACATCATGTATGGAAGAGGGAACATTACTACTTATCTTACAGAAATACAGAAGATTATTAAGGAATATTATGAACAACTTTACGACAATGAATTAAATAATGTAGAGGAAAGGGACAAACTCCTAGAAGTAAAAACAAACTACAAAAACTGACCATGAAGAAATACACAATCTGAACAGACCTACTGTAAGTAGAGAAAGTGAATTTGTAATTTAAATATTACCCACAAAGAAAAGCCAGGCAAAGATGGCTTACTAGTGAATTCTGCCAAACACTGAAGCAGAAGTCGGTACCAATTCTTCATAAACGCTACCAAAAAATAGAAAAGATGGGAACACTTCCCAGCGCATTATATGAGGCAGTATTACCTTGATACCAAAACACGATAAAGACATGACAAGCAAAGACCACTACAGACCAATATCTCTTACGAAGATAAATACAAATATTCTCAACAAAACACTAGGCAACTGAATCCAGCAATATATAAAAAGGAACACATGTCCTGACAAATTGGGATCTTATTTATTCCCAGGAATACAAAATTTATTTAACATCCAAATGTAAAAAACTAATACAATGTAGTATCTATAAAGCCACACCATCCCCCCAATAGAAGTAGGAAAAACACTGGACAAAATCAACCATCCCTTCATGATAAACAACAACATCAACCACAATAAAAATACTCAACAAACTAAGAATAAAGGAAATGACGTCAACCTGAAAAAGTATCTACAGAAAACACACAACTGACATCATCCTCAATGGTGAAAGACTAAATGCATTCCCCCTACTTTAATTCCTCAACTTCATAAAATCTATCTATGAAAAACCCACAGCAAATATCATCCTCAATGAGGAAAGGCTGACAGCCTTCCCTTTGAGATCAAGAACACAACAAGGATGACCACTCTCACCACTACTGTTCAATTTAGTACAAGAACTCCTAGCAACAGCAATCAGACAACAACAACAACAACAACAAAATAAAAGGTATTCACACTGGCAATGAAGAAGTCAAACTCTCTCTCTTCACAGATGACATGATAATTTATATGGAAAACCCAAAAGACTCTACCCCCAAACTACTAGAACTCATACCACAATTCAGTAATGTGGGAGGATACAAAATCAATTTACAGAAATCAGTGGCTTTCTTATAAACTAACAATGAAAATATAGAGAGGGAAATTAGAGAATCGATTCAATTTACTATAGCACCAAGAACCATAAGATATCTGGGAATAAACCTAACCAAAGAGGTAAAGGATCTGTATTCAAGGAACTACAGAACACTCGTGAAAGAAATTGAAGAAGACAAAAAAAGGTGGAAAAGCATTCCATGCTCATGGATCAGGAAAAAAAAACATTGCTAAAATGTCTATACTACATAGAGCCATCTATATTTTCAATGCCATCCTGATCAAAATTCCACCAGTATTTTTCAAAGAGCTGGAACAAACAATCCTAAAATTTGTATGGAACCAGAAGAGATCCTGAATTGCTAAGAAATGTTGAAAAAGAAAAACAAAACTGGAGGCATCATGTTGCCTGATTTCAAGCTTTATTACAAAGCTATGATCACCAAAACAGCATGGTACTGGCACAAAAACAGACCCATAGACCAGTAGAACAGAGTAGAGAGCCCAGATATGGACCTTCAACTCTATGGTCAAATAATCTTTGACAAAGCAGGAAAAAATATACAGTGGGGAAAAAAACAGTCTCTTCAATAAACGGTGCTGGGAAAATTGGACAGCTATGCATAGAAGAATGAAACTCGACCATTCTCTTAGTGACACCATACACAAAGATACACTCGACATGGATAAAAGACCTCAACATGAGGCAGGAATCCATCCGAATCCTAGAGGAGAACATAAGCAGTAACCTCTTCAACATTACCCACAGCAACTTCTTTCAAGATATGTCTCCAAAGGCAAAGGAAACAAAAGTGAAAATAAACTTTTGGGACTTCATCAAGATCAAAAACTTCTGCACAGCAAAGGAAACCATCAACAAAACAAAGAGGCAACCCTTTGTCATTTATATTCAATATATTCGCAAAGGACAGTAAAAAGGGCTGCTATCCAAGATCTATAAAGAACTCCTCAAACTCAACCCACACAAAACAATCATGTCAAAAAATGGGCAGAAGACATGAACAGACACTTCTCCAAAGAAGACATACAAATGGCTAACAGACACACAAAAAAATGTTCATCATCACTAGCCATAAGGGAGATTCAAATCAAAACCACATTGAGATATCACCTTACACCAGTTAATGTAATGGCCAAAATTAACAAGGCAGCAAATAAGATGTGTTGGAGAGGATGTGGAGAAAGGGGAACCCTCTTACACTGTTGGTGGGAATGCAAGTTGGTGCAGCCACTTTGGAAAACAGTGTGGAGATTCCATAAGAAACTAAAAATAGAGGGCGCCTGGGTGGCTCAGTGGGTTAGGCCACTGCCTTCGGCTCAGGTCGTGATTTCAGGGTCCTGGGATCGAGCCCGCATCAGGCTCTCTGCTTGGCGGGGAGCCTGCTTCCTCCTCTCTCTCTCTGCCTGTCTCTCTGCCTACTTGTGATCTCTCTCTGTCAAATAAATAAATAAAATCTTAAAAAAAAAAAAAAAAGAAAGAAACTAAAAATAGAGCTTCCCTGTGACCCTGCAATTGCACTATTGGGTATTTACCCCAAAGATAGAGATGTAGTGAAAAGAAGGGCCACCTGTACCCCAATGTTCATAGCAGCAATGGCCACAGTCATCAAACTGTGGAAAGAACCAAGATGCCCTTCAACTGGCAAATGGATATAGAAGATACAGTCCATAAATACAATGGAATATTATGCCTCCATCAAAAAGGATGAATACCCAACTTTTGTATCAATGTGGATGGGACTGGAAGAGATTACGCTGAGTGAAATAAGTCAAGCAGAAAGAGTCAATTATCATATGGTTTCATCTATTTGTGGAACATAAGGAATAACACAAAGGACACTGGGAGTTGGACAGGAGAAGTGAGTTGGGGGAAATCAGAGGGGGAGACAAACCATGAGAGACTGTGGTCTCTGAGAAACAAACCGAGGATTTTTGGGGAGGTGGTGGTTGGGTGAGCCTGGTGGTGGGTATTATGGAGGGCACATATTGCATGGAGCACTGAATGTGGTGCATAAACAATGAATTTTGGAACACTGAAAAAAAATTTAATTTAATTAAAAAAAAAATGTAAGTAAGTAAAGGATCCAGTAAAGCTGCTCTATTCATGGATGACATGACCTAATACATAGAAACCTCTAAGGAACCCACTATAAACTATTTGAATAAATGAGCTGAATTAATACTAAATTAAAAGAAGATCAAAGGATGCAAGATCAAGAAACACAAATCAATTGTTTTCTATAAAGTAGCAAAAAAGAAACTAGAAATGAAAAGAAGAAACAATCCCATTTACTACAGCACCAGAAAGAATACAATGTTGAGGAACAGAGGTGAAAATCTTACACTCTGAAAACTACAAAACACTGCTGAAAGAAATTAAAGAAGACCTACATAAATGGAAAGGTATCCCATGTTCATGGATTGAAAGACTTACTACTGGGAAGATGGCAATATTCCCCAAACTGATAAACAGATTTAAAGCAAAATGTCACCTGGCTTCTTTACAGAAATTGAAGAAGCTGATCCTGAAATTCATATGGAAATTCAAGGGGCCCAAAAACAGAAGAAAGGAATGAAAGAATGAAGGAAGAAGGGAAAATATCCTTTGTAATAGTTACAATACAGTTATTCTTAAAAAGGTAAATACAGGGGCACCTGGGTGGCTCACTTGGATAAGCATCTGCCTTCCACTCAGGTCATGATCCCAGGGTCCTAGAATCAAGCCCCACATTGAGCTCCCTGCTCAGCAGAGAGTCTACCTGTCCCTCTCCCTCTGCCCCCACCCTGCTCCTGCAGTCTCTCTGTGTCTCAAATAAATAAAATCTTTAAAAAAAATTTTAAAAGGTCAATACATATCTACTTTATGATCCAGCCATCTCACAACTATATATTTACCCAAGAATTAAAAGAAAACAGTCCATAAAAACACCAATATTCATAGTAGTTCTATAGCACAGCCAAAAACTGGAAGTAACGCAAAAGTCAATTGATAGGTGAAACAGATGACCTGGATTATCCACACAATGGTATATACTCAGCAATATGAAGAAATAAACTAGATACACACAAGAACATGGGTGAATCTCAAAATAATCGATGAGTGAAAGAAGATATTAGGAATATATATCATATGCTACACGGTTACATATATACAAAATTCTAAACAGTGGACACCAATCCAGTGGCAGAAGGCAGACTGGTGGTTCCTGAGGAAGGGAAATGTTGGGAGGGATAGGGGAGAGGTTACAGGGGTGACAAGGAAAGTGAGGGGTGATGGAAATAGTCATTACCTTGATTGTGGTGGGGGGAGGGGGCTTCACTGGTGTGTTCATGCATCAAAACTTACCAGTTATACATTTCAATCATGTCTGGTTTGGTATACGTTAATCTGATTTCCTTGAAGCTATAATCAGTTAACTGACTAAGTACACTCAGTGGGCTGTACAACATTCCACTTCAGTATTGACACCCACAGGCGATGGCCCAACAGTTTCTAAAGAAGTCAAGGCTGAAGAGAAGGATACTTGACATGTTCTCTCCTCCCTTTGGAAGTGGGAAGGGAGTACGCCTTTCCTCATGCTGTCTGGGACCTGGGACCCTCATCATTAGCAGCATCACCTGCCCGCCAGTGTGTAGACATGGTTCGGAATAAGGCCTCTAAATACTCCCATATTGAGAGGTGGGAGTCTGTCACCAGCCCCCTTGAAACTGGGTGCACTGAGACTGCTTAAACCAACGGAGGACAGTGGAAGCAACGCTCTGTGGTGTCAGAAGCAGAGCCTAAATGGCTGGCCAGTGCCAGCCCATTGCTAGAACTCCGGCACTTGGGCGCTCTGAGGGGCCATGTAAGAAGTGTAACTCCCCCCATAATGTGAGAAGGCCAAGTCTCAAGCCGAGGCCACCTGTAGATGTCCTGGCTGATGGTCCTACCTTCAGTGTCAGATGTGAGTGAAAGGGTTTCCTAATCACTCTGGCCCATCCCCCCACCTCCAGCACTTCAAATCCTTCCCAGGCTGGAGGCTCTGCTGCTGTAGAGCAGATCCAAGCTGTCTTCTCTATGCCCTGTCTGAACTCCTGACCCAAAGAGTCTGTAAGTAAATTAAAAAGGCAGTTTCAAGCTTCAGGGTAATTTTTTACACAGCAGTAGGAATTGCTGCAGAGGGAAATGCAGTAATTTGTTGGGTTTCTCCCAAGCCAACCTAGGTAGACACTCCTATGCCCTGCTCTGCTTCCAAAGCCCAAAACATCTATCTACGTCACCGAGCCCACCCAGACTTAGGGACCTGGGTGTTCCACAAGAACACAGGCCCAAAGCACTGCTCTTAGAATGGTCTCTCATACAGGCATAGCCCCCAGCTTGAACATGACTTCTTTCCTCCATTGCCCTGGGGAGAATGAGGAGGAAGGCTGAGAAGGGGACAGGACTTTACCAAGCCCTGGGGCAAAGGCCTAGGTACCATGCAGTTTGACCATGGCAGAAAGAACCCAACTCTCAAGGAAGGATAAAATGAGGTAATGGATGTTAACATGACTGACATGACACTGGGCGAATGGCTGAGGTTCCCTGTGTCCCCGTGGAACAGAACATAGTGTGAGCTCCCACAGACCCTCTGCATGGGGGGCTGCCTTCAGGGCGAGGAGTTAAACCTGATACAGCCACACCTGGGAGGCCATCTTGCCCGCAGGTAAGAGCACCCACGAAGACAGCCCAATTATCACAGATCTGATCTGGACAAACAATGACACTATTTTATGAAAAATACAGAAGTAACCAGTACATCCTGAGACTGAGGTACATCTCCTGCCAGAAACTTCTCCCCTCTGTGTAACGATGCCCTTCAGATTTCCTCAAAATGGTCAGCTCATGTGCTTAATTTAAAAGTTGGTTCCCTTTGCAAAAATCTTGCTTTTTTTTTTTAAGATTATTTATTTATTTATTTGACAGAGAGAGATGACAAACAGGCAGAGAGGCAGGCAGAGAGAGGGGAGGAAGCAGGCTCCCTGCTGAGCAGAGAGCCCGATGCGGGGCTCGATCCCAGGACCCTGGGATCATGACCCGAACCGAAGGCAGCGGTTTAACCCACTGAGCCACCCAGGTGCCCCAACAAAAATCTTGCTTTTTTTTTTTTTTTAAATATTTTATTTATTTATTTGACAGAGAACACAAATAGGCAGAGAGGCAGGCAGAGAGAGAGAGAGAGAAGCAGGCTCTGCACTGAGCAGAGAGCCCGATGCGGGGCTCGATCCCAGGGTCCTGGGATCATGACCTGGGCCGAAGGCAGAGGCCTTAACCCGCTGAGCCACCCAGGCGCCCCAAAATCTTGCTTTTTTAAAACAACTTTTCAGTGACGTCTACTACCGAAAACACTACACCCTGGAGGAGAACAATCTCTGCTTCTTGCCCCCTTGTGCCCAGACAAGTCACACCCACACACATACACACCACAAAATGTTTCATGGTAGAACCTTGTCAAAAAGTGATTATGCAACATTGTATTTTATCTGGCAGCCAGAAGTGATGTTCAGCTGTCTGGACCACAGGCTATGAGAGGCCGCTTGTCATAGTCAACTGGAAGGGAGAGAAACCGAGAAGAGGACGGTAGTGAATTTCAGAACCTCCAAAGACATAGCAAGTGGCCCAATGCCATTGGTCAAAGTCTCAGGCCTCTTGAAGAGAGAAGAGAGTGCCCTGTAGCTCACACTGGTAGTAATTAGTTCAGAATTATATTCTTACTGCAATTTGAACACTTTCCTTCTTGCTTTTTTTTTTTTCTATTGCTAAATGCTTTCCCTTTTTAGGTAGTTACTGATGTATTAGAACTCCAAGTAACTGTTCTTTAACACAGCTGAAACTGGAACACCTTCCAGAAGTCTGTATTGTCAGCGTTGGAATCATGGGGGGGGGGGGGGGTCATGGGAAACAAAAACAGAATCCCGGCTTCGCTCTCCAGTATTGCTCTGGCTTCCCCTCCCAGCTTGTTCTCCTCACCAGATGATCCCGTGATCCTGTGTGGGATGCCCTTGGGAGCTGGACCAGGCAGCAGGGAGATCTGCCCCCGGGGACGCAGGAACAAGTCTCATTTACCTGGACACACACCTCAGGTACTGAGCGAGCTGGTCAGACGAGGCAAGGAAGCTACTGGATTCAGAGGCATCAGTCCCTGCTCTTGATTCCTCCCAAGCCACCGTGTCCCCAAATCTAGCAACCATCTGGCCCCTGCTGCTGACAGGGTGTTTTGCTGGGGTACCTGATTTTTTTTTTTTTTTAAACAACATAGGTGTCCCAAAGGAAACGATGCTTTTGATCACTGGATGCCCATTTTGTACCACAGCTGGAAGCTCTGCGCCAACAGAACCTCTGTCCTGATATTGCTGCCCCACGGCCCTCCACCAGGGATCTCACCAGGAATCAGCCCGGGATGGAGCCTCCGAGACAGAGAAGGTCTGAGGCAGAGGCCTGTGCTCAAGGTCACGCAGTACGTACGCATTCTGAGCCAGGCCTTGAATTCAGGCCTCCTTGACCCCAGGCTCTGCACTGACTACCCCGGCTGCCATGGAGCCCTTGCCATATTCCCAGACCAATTCCTAGATGACAATCCCAGGCCCTCCAAGGTCCCAGGCACACCCTCGGTGTACAGAGAGACAGGTAACTGGGACGGTTCCCCTTCTCTGGCATCATCTTCTTGGCATATCCCTTTCAGTCCTACAGTGATCAAGGCCCAGCTCAAGCACCACCCACGCCCCCCCTCAGTGAGCCCTCCCAACCTCCCCTTCTCATCCTCTCAGTGCCCCTGCCCAGCCCACCTGAATTGGTACCTAGATTCTGGGTGGCTTAGCCCATTTCTCTGAGCTCTTTCTCCATGTTGCCCGCCACCCACCATGGTATCCCAGGAGGGTCTGGTCTTCACGGCATGATGTGAACATAGAGGAAGAGGACATGTGCATGGGACATCCTCAGAGGGGCTCGCAAATGGACTTCCTAAATGCTTCATGGGGTATGTACCCCATAAAACTGGAAAAGAAGGACTGTAGTATATTCCTCACAGTCTACAGACAATCAAGTGAAAAATCTCCACCTACATACAGGCCGGACGGAGACCTGAAGACACTACCATGGCCAGGGCTGGGGAAGGGCAACAGGGTGGAGAAACAGGCGTATCTGAGGCAGATAACCTGCTGGCAAGGGACAGCCTCTCCCTTGAGGGCCTGAAACACAGATGCTCACATCCCTGGAAAGGCCAAGACATCACTCGCCGCTGGAAAATGCATATTTATACTGAAGGAGACAGTTTTTCAAACTCAGAGACAAGCCAACAAGGCCCCTGACAGAAATTAATTGAGGGCCTCAGCCTCAGTGCTGTTCTGCATACTCGACACCAACAGAATGATTAAGTGCCTCACAGAAAGGGGACTAACGGTCCAAATATGACTCAGACGGTACCCTCTGGGATGGAGCAGGCATGAAACAAATGCTCGGCTCTCCCCACTATCGACTGTCAGCTCCACACAAGGAAAAGGCACTGTGTCAAGGTCAGGAGGTTGGAGACAGTCAAGGGAAATCAAAACTCACCCGAAAGCAAAGTCAGAAAAGTAGCAGCCGGCCTTGGCGGTGATGGCTAACAGTTTATTTTCTAAATGCTGACATAAAGAAAGCTCATTCCCTTTGCGAGGACCCAGAAAGCCAAGGATGGGCTCTCTAGGGGGCCCAGAGTAGTGGGGCCTATAAGCTGTGTCTCTAAATCACGGTTGTCTCCTTGGAGAGAAGAAAAGCCTCTTTTCCCTCACCCAAGCCCTAAGCAACCCCTGGGCCGGGGGTCTGGCATCAGTACCCATGGCAGATGTGGGTGGGGTCTCTCTGTGTCCCCTGCTGGGGGCTCTGGCCCTTTGCAGCCCCAGCTGTGTCCACACCACACCACCGCTGACCACCGGTGACGCCTGCTATTTTCTGCTCAACTGGGCGGGAACACTCCCGGCTTTACTGGGCTTTTCCCCAGTGGTTCACTGTCCAGCTCTGTCCAAACACAGTGACAGGGAGTTTGATCTATGACTTGCTAATGGACTGAGAAAGGCACAGCTCCTTCAGCCTGGAGGCACTTTGTGCAACTGCACACCCGTTCCAGCGAGCAAATTCCCTGTCTGTTCGTGCACAAGAAATTGCCCGTTGCTTTGAAAGAAAGCTGTGCAAAATGAACCCACTGCATTTGTGGCTGGAAATCGCCCAAGAAAACTGGGCAGCAGATGTCCTGATGAGACTCTTTTTTTTTTTTTTTTTTTTGCTGGGCTTTTCCATGAGAAATTAGTGTACTGAAAAGGCTAGACCTTTCTGTGGAGTGGTGTTGGGCCGGGTGGAGGGGGGAGTAGCGGGGGGAGGGGAATGCAACCCTAGAGTCATTTCTTAAATGGACCCAACAGTCACTCCAAACCCAGCGTCTGTTCCCCTTCCCTTTCTCTGTGTCGGACTTCCTGGCCCGAGTCTGGCTGCTGGGAGGGAAGCCGGCCGGCCGGCTGGGTGGGTGTGCTCCTTCACTCAGTCACACTCTCTCTCCCACTCTCTCCCTTGGAGGGAACATGAACGTTGCTGATTCAAAAATCAGACACTTCTGCAGGAATGGTCAGGGCCCGGATCTTCACCCCCACCGGCCCTGGAACACCAAGTCAGCACCTCCACAGGCAGGCCGGGCCGGCCGCCTGGGCCGCGCCTTCTGGGGGCCACAGTCCATCGTCCAGCCTCGGGGTTGGCCCGGCTGCCAGGAGCTTCCTTGAGCCACCTGGACAGCCCCAGCCTGCGTGCACTTTAAATAATAAACTATGCATTCTTGATCTGTCTGCAGCTCGAGGCAGATTTTCCTGTTGAAGCTGGAGGCCTTCTCTGCTTTGAGTTACTGAAGTGGGGCGGGCGCGGGTTGCGTAAGAGGCACAGGAGACAACTGGGGAAAGACAACACCGCTCCTCTTCCGAGTCCTCTGGGCGGGGGAGCCGCGTGTGGGAAAGTGGATTCAGACACACATGCACACACAAAAAAATATTCTGGTCTCCTTTTCTTTTTTTACTCAATGATGGAATTTCAGATTTTCTTCCTCAATCGAGAAATGAGAATATGGAAGAAGAGGACTGATGTGCTTGCCCTATGGTAGCTTCTCAGGGACTATGCTTAGAAGACGTCTGGCCGTGGCAAATGAAGAACTGTTAAATAAAAACTTGCAATGCTCAGACTTACAGGAGAAACGTGTTTCATAGAAACATTGGAAATATATTTATGAACGTGGTAGGCTGAAGAATGCCGGCCCCACCACCAAAGATGTCCACCGCCTTGTCTCCAGATTATGGGACTGTGTTAGTTTAACATGGTTAAGAGGGGCTTTGCAGAGGGGATTAAGTTAAGGATTCTGAGATGGGGAGATTATCTGGGATGATCTGAGTGGGCCTGATGTAACCACCCCTATTATTATATAAGGGAGACAAAGAGATTTGACTACAGAAGGGAATCATTGAAGGGATGTGGCATAAGAAAGAATCAACTGCCTGTTGCTGGCTTTGAAGACGAAGAACGGGGCTGGGAGCCAAGGAATACAGGCAGCTTCCAGAAGCTGGAAGAGGCAAGGAAATGGATTCTCCCCCGGAGCCTCCAGAAGGAAAGAAGGTCGGCTAACATCCTGTCGTTAGGCCAGTGAAACGGATCTCAGGCTTCCGATTTCCAGAACTGGAAGATAATATATTTTTGTTGTTTTAAGCCACTAAATTAGTGGTAATTTGTTACAGCGGCAATAGGAAAGTAATACGAGACTTTCTTCCAGCCGGAGGGCCTTAGACACAACTAAGATGACAAACCGCTGATTGAGGCAAGTGTGATATTCAGAATGCAGACAAAACACCTCTGGCTTCTAGAAAACTAAGTGAGGCAATCAGGGTGGCTTTCCAGGAATAAGTAACATCTAAATTGGGCCTCTGAAAATAAGATGGGCTTTGAGAGCAGTAAAAAGATCGATATGAAAGGGTCATTTCACACAGTTCCCTAAGCCAGAGGACAGCTTCAATATACCAAAGGCTCTGTGAGCTAAGAATTCACAATCTAGTTGGAGCCACATTAAATAAATAATTACTTAATATATCAAGTAAGGGGAACCTCAATGCACTTAAATTTGAAAACCTAGATGAAATTTTCTAGGGAAATGCAATTGACCAAAATTGACCCCATTAGCAATACAAAACTTAAACCAATTATTTTAGGGAAGAAACTGGGAAAGTTAGAAAGGAACTACAGTCACAGAAAAGCAAAGGGCAGAGCTGGCTCCCTGCGGGACTCCACCAAACGTTCAGAGAGCAGACGGTCTCAGTGATTCATAAATCATTCCAGAGTCTGAAAACAAAGGAAAGCTTCCACACTCTTTTATTTATTTATTTATAAAGATTTTACCTATTTATTTGACAGAAAGAGAGACACACCAAGAGAGGGAACACAAGCAGGGGGAGCAGCAGAAAGAGGGAGAAGCAAGCTTCCTGCCAAGCAGGGAGCCTGATGTGGGACTCCATTCCAGGACCCTGGGATCATGCATGACCTGAGCAGAAGGCAGATGCTTAACGACTGAGCCACCGAGGCTCCCCTTCCACGCTCTTTTAAAAGCTAATATATCTTTGATATCTAAGCTGAGGACTAGCATATAACCCGCACATGCACACACATGTGTGAATTATGAAGCAGTATCGCATATGAATATGGATGCAAAAAGCCTAAACAAAGCATTAGCAAAGAGCAGTATCACATTAAGGAAAAAATATACTATGACCAAGTGAGACTTATACCAGGAATTCAAGGTTCGTCTACTATTAGGACACCATTTACATCATATACCACCTTACTATATCTAAGGAGAACAATCATATAGACACTTGTCTCCCCAGTGCAGCAAAAACCTTTAGCAACTCAAGTATCCATGTTGGATTTTAAAAGAATTACACTTGTGGTGGCCATATCTGAGACGATTTATGCATCAAAAGATATAAGGAAGTGAAGGGGGGAAATCAGAGAGGGAGACAAATCATGAGAGTCGGTGGACTCTGGGAAACAGAGAGTTTTAGAGGGGAGGGAGGTGGAGATGGGTGAGTCTGGTAGTGGGTATTAAGGAGGGCATGTATTGCACAGAGAACTGGGTGTGGTGCATAAACAATGAATCTTGGAACACTACATCAAAACCTAATGATGTACTGTATGGTGACTAACATAAAACCATAAAAATTTTCAAAAAAGAGATAAGTAAATAAATGAGTATCCACAGAGTCCACACAGACACACATAAATAAATGGGGGAGAAGAGGAAGCTCTCCTTGCAGGAGAACGTGGATCAAAAATGTGGAAGAAATAATGGAGTCAGAACAGCACCATTTTGAAGCCCCCACATGAATAGAGTCTGTGGAGAATCAAAATGCTAAAACTAGTGAGTGAAAGTCAGATGAAGAACAGGATATTTATGTAGCCTCAAAAATAACCCACAAATTTTTGCTAATTGCAAAAGGAAAGATCGTAACTCTCTATCAGATTCAACTAGAAACTCAACCTGAATCAAGTAATAAAAGTGGACACCCAATAATGGGACAAACCAGCAGCATGTGCCTCCTGAGAAGCCGCACTGGGAAGAACACAACATTGCTTCTGTGGTATTCCTGCCGAAAATACATAGCCTCTGTCCCATCGTGACAAAAGAGCAGACCAAACCAAATTTAGAGACCTCCTACAAAAGAAAACTAGACTTCACTTGTTTTTTTGAAGAAAGGTGAAGGTCAGGAAAGATACACACTAAGCAACTGACCCAGACTGGAGGAGACTATGAACACAATAATGAAATGTATCGTGGGATTCCAGATTGGATTCTGGAGCAAGAAAAGAAAGCTATAGAAGACATCGTTGGGACTACAAACAAACTTCAATAAAATCGTATATTAGATAATGATATTATGTCAACATTGCATATCCCAAGTTTGCTAAACATACAATGTTAAGAGTCCTCAAAAAACATAAATATAAGTATATGGGGCACCTGGGTGGCTCAGTTAGTTAAGCATCTGACTTCGGGTCAGATCATGATCCCGGGGTCCTGGGATCAAGTCTCCAGGCGGGCTCCCTGCTTGGCAGAAAGTCTGCTTGTCCCTCTCCCTGCTCTCGCTTTTTCGCTCTCTCTTGCTCTCTAATAAATAAATAAAATCTTCTTTTTCTAAGAAGGGAGTATTTATAGATAAAAAGTCTGCAAATTAGTCTCAGGTGATTCAGGGAAAAAGTGTGTCTGTGTAGGGGGAGGGCACTGGGGAGGGTGCAAGAAGGAGCGGGGAGAGAGGGAGAGAGAGAAAGAGAAAGCACACGACCCCGCAAGGAGAGGAAAGTGTGAACCATCGGAGAGCGTGGGTAATGGGTATACCAGTGCTTTCTGCAACAATGAACACAAGAAGCTAACAAAAATATGGTGGAGTTCAAGTCAAGAGGACAGGGATATGAGAACAAATAGTTCCCTTTGAATCTGATGACAGGGATCAAGTGGGTCAGAACACTGGGTATCAGCCTGGTGGAAGTGGGCATCATCAGACAGGGATTTGGCTCAGAAACACCCACTCACAGGGAGCAGATGGTGACAGTAGCTGGCCACTGGACATGTGTAGCTGAATCACCGAAAGACGTAGGGCTCGAGACACAGTTTGGGAAGAGAGTGGTGGGGACCATTTCAGGGTGGAACCATAAGGACCCCAAGGCCACAAGAGAAAGGGCAGGCAGTGGTCAGCACAAGGGCCCCCTTGGAAAGCGGTGGCATCTGGAGTCCAGGAGACAGCACAAGGGCGAGCAGTCCTTGATGGCAATGCTCCCATGACACTGGGAAGATACAGCTGAGGAAATGAACCAGGCTTGGGTTCTGAGGGGGACACATCAGTCCCCAAGCCTAGCTGGTCCCAGAGGTAAAAGGAAGGCAGAGAACAGCAAAAGAAGGCTTGGAAGGAAGGCCCGGAGGCCCGCAGGTGAGCAGGCAGCGCAGGAAACATGACTTCCACCTGGGCACCAGGTCCCACCCGCAGGACCCAAGAGCCCCTAGCAAAACCCCTGGCCCATGTTTGGACACCCCCGCTTCACATCGCAAAGTCAGCATCCGTTGGGTGTCTGGCCCTTCATTCCCATTCTTTCCTCCCTCCACCCTGCCCGGCAAGCACCGCCGGGAAAGAGAAAAGTCCTTCCAACAAGAACTCCCCTTGGTTAGCATGGGAGAAAGGGCTGAGGTCAGGACTGACCCTAGAGCCCATCCAGAATGACTCTGGGCATCAGTGTTCCACTCCAGGGTCAGCAGTCACCTGCTGGAATGTCGCCTCCATGAGGGCCAGGACCAGATCGCGTCTCTTGTTTACCCCTGGATGCACAGGGCCTGACACGTAGTTGGCATCAAACAGACCCGGACCGAGCCAATAAACTACTGCCTTGGGTAACAGGGCCTGCGCCAAGTTTTAACACAGAGACTGGAACATAAAATGGACTCAAGCCAACTTATGGAAAACTCACAGTCACTGAAAGCTTAAAAGCATAGAGAATGGGATTAATATTTCTACAGAGATTCATCCAAACACTGTACCCAGGCCTCGTTTATCCTTTTTTTCTTTTTTTCTCCTGATTGTCCATCAATCAGCCTAGAATCAGAGCCTCCAGAGGGAACCCCAAGAGCACTGGTGATTTCCCCAGGTAAGAGGGACTTCCCTTCCAGCCTCCAGGGGGCCCATGTGTGCAGTGCTCCGTCCACTTCTTTGGAAATCTTGGGGCTAGTTTTGCTGAATGACCCAGTTTTTTAAAAGAAGGAAGGATGGAAGAGGGAGGAAAATGCCACAGGTCAACTGATTATTCATCCAAGAGAAATTTTTTTAACTGAATATATAGGAATTTTTCGATGGTAACAAGCTTTCTTGAATTCCTCACATTTTTAAATGTTTTGGGGCCTCTCCCACTATGTGTGGCCTCCCAGCCAGGACACCTGTAGGACCCTCTTTTTGGTATCCTCCCTTCAGTACCCTGTCACCCCAATTTCTGCTCCCCCTATGATGGTCAGCTCGGCCAACAGGGCCCGTCCTCAAGCATATGACCCTGGCCTTTCCTTTTTGGCAGGCTCCTACACCTAAAAAGCCTGGTTGGCTTATACAGGAGCAGCTGGAAATTTGGGAGACAACAAGCATGGATAACACTTCAGCTCCCCAGCATTCACATCCTGGAGACCACTCTAGAAGCTTCCATGCACTTTTCAGAGTGGCTATTGTAGGAACCAAGCTCCTGCTGCCCACAGCAATAACCTTGGCCTACTCGCCTTCCACTGGACTCTCCACTGGATTCCACTAAACTGTGCCCTTCCCTGTCTCCTGCTTCCTGGGACTCTTCCCTCTCTCAAACCAACTACCTGCACTCAGGTCCTCATCCGAGGCCTGGATTTTAGAGAGCCCCCTCGATGGACCTTTCCCATAAAGGGTTGACACCTTGTGTTTTAATAGTACTTTCTACTTAATGAAAACCCACCAGCAATAGCTCATTTAATTTTCAGCAACCTGCTGAAATGAAAATTTTGAGAAAAGTACTACCTCTCTTCCACAGATAAGGAAACATGGAAGTAAGAAAAAGCAGCAGACGCCGAGCATCTCTGCAAGCTGGGGAGGAGCGAGAGACCCCGCCCACAGCTGCCAGGCCCTGTCCCTGGCCGTATCCACTCCCAGGCCATGTGGGCGGGCAGTGTCCATTTCACAGAGTATAACAGGCTCCAAAGCCACGGAGTTATACAGCCTCAGGGAATAATAATGGCAATAATTACAATATTAGTAGAAGGAAGATGATGGCTTTATAGAGCGATTTTACTGGGTTTTAATTTTATTCTTTCCAAAAAGCAATTACCAAGCATCCTCCTCCCACCCGAACACCCCAAATGAAAATCCCAATGATTTCTTCAGTCATTTGTCTTAAAAAGAAATTTAAAAATGAGATCAAAGGGACTTGGATGAACACATGGTTCATATAAAGCAAATGGCAGGATCGGAGATTCCCCCCGAGCTGGGGAGAATGAAGTCAGAACGCCACAACGAATGCCGAAACCATTATTCCTAAACACTCAGGAGGCCAAAGGGGCCCTGTGGGTTTTTCTAGAAGACTCTGAAGTCCGAGAAACACTTATCTGGTGGTCTCAAAATGCCCCCTGCAAGTACGAGGCAGCAAGGAGATGTGCATGTGGAGCCCCAGCCCCAAAGGAGTGGGGAGATCTGTCTGCTCCCACCTACCCCTGGTCTTCCAAGGTGGATCCTCAGCTAACACTGGCGCCAGAACGCTCCACAGTGGGGGGCGTGTGCACATCAGGAATGCTGCAGGGCACCCAAGAAATGTTGCCAGGTCCTTACGGGAGCCCCCCCGCCGGCCCAAGGGCATAAACCCAACCTCCACAGAATGTGAGAATCATCGGGTATGTTCTCTGAACAACAATGGCAAAGGAGATAACGCGTGTACTGGAGGTCAGTCAAAGACACAGTGAGTGACTTCGGTGTGCTGATTTACTGGGTATAAATGTGTTTTTTGGTTTTTTTTTTTTTTCCTAAAGCTACTGTCCTAAGGTAGCCTTTGTGTTCTCTTGCCGTGGCTGTTTTGTTGGGTAGAAGCCGGACACAGCCGCCATTCCCAGTTGTAGTTTTGTTTTTTGTTTTTTTAAGATATTTATTTATTTATAAGATTTTTATTTATTTATTTATTTATTTGCATGAGAGACAGTGTGTGCCAAAGCACAGAGGGAGAGGGAGAAGCAAACACCCCCTCCCCTGCTGCCTCAAGCAGAGAGCCCAACGTGGGGCTCAATCCCAGGACACTGAGATCATGACCTGAGCTGAAGGCAGAGTCTTAACCCCCTGAGCCACCCAGGTGCCCCCAGTTGTAGTTTCTGAAGCTTGACCTCCATGAAAGAAGGATGTTAGGGGAAGGAGGCCCTTGACATGAGGTACAGTGGTTGAAGAAGCAAGAGCAGAGGCGGCGGCTTCCCCAGCCAGAGGAGAGCCGGCTTGGGTTCTCTGAGCAGCAGGGAGGCATCCCACGCTGCAGCCCCCAGGTGGAGGGCCCCAGGCACCATGGCCCCTCTGCAAGGCCCCTGTCATCAAAGATGGCACAGAAAGGTTGAGAAATTTCATACGTGGAACAGTTAATGAGTGACCTGAGGCCTCAGTGACCTGGCAGACATGTGACCCAACCATTGGCTTAAAGGGCGAGGGGCCAGGGTCAGACTGCCACTGTGAGATAAGAGATGTGGCCAGGAACCCTGGGGTCAGGGCAGTGCAGGGGCAGGGCACCTGTACACACAGGCACAGGGAAGTTCAGGGAAGTTCCTCTCTATTCACAGCTCTGAATGCCAGGGGAATGGAGGGCAGAGTCTCGGGGGGTAAGTTGCTTCAGCTTGTGCTACACACAAACACATGTCAGCCTCATGGTACAGCTTTCCCGAGGAAAAATTGTTAAAGTAGAAATCACATTTGGGCTTGTGAAAGACTCCTGGGGCACCCAACAGAAGCACATGTGAAATTACTTCATAGAGATTTTCCCATTAATCCAGCATACAGAGCACACCCCCCTCCCCAAGAGAATGGGGGAGAGACACAGCAGTCTACACGGAGCTCAGAGTACAAATCACAATCCACATAAGAAAATGGTCCAGGGCACCTGAGTGGCTCAGTGGGTTAAGCCTCTGCCTTCGGCTCAGGTCATGATCTCAGGGTCCTGGGATCGGGTCCCGCGTCGGGCCCTCTGCTCACTGGGGAGCCTGCTTCCCCCTCTCTCTCTGCCTGCCTCTCTGCCTACTTGCAATCTCCCTCTCTCTGTCATATAAATAAAAAATTAAAACCTTTAAAAAAAATAAAAAGAAAGCAAATGGTCCAATGTGAGAGTGGGTCTACAGGACAAACAGCAAGAGCTGTACCCCCAAGAAACTTAGAAGGCAGACTAATTTGAAGAAGACTTCAAATAAATTAGGGTAAAATAACCAAAGTCCTCAAGGAGGGATAAAGTCATAATGAAAGAAGAGGACACTATGAAAAAGACAGGTAGAACTGGAAAAGAATCAAACATAACTTCCAGAAGTCTAGAGTCTCATCACTAAAACTGAAAACTTAATGATGAGATTAAATGGAGATTAGACCCCATTGAGGAGAAATCTGGTGAAGTGGGAGACCAGTAAGAAGAAATGGTTCCTAACACAGAATAGAAAGAGACCTAATATGTTAAAAAAAAAAAAAAAAAGTTAATGAAACACTGAGAAAAGAACAGGAAGGTCCATACTGACGGATTCGGAGCTCCAGGAAGGGAAAGAGCTGACCATGGGAAAGAGGCACTTCCCACTGGCCTGAGGCTGGGTCTGTCTCAGAACTCACAGAAGTCATGAATTCTCACATCCAAAAAAAAAAAAAAAAAAAAATTACAGTGGATCCCACATGGGATAAATATGGCAAAATTCTGCCACAGACACCCTATAGAACACAAAGATAACATTGTTCAACCTGCGGAGAAAAAAAGATTTATATAGAGTCTAAAATCGAAAGGATAGAAGACGTTTTGTAGCAAAAACAAAAGTCAGAAGAGGGTAGAATAACGTCTTGAACGTGTTGAGAAAAGACAAGACTTCACCTAGAATTCTATAGTCTAAAAAACCATCACTAGAAGTACCGGTGAAATAAAGGCAGTTTCGGGAAAAGCAAAGATAATAAGGGAACCACTCACAAACTTTGTTTGAAAAGGTTAAAAAAATGAAGAACCAAACAAAAAGCAGGAAGAGACTCATAAATACAGAGAACGGATGGTTGCTGGAGGGGGAGGGGCAAAATGAATGAAGGAGAGTGGGAGACACAGGTCTCCAGTTGTGGAAAGAGTAAGTCACAGGAATAAAGAGCATAGTATAAGGAGTGTGGTCAATGAGATTGTAACAGGGACGTAACAGGTGGTGAACAGTTATGCTTATGGTGGACACAGCACAATGTACCGACTTGCCAAATCTCTAAGCTCTACACCTGAAACTAATATAACATAGTGTGTCAATGGTACTCAAAACAGCTGAAATTTTAAAAATTTTTTGAAGAAAGGTTCTTTCAGAAGGATGTTACACACAAAAAAGCGGGTTGCAAGAAACAATACTGAGCAGATTAGTTGGCAAATAAATAAATAAAACTAAATAACTAACTATAAAGAGACGTAAAGATGAAAAACAAATAAATAAAACAAAAAATACATAATGATAATGACTAAGTAGGAGGAGGAACAAAAGCAAAAGAGAATGGATAAAAATAACAGGTAAAGTGAAAGTGAAGGCATTCGAAGGCCCTTCATCGTGAAGCATTGATACCTGGAGCTTTACAGACTTCCCTAAGACAAATATATTGTTTTTATCTTTTAAGGTAACAACCAGAATGTAAGATTATAAACTTTCACACCAATGGAAGAAAGAAGGGGCATTTGAGACTATCTGGTGAAGCCAAAAGAAAGGAAGAGAAACAACAAAAAGAAACAGAAGCAAAGAAAAAGCATGAGTATCGTCAACCAAAAACAAAACACAAGATGGTGGAAATAAATGTAATGATATCAGAAACAGCACAAATGTAAAAATACTAACATCGCCGGGACTCCTGGGTGGCTCAGTTGGTCAAGGCTATTCCTTTGCCTCAGGTCATGATCTCAGTGTCCTGGGATTGAGCCCCACGTCGGGTTCCCTGCTGAGCCAGGAGTCTGCTTGTCTCCCACTCCCTCTCTCTCAAATAAATAAATAAAATCTTGAAAAAAAAAAAAAAACCACAACAAAACACTAATATCACCAATGAAAAGACAGATATTCTCAAATTGGACATTTTAAAAAATTTGGATACATAATACTTTTAAGAAAATTATATAAAACATCATGATAAAGAGAAAGACTGAAAATAAAACTTAAGGAAAAGGAAACATCAGGCAAACATTGACCAAAATAAAAACTCAGGCAAGGGGCACCTGGGTGGCTCAGTGGGTTAGGCCTCTGCCTTCGGCTCAGGTCATGATCTCAGGGTCCTGAGATTGAGTCCCAATCGGGCTCTCTGCTCGGCAGGAAACCTGTTTCCCCCCCTCTCTCTGTCTGCCTCTCTGCCTACTTGTGATCTCTCTCTTAAAAAAAAACCAAAAAAACAAAAAAAACAAAAAATAAACCTCAGGCAATATCAGGTACACATAGCTAGGAAGCCAGAAGTTTTACTAGGGATTAAAAAAATGGTCCATTACATGATAGTAAAAGTAATAATTCCCCAGGAATATGGCTCCTACACCTGAATACAGCAAACAATACCGTCTCATAACATGAAGTGAAAATTGATAGAACTGAAAGGTGAAATTGGCCAAACCACAACAGTTATGAGATTTTTAACATACCTCGAGTTAAAACAAATAAACCAAGCAAGTCAAAAATAAGAGTGATTTTGACATCACAAGTTTGAGCTTTAGGACATTGTTCACAACAATTAAAGAATATACATTCTTTTAATGTATGCATAAAGCATTTATTAATACAAAAAAAATGCCTAAACTCTAAACCACAATGCAAACCTCAGCCATTTCCGAAAAATCAGTATTATATGGAATGCAATATGGCCAATGAGCTTCTACTGGACCTAACCGTCCTGTAGAGAGCAACCACAAATCTGAACAAAATACAAAAATGCAGTGAACTGAAGACTGGAAGGTGAGCCAACACAGGAAGACGCTGAGAGTGGAGAAGGGGTGGTTGGCGATCAAGGCTAGGAAGAGAACAGCACAGGGGGCTGAAGGCAGGCCTCGTCACACTCTTCAGGGGTAGCTTATACTCTAACAGAAGATCCATAAGACAGAGCCCAGGCGACATAGTGATGAGGCAGGACCTGAGGACATGCTGGAAAGGCATTCCCCTAACTAAATTATAGTACATTGTTGTAATCATTTTATTTTATTATTGTTGCCGTTAACCCCTTTCTATGCCTAATATATAAAATAAACTTTATCATACATACATACATATAAGAAAAAACACAGTAGATACGGGGTTTGTTACTACCCATGGTTTCAGACATCCAGTGAGCATCACAAATGTATCTCTCAGGATGGTGGTTTTTCTAGGGAGTAAGTTAGAGGGATGATATGGGATGGGGTCGACACTTGGTCATGTCCATAAATGCTTGTCTCTCAAAAAAGAAAAAAGTTCAGAAGCAAATATAGTGTATCTTAACATTTGGTTAAGTCTGAATGCTGGGCTTATGGACTTCTGGTTTTCCTTTTGTGCGTGTGGGTCATTTTCGTTGTTGCCTTTTTTTTTTTTTTTTTTTGCCTGTTTCAAATATCTCAGAACTAAAAATAACGGAAATCCACCACATTTGTTGAATTCTACACCAAATCATAAGCTCCCCAGAGGCAGGGACTATGCTGTGTCAAGCTCACCCCAGTGTTCCCAGTCTCTGGGGGGGTCAACAAATACTTACTGGCCAAATAAATGAAAAGCGAGAGGAAAAATGTAAGCATATGACCTTTCAGGGCAACTTCTGGTCTAGATAACACTAAGATTCCATGATTTCATTTTAGGTTTGTTCAAGAGTCAAGAATGGTGGATTCAAGAAGGATAATGAGAGCTTTCAGCTCCTAGTTCAATGCCCTGTAGGGTTTCTCTTTCTCTCCCACTGAATACAGAATGAAGGCATTTAAGTGGTCCCCTGAGGATGAAGAATGGGGGTACAAATAATAATTACAAGCACGGCAGCTGCCACTATAGCTAAAATTTGCTAGTGGCTAAGGGATAACTTGTACAGTATCACCTGTAACACTCACAAACACAAAGAGATGATGACATTACTGAGCTGCAGATGATTAAACTAAGGGTCAGAGTGGCTCAGTCCTTTCCACTTTGTCTGAGGCTATGCAGCAATTTCAGTATTTATCAAGAAAAATATGTGAACAGATGACCAGCCAGCTATGACCTCCATTCTTATAGAAAGGGTCCCTTTGTACAGCCTATTTCTAATTTCTCCAAATTTGTTTTTACCAAATATTTTACCAGATATTTGTGAGTGTTCTCAAGAACATGCCCCCCCGCCAATTCCACCATGGGGCTGGAAGGATCACATCATCCCTCGTGTGTTCCACAGCAATAACACTGAGAAGTGCACAGAAGGAAGACCGTGTGAGGACACAGGGAGAAGGTGGCCATCTACAAACCAAGGAAAGAGACCTTGGGAGAAACCAACCCTACGGACATCTTGATCTTGGACTTCTGGCCTTCAGAATTTTAAGGAAATGAATGCCTACTGTTTAAGCCACCCAGGTTATGGTACTTTGTTCTGGAAGCCCTAACAAATTACAACAGAGACACATGGGTATTAAGGGACTCTTCTGGGGTCACACCCAAGGAAGACCGAGTCAAGCTTCTAGCACTGTTCTTCTTCCTTTCTGCTGGAGTAATACTTGAAATATTGGTGGTCTGCTCTTCGTGTTAATATTTTTATCTGTCAATATTAAGAGATTAAGATGGAGAAACTCAAAGTAGCATGTTTAATTCCATTTATTTTGGGTTCTTCTACTAGCTGAGATGAAGAACAACATAGGAGACCATCACCACCACTGAAACAACAACAAAAAACACCGAATAAACTATGAAATCATTTCTTTTTAATCCACTGGAGACCTGAGGTCTCGATGAATTTGGGAGTAAGAACTAAATCTCCGCGGTCCTGAGGGATTGAGCCCCTCCTAAGTGAGCAAAGACCAGCAGCCACATGCATTCCCTGTGGCACAGGCAGGATGAGGAGCTGAAACAGCGGCAAACAGAGGATCTTGTGTTAGTCCGAGGAAACCAGCCAAGTCCTTATCAACTGTGTGAGCTGAGAGGATGGATTAGATCTGGAGCAGGGGTGCCCTGAATCTTCTCTACCAGACTTTTTCCAAGTATGGTGGCCTGCAGGATGCCGGGACAAGAACAGAGAGCAGAATGGCACCTCCACAGTGATGTGAGGACTGAGATCTAGGCTCTTCCAGTCCTGCCTCAAGACATGGGACACCAGTGGAGACCCAAAAGCAGGTAAAGTTCCAATCCAGATCAACCCGCCTCAACTCCCCATTAAAGAGGAGAGTTCGTCTCCTGAGCCCTGCTGCCTCGTTGTCACTACAAGACAAGCCGGCTGAGGATAGGCTCTCAGAGAAAGAGAAACAATTGCTGAGAAGCCCAGGCCGGCCAGGCCTACCTGAGGTCGAGCCTCCTGCTCTGCTCCTTGGTTCCATGAGCCCAGGGCACTGATGTGCTGGGTGGTGACGCTGGTCTGATGTCTGTCATTTCCAACCAAAGGAATCTTAATGGACATAAAACACGAGTCCCAACCAATGACTTATTCCGGACCATATGTACAATTGTTAGGCAAACGACTGCATAAATTGGCAATACACAGTTTCTAAAGAGCTACAGCACCTTCTAAATCCTCATTACAATTCACTTTATAACACTACAAATGAGGCAAACAATACTACAAAATAACTACAGCGGTTTTCTGAAACAATCGTAAATGATGTCTACATAAAGCAGACATCAATGTTGTTGCAGGATGGTGTATCTGTGTTTTAACAAACACACCGAAACACAATAGGTTTCCTAACCTGACAGGGCCTTGTAGGAAGTGTTAATGTTCTGCCATCTACCTCGACCATCCCATGTTAAGCGTCCCATGATGGAGGACACAGAGATTGAAATTGTTACTAAAGCCTATGAAATTCGGGGAGATTCTAAACTGAATCCAACCAGAGAAATTAAAATGAACATAGAAGACAAAAAGAAAGCTTTGAAAACTGAGAAATGTTTCAAAATAATCCAAAGTACCATTTTTGCTGCTGAGAATAACCCCCAAAACCTTCAAAAATCCATGCTGTGACCCAAAAAGAAAAAAGAAGAAAAGAAAGAAAGGAAGGAAGGCTCGCAGACTCCACATTTTTCATGCCAAGTTCCAATCTGGAGTGACACTTTATGAATCATTTTATAAGGTCCTAAAAATAAGAAGCTATAAAGGTAATAGGATCAGCCTATCCTCTCCCTGGGAGCCCCAAAGCCTGCTAGAAATGCAATCTCAGTACTACCTATGAGAAGGCAGTGGGTCCTTCCAGGTGGCCTTGTCCCTGGGCTAGTCCCTTTGTCCACCTAGAGAACAGGGTGGCTGACCACATTTCAGCTCCCAGGTAAATGGGGCGCCTCATGAAGAAGGAAGAATTGTCAGACTCTTCCCCACCTGCAAGGCCAGCTGGTTACTCGTAGGCCAGGTGCAAGGTTGGGGTAACACAAGATCCAAGGCAAAGCACAAGGACACCTAGAACAGCCATGTTCAACCCTAAAGAATATGTTCCCATAGGAAATCCTGGATGATTCATCTCATTCCTGTTTCCAGGAAGCCAAAAATGTATCTTGCTGGTTTCCCAGCGAATTGATTTTCTCAACTTCTCAATGGAATTTCTAGATTCCCAGGAAGTCAACCCACCCTTGAGAGGGCCTGACTGCTTTATTGACTAAACCTATTAGAAGGCCCATGATCTTTCTCAACACAGGAATAAAATTAATGGAGTATGTCACCCAAAGCAAGAAGAACTAGAAGGAAATAGATACCCTTCTCCGGCATCTGTGCTCCTACCTGGGACACAGTCTGCGCTGGCCTTACATCACTCTAGCACCGCAGAGCACAATGACATGAGAAGTGGAGGCAGCGAAGGGGAGAGGACTTTTTAAGCAAATTAAGAGATTTCTTGCACAACTGCTCTTATTTTAATGTCGTTTCTATCACATCCTCCCCACCCAGGATGTCTTCATTTAATTTCCTCCATTATAGGCTCAACACTCCATCAAAAGTGCGCCTTGATCACAGTCTCAGGGACAAAAAATGCAAACCCGAGCGCAATTTATCACATTGTCAGCAATCCCGGGGGTCGCGCATGCACCTAAAGAGGATGGCGGGGAGTAATGAGACAAATATTCTATGGTATCATCCACAAGCACCCTAGGTTTCCGATCCAGACCAGCGGCTTGAACTGAGGTAAAAGTGAGAATAATACGTACTTGCCCTTGGACTTCATTGTGGGCCCCTGCCGGGTGGTTCTCACCTGAAAAACCCACTTCTCATGGCCCACCAGTGCTGTTACTCAGGTTTAATACCCCTTAGTGTGGCGGTTCTCAACACCAGCTGAACCCTAGGAACAGCTGGTGAGCTTTTAAATCACCAGATGCCCAGACCGTGCTCCAGACCAGTGACAACAGCTCTCCAGGAGCAGGACCCACGCGGGAGTAGTTGTTAAGCCTCTCCAGCCCTGAGACCCACTGCCTTGGTCTCATCCCCCTGCCTCTGAAACGACATATTCAGATTACGCAGAAAATGCACACAGATGTAGAATGACCAACAGTCATTCGAAGGCAGATTTAAAAACAAAACAAAACAAACAAAAAAAAACTCTTCTACCAAGATTTTCAGGGGCCTGATGTTTAAAAGAACACCCCAACTTCAGGCCCAGACATACAACCGACCAACTACCCCAAGCCCGTGCTTCGGAGTCAAGAGCATGTTTTAGTTACTGGTCATTTCCTGCTGAGGTCCACCTTCCCCTACTTTTGTAAGGCGATAGGAAGGAGCAGAGCCCAAACTCTCATGTACGGTGGCATTCTCCATCCCTCGGAGCTCTGCCGGGGTTTCATAGATGGCCTGGATTCAGCAAAATCACCCCCACTATCTCCCTGCTGATGCAGACCAGCTAAAGAGGGCCACTCCCTGGATGAGGTCGGGTCTACAGGCAACAACTGAGCTGGGCTGCAAGGCTTGCTCGTACATCTGAAAGCTGTCCTAAAGGAGGGTCCGAGCACGGATGTATTTCTGAGGTCACTGGAATACCAAACAGAGACACTAGTTGTTTTTTTTTTTTTTTTTAAATCCAGAGAGTAAGTCTTTAAACTACAAAAGCACAACTTCCAAAGCTCAGCCATGGGCTCTGCTCCCTCAGGCTGGGGAGGAAATGCCACCCGTGAGCAGCCATCTTTATCAGGGGACACTCACAAGAAGACTGCTGGTGACATAGCCATGACCATTTCTGTGAGGTGTCCTTAAACACCTGACCTTGAGTCCACAGGTCACTCGAATAGAGAGAGGCACAGAATATAAGAACCCTGGGTTCTCACCCCAAAAGACTTAGTAGAATCACCTCTAAAAACAAGGACACCCCAGTCACACCCCAGACCAACACTGGGGGACACACCAGTGCCAAGCATCACATAAAGCAGTGGTTTCCACACCTGGGCACTCATCAGAAGCACCTGTGAAGCGATTGATTCCTGGACCGCCCCCCCACCCTGCCAGGTTCTGATTCAGGAAGTCCCGCTGGGCTGAGAACGTGCAGATGACAGGGTCCTAGACCTTGACTCTGATGCTGCGGAGAATCACGGCTCCCGAGGCCCTCCAGGGTGCAGCCAGGTCTGAGGAACACTCCCCAACACTGAAGAGCCAGCTCTGGCCTGGGAGGGAGGCAATTCTCCTAGCTCTGCCCCCCAGAATTTGGTAAGAAGTACGCCACTGTATTGTGGGGGACCTCAACTCTTTCCTGATCTATACAACTGGGGCACTGAATCAAGGAGATCCTGGGAGCCTTTCCTTTCCAAAGGGCTCCTATACAGGAAACGCCAACACTAATCCAGACAGAGAGGGGGAAGGCAGTGGCCTAAGGGGAGATAAACAAAACAGCTTCAAAATACAGGGGAATGTAGGTGGTTGCTCACAGGACTCGAGTGTGTCTGGGGATGTGCAGTGGTGCCGAACGGCATGTGTGGTCAAGCATGCTGTTTCCCGTGACTCACCTGTTAGAACCTGGCAGAGCTGCCCAGGACCCTGGGCCTCGGTGGAGGGGCTGGGTGCTGAGGACCATTTGCGCTTGACCAGATGCTCCCTCACGCTGAGTGGGCCCTGGGAGTTGTTGAGGGGCTGGATGAGCACCTGCTCCTGCCCAAGCTGGATGAGGCCAACCTGCCCAGAAAGAGGAAGACGGGACATGAATCACCCTCGTTCACGCACAGCCACAACCCCGACAACCCGAGGGCAGCCAGGCCGCCTGGCTATGGCCTGGGCCTCACGTCTGGGCTTTTGCTTTACAGGGTGCTCTGATTCACTGAACCCAAGAAGGAGCCTCTGTGGGCCTTGAAACATCCAACCCCATGGCTGTGTTGGGGAGAGGGGCACGGCGTGGGGTCGGGGGTGCCGAGATAACATCCGGCAGCACTGACTTCCCAGGTTCACTTTCAGAAAAACATATTATTAGTAATAGAAAAAAACTGTCTTTTAAAAAATTATTTTTAAAATCAGCCTCCAACAAAAGTCTACTTGATGATGCCAAAGCTGTTGGGGATGAATGACAAGGACATCCTTAATGAGGGGGAGGAAATGCCTCTTATTCCTGGAGATATTGAGAATGAAAGACAATGGAGTCAGTCCTGTATCAATATCAATGTATCAATATATCAATAGCTTTGTGGCAGGGGATTTGTACATTCTTTCAGAACTTGTGGTGTTTAAGAGAAATCGACAGAGTCTATCCATTGATGGGATTTGTGAACCTAATTTAACGTTCATCACGGGCTTAGATTTGTGATTTTAAAATCTTAGTAAGTTTAGAAGCGGTATTAGAATGTGTCAGAGAACTTAAGACCTCCCACGTTTGTAGGACTAACTTACTGGGTTTGTAGCACTAACTTACTGGGTTTGTAGCGATCACTGAAATACTTGCAAAGGGCTTCTCAGCCAAACAGAGAACTTGGGGAAAAAAAACTATGTTACATTTTTAAATAGTTTTAAAGGTTTCCAGGTTGTTAATCACCAAATTTACAAGAGGCGCCCAATATTATCTAAAGCTTCCTTGAAAAGGATTGCAAAAAACCTTCGAGATAAAGAGGATTAAGAGTATAGTTATCTAGAGGAGCCTGGGAAAATGTATGGAATTTTTGAATCATATTGTATGCCTGAAACTAATATAACACTGTTAATTATACTTCAATAAAGAGTTTAAAACACTTGCTAGATTAGAAATAGGACACAACTTGTAAATGCAAGGAAAAATTCAAGAACTAAGATTTTTAATTTGCTCCTTTAATAGAGTGAATCTTATCTAAAATACATTTATATGGTGCAGAGAACTCTTCCCAGCTCTTAGAACCAATGGTGACACATGAAACCGATCTGTGCTCCTTCCCTGGGATGCCTGCTACTAGCTTCCCTTCTGTGGTGTCAACAGAGCAAGGTAAACCTCCATCAAGGAACCCCACTGGGCCCCGGGCTAGAGGACCTGAGTTTGCACGCTGGGCTGCGCGGCCCACGGCGCCTCCTCCAGGTGGATGCCCAGGACCATCCTAGCTAAACAGAGTCCGCAACTCACAGGTTGGTTTTGGCTGAAATGAGCATCATCTCTCCTCTCCCCATCCTGAGCCTCTTTTCTAAAGTCCACATCACATGGAAGCAGTGCTTCTCAAAGTCCACTGCATGTGAAAACCACCTGGGCGTCTTGGGTAGGCCCCGAGAACGTGCATTTCTAACTATCCCCCATGTGACCCAAACCTCTGCTCTCCAGCAGAGCAAGGCCTCTGGTCTTAGGACAGAGCTGGCTCAAGCCAAATGGCAGATCTCCTCGGCAGTCGGAGAGGATGTCTGGACACCAAACCTCTCCGAAAGTAAACCAGATCAACTCATGAGATCGCCTCCAAAACACAGGAGAAGTCCCCAAAACACAGGGTGAGAACTTACTTCCAGCTCCTAGCAGATTTCAAGGTTTCCATTTCATTAGAACTTCTGCCAAGAACAACTCCGAGATTTTACTGCCCAAATAAAACTGTCTTGAAGTGGCATTGCATGACCCGCGGGAAAGCACAGCTTTCTTCCCTCTCCTTTGAAGTGAGGACGTAAATTTGCTCACGAAGATACTTTGGGGAGATGGAATGAGTGGAAGCAGAAGGTGGCCGGGTGACAGGGGGGCGGGGCACGCAGAGCCCCGCTGGGGCTGCACCTAAAGAAATCCTCAGTACAGAACACACATCTCACTGCGGTGAACACTTCCATGGGTCACAGTAAAGTTGGTAAGTGGGGCAGAGCACGTGGGATGAGCCCCACATGGAAGGCACTCCATGCTCCCTAGAGGATACACTCAACTTGAACTCTGCCTCAGATGCTCTGGCTTTGGCAGGTCACGAGCCCCCTTGGGTCTAGCCCTTTCAAAGCCAGGTACCCGTTCGGTCTAGTGCTCGCCTTCATAAGCAATGGTGTAAAAGGCCAGGGAATGGGTAACTCTCATGCATTGTGACACAGGGGCGTGGCACACAGGTGCACACACCCAAACCACCAGCAGAAGTAGCCCCTTCGCTGTAGCAGGTCTTGTTTGCAGGGACCCGCATGCTGGTTTCCAGCCCTTTGGGGAGGACAGTGGTAACAATGGTAAGATGATTACGTGGACTGACAGTCTGACTCTACCTGGCAGCTCTTAGCTTCCTGGGACCCGGCTTGCAAGCGGGCATGGCCAGGACTAGCACCCAGGAGCAAAGGGGCCCGGCACAGCCCTCACCCTGCAGAGCCAGAGCAAGGAAGGACTTGGCCTCTCCCTCCCTCCCCCAGTCTCAGGCTGTCCCAAGACTCCCTGACATGTCTCTTCATGCTCATCCTGTCATCACATTACCAAGGATAAAATGTGCTGCTGAAAAGTGCCACTTGTGCCCCCTACACACACACACACACACACACACACACACCATCTAGCCCCAGGGCAAACACTCGCCCGCCCTCCTTATCCTTCCCTCTTCCTCCTCCCTGCCCGCTGCATTATGGGGCATCTGCCACCACCTGATCGTTTGTTCCTTTGAGACAGGATCACAATTAGCTCTCTTTTTTCCAGTATCTGCCACAGAAGTTACTCAGGAAAATGCAAACAGAGTAAAAGAGAATGGATTGGAATGCAGTGGAATGGACTGGACTAGCAGGGCGTTTCTGCAGTCCCCTTTACTCACAGGCTCTCATCTCTGGCTACACAGGAGAGCCATGTGGGAAACTCCTGATGCCCAGGCCTCACTCTGGGCCAACTGAACCAGAATCTGTCAGGAGTTGGGGGGAAGGGAGCAGGGACTCAGGCCCTGGGACTAAGAGCTCGCCAGGAGATCTCAAAGTGTAGTCAGGGTTGAGAAGCACCCTGCTAGCTTTTAGCTAGGTGCTGGAGACACTGGCCACCTCCTGCCTTGACTGAGATGTCTGAAGGTAGCCTGGGTTTGAACTGGACCTTCCTCTGACCCTGGGGCTCTTCCCTGGCCCGGCTTCCAGACCCCAGCTGCCCGGTGGCCCCAGAAGCTGGGCGGGGCTGTTTGGACTGGCATTCATCCCCTGGTCACCACCTATGCTGAGAAACGAGACCCAGGGATGTCTTCCCAAGGCCTCCGTGTCATACCAAGGACAGCAAGCGACAGCAGCAATGATCCTGAGGTTGTGGGAGATGAAAGCGGCCTTCAGACTTCATCCGAAGACGCAGAGCTGTAAGGGAATGCCTGTGGCAGACAGAGCGGGGGACCAGGGGCCGCCTGGTTTGAAAGGGCGAGGTCATCCTCCAGAAGTGGTGCTCTTAAAAGAGAAATCAGCAGTTCGCTAAAATGCACACTATCCTCCCAAAGCAATGTGCATCCAATAAAATGCATCAGGCTGTAACAGTTCTGAGTGGCTCCCTGGCGATTCTCTTTGTTCTGGGGGATGGTCTGAAGCGTTTCTATGCTGCCTTAGGAGAGCGTTACAAATCAGGGGCTGTTAACTCTGGCCCAGGCTCCGAAGCGCCATAAGTCCTCCTGGCCTCGTGCAAAATGCATGAAAGACATATGGACTTTTCTCACCTGTGGACATCAGCACGACTTCTCAGCAGAATGGAGCAAATGCTTTTAAAATAACATTAAAAATACACATATAGTCTCTGTCCTGCGGATGCTCCGAGACTGAAGGGCACACCTGAGGGGACACAGCCACATGACTGTCCACCTCGCTGGGACTTCAGGGCCCAGGGAACTCTCTGAATCCCTTCTTCAGGAAGCTGTGGCTTCTTGGTTAGCCAGCGTGAGTGTCAGGGGGGTCCTCTCCCCATCGACAGGTTAGCGTGGGTGGTTCAAGAGTACAGAGCAAATGGGGTTGTTAGTCTCCTTCCTGCGTGAGCCAAGTCTGCTTCCAAAAAGGAAAAACAATCCTGTGACGACAGGCCCTCCTGCACCTGCCTCCGCCTTTTTCAGGGGCCTCAGAGGAGCTTCTGTGGCAGGAGCATGCCAAACCCCACAAAGGCAAGAAGGGCTTCCCAGCCTCCATGCTGAGTCCCACTGCCCCCATCCTGGAGTGCCACCCAGAGACCCCCTTCAAAGGTCAGCTGCTGTCTCTGCAAATGTCAGGTACCTAAACAGATTCTTGGTCTTCTTCCCAAAACCAGCCTCTGCCCCCATAACGTGGACCAGTCACCGCCGTCTTCTCCCCCGTTCTGATCACTACAGCCGGTCACAAAGACGGGCAGCTCTTCCTTCAGATTCTCTCTTGCATAGACACCTTGCTTCCCACTTCCACAACCCAAGATTTGAGGCTCGTCACCTCGTGCTTGCAGGCGCCCTCCTTTTCCAGTGCCCCCCACGGCGTTATCACTAGCCATCCCCCACCCCCCCAGTCAAAGGCCAGAAATGCTCCTCATTGCCTTGAGCCCAGTGATCCTCACGACGTGGTCCCCAGCCTGCAGCAGCACCTAGGAACCTGTTAGGAGTCCAAGCTCCAGGCCCACCCAGACTGGCTCAGGAACTCTGGAGATGGGGCCCAGCAATGAGAGTAAGGAATCCTCCCGGGAACAGAGCTGAGAACAACTACTCTACGATAAATCTGAAATGCCTTAGGTTGGTCCCCAACCTAAGGCGGTCACCAACCAATTAGATGGCTCACTTCATCCCCATGCTTATCTGTTCAGTTCTTTTCCTACCATCTCCTAAGATAACCATCTCCACTCCCACTCCCATCACGTAGCCACCTCGTGGGCCCCGATCTAGGGAAGAACTTGGCCTTGGAGGCAAGAACTTGGCCTTGGAGGCTCTGCCGTCATTCCTTCCTCTTAGAACGGGAGGCCCACCTGTTTCTGCTCTAATCCTCTCCCCAGAGACCCCACCCCACCCCAGAGCCACCACTGCTCTACCCCTCGGCCACCCTGTAAGCTCCAGTGTAGGCTCCTTCCGAGACAGGCCCCACGTTATACTCCTGAGGTTTGCTGCAAACCCACCAGAACCCACCTGTCCTACCCAGGGCAGGTGTGTGATAATGATCTGTTCGTTTAGTCAACAGTGTTGACTGACTGGTGGATTTATAACTGGAAAAGTCTGGGCCCCAGAGGACAACGGAAGAAACATGTTTTTAATGCCTTATTGGGCCAGGCTCGTCCTAAATGATTTCACAGACTTTATCTTACTTCATTCTTATCAACAGCCGCATGAGGCTGATGTTATTTACTCTTCCTGGGGCTGCAGACGGGACCGTGCAGGCGAGGTGGCTCACTTAGGATCACAGCCCCAAGCGCCCGTGAAGCCTCATTTCCTAAAGAACGAGAACGTGACCGTGCATCTGTGTGCAGAGGCGGGCATAGGGAAAGGATCAGCAGTGACCATGCGTGGCTCCCTCCAACGTACCAGCTGCACAACCGTCCCCCATTGCACGCGTCCAAACCCAGGCAGCTGCAACATTTCAAAGCTCAGGAAATAAGCCTCAAGAATGCAATCAGTCTAAGACGTCTTTGGTTTATCATCCCATCTTGTGCTTTTTTTCTTTTTTTACAATGTTGCCAACTACATAAAAGTTCAGATGCGGAAATCTAGTTTTGGACTGTAGGTAGGACTTGGGAGCACGCATGGCCACCACGAGGCCCGTGAGCAGTCGGGGTGGAGAGTCACTGTGAGGCTGCAAGCATGTCCTTCCAGAGGAAGAGGGCAATACCTTAGAATTCTCCCATCCAGGGTCTTCCCTTCAAATCCTCCACACCTCCCAACTTCACACTGTCTTTTCCCTCTTTTCCTTAACATCCTTAATACCCACTCAACTGTTTCTTTTTATGAGGCTTTAAAAACGTGTGTGCAGGGTGCCTGGGTGGCTCGGTTGGTTAAGTGTCTGCCTTCGGCTCAGGTCACGATCCTGGAGTCTCAGGATCAAGTCCACATTGGGCTCCCTGCTCAGCAGGGAGTCTGCTCCTCGCTCTGACCCTCCCCCCGCCATGCTCTCTCTCTCAAATAAATAAAATCTTAAAAAAAAAAAAAAAAAAAAGTGTGTGCATTTTCCAAATACATTTATACTGCAAGCAATGAGTTCTTCGGTAATAAATAGTGATGACTCTCTTAGGACTCTGTGCCTTCACCACACAGGCACCAATATGATGATGTAGGACACTGTGGGACATGTAGGACATGTAGGACATGCTCCCTTCCAAATGGTCTCCAAACTGTACTATTACTGCCCTAGAGGATTCCTGCCTGGCTGTGTGCAATCAAGGGATGCTGTATTAAAAAGCTAAGTGATTTTATAATCAATCAAAAGGGTCTGATCATTCCAAAGGAAGAGACGGCAACCTCCCAAACCTGTCCCCTTGATCAGAGGAGTCATGGAAAAGCAGGCTGCCCTCTTAATTATGGAGCTCCCCAAAACTGCCATGCCACCTGCTCACTGACTGACCCTGCCCCACTCTGTTCCATTGGCCTACCCCCACAGAACAGAGACGAGCATTCCTGCAAAGCCCCTGAGTAGACCACAAATGATGTGCCACCAAAGTGGCCCGTGTGCTTCCGTCGAGCTGATCAGCCAGAGCCAGGTTGGACTGGGCCATCAGGTCAACTCCAGGGGCCAACCGGAATGACAGGTCCCACAGAGTGTGGCTGTGAATCCAGGGAAAGCCTTCCAGGAACATCCCTGACTTTGTCTCTCTCTGGGGTGGCCTGGCGAATGGGTATGGCTTTTTCAAGTTCCGTGGCCCAGGGCTCCTGGGTGTCCTGTCTGATCTCAACATTTCTCTCGTTGCTGGCCTCAGCAGGCCACAGCCTTGGCCCAGAAGGGAGGGACAGAGGCAGGTGGGAGGACCCTCTGGAGCCTACATTCATTAAGGAACACCGGCTACGGCTTAGCAGACCAACCCCACAGGCAGGGGCCTCCCCCACTCTCTGTCCTCATGTGTGGGGATGGAAAACAGCCCCTTCATCCGTTCATTTCAGGATTTTTCAGACCCTGACACAGTCTATCACTTAAAATTCCTATGCTGCCCGCTCGGGTGAAGTTTAACCTGATCCCAATTCTGCAGGCCTTGCAGGCGCTGGCCCCGTTCACAGGAAGCAGCTGATCCAAACTTGCACAAATTCTCTGGGGGTGGAAATACCTGCCTCACATACCCAAAGTTCATTGCTTTGAAACTGTATGGTTATAGAAACTCTTCCAAAAACTTAGGTAATGTCTAAGGGCTCCCTGAGACGTAAATAAAACGAAGAAGCATAAACAGAAAACAATTATTACTTGCACCTAGGGTCTCCAAAGAGCCAAGAAGTGCAGTTTGCATAGCTTTTCAAGATAAGTGAGGGAGAACACCACCGGCCCACGCCTCTGCCCACAGTCCAAAGCAGAAGAGGTGAAATGTAACACGAGATTTATGCTTCATGCCCCATAAACAAGTAATGATCTACTCTAATTATGCATCTGCTTTAAACAAATACCAAACCTCTCTGGAGACAGCACAGACGCCACGCAACCGGGAACAGAGCCCACATTCCCCTGCACCGTACACTCGCCGCTAAGTCATTTGGGAGATGTTTGATGCATCAGGATTTAATTGCTACTCAACATCGGAATAAAGTTTTATTGAGTATAGCTATGCCCATCTGTTTATTTACTGTCTACGGCGTTTCTGCACTAAAAGGACGGCGTGGACTTAACCGTGACGGAGACCATATGGCCCACGAGGCCTAAAATATTTCACTGTCTGGTCCTTTCTAGCAAAAGTTTGCCAACCCCAGGCTCTACATGACCTTTAGATCCAAGGTGGCTTTGGAATGCTCCCATCTGTGGACATCACAAATCTCCTACTTGCTATGGCTCCTCTCCCAAACTTTGCGGTTGAGGCTGTCCTCACAGACACACAACATACATGCCGCATTCCACTTCCCGAGGCAGTAACCGACACATTACCACCCACCTGAACCGTCTGGAGCACATTCGAGAGCCAAAATCCAAGCGGGGTAGAGGGCCCTGCAAACTTGGCTATCCTGAGATCCTGTTGCTTTCCCACCGGTCTCAGGACTACCCCATGCAACCAAGAGGGCCGCCCGGAGTCACCTCCTCCCTGCCTTCAGCCCTTCCTCTGCAGAGGGCACTTAGGAGGAAGTATCCGATGTTTTGCTCACACGGATAGGATGAACACGGCAGACTAAACACCAGAAGTGTCTGCTGCTGCAGGAATTTCAGAATCTAAAGTCTTAGAGGTCCACCCGCAGCTGGTACACACTGAACGCAGACTCTTGGCGGGGTTCTTTTATCTAAAGCACAGCGCCCTCACATGGTGCCGAAGGGAAGCACAGTCTTTCCGAACGCGGGAGGACTGACGGGAACCTTCGCACAGCGAGCACAGCTCAGATGCCATCTGTGAGGGCCCCGCGTTCAACTCGGTGAGGATTTGGAATCAATGTTATCCAGATTTCCACCCTCAGCTCCTTCACAGATAGCTGCTCCTCGCTGGAAACTTTACACCGAGAAGTGTAAACTCTGACCTCTACAGAAACTCACCAAACCGCAGCAAATGGGATTCAGATGTTTCCATGTACAGTACAGTGATGTGACCTAGACTTTAAACACTTTGGCAAAAACAGGAAAAATGATGTGGGCCTTCCAGTCCCTCCCAGAACATGATACAGCCTTGACCCGAGTCCTACGGTGATCTGAGCCTTTCTCACTCCTCCTTCAGCCTCCTCACCCGCAGCCCACATTCTCTGCCCCTGTTCCACATTAGCTCCTAACAGGCTGCCTCCACGGTCCATTTTCCTTGTTTAACCAAAGACGCCAATTTCTTCCAGCCCAGTAAAAGTAGATCACATTCTGATCAGGACTCAGAAAAAAAATCCTGCAAGGAGAGCTAGTGAAAGCTTGGGAAATCCTAGGAAATGACCACCCAAGATCCTCTGCAGCGTTGGGAGGAAAGCAGAAGTCTTACATAAAGACTCGGACCCCCAGGCTCTCTAGCTCTGCTGCAGATTCTCTAAGACTGGTCACATACTATGTGGGTAAGGGCTAGAGAATTCGAGACGGCGGAGCAAGATAAGGTGGAGGTGCAGGAAGCAGTTTTCTTCTGCCAGGGAAGAACTGGCACAGAAGAATATCAGAAACCGCTCTCCCAGAGGCCAGCCATGACAGAAGATACAGAAACAACCCGGTGTCTCACACTCCGAGCCACACCAGGCTCTTCTGGGGGCAGCCCATCTGCCAGCCATGTGCGCTCCCAGGGGGAAAGATGGAGAAGCTGAGAAGCATGCGGCTGGGCACCGGTGTACAGGGATCAAGTGTGAGCATAAGCAGGGCAGGGGTGCACGAAAACGTCCCCTGCCCCTCTGAGCATGGCACAGGTACTTCTAATGCGGCAGGGCAAGGTCCCCGGGGGTGGGGTAGCTATTGCCCCAGCAAGGGAGCTCCTGGGGACAGGAACAGGGCCTTATCACCAATGTAAGCACCCCCCAGACCTGGCTGAAGGTGGCTACCAGACACATACTTGCCCGTGGTATAAAGGAACAAAGGGTCCAACACCCTCTCTCTTGGTTCTCACGTTCAACTAAGAAGAGGTTAGTAGCTTGTCGGGGGACCCCCGTCAAAATTTCCTTTTCCGGGTACAGAAAGACTCAAGAGGGACAGCATGGCGGTGAATGCTTACTACCCTACCTCCACATCCAAGAACAGATGAGATACACACCTAGAGGTGTTACCCGTGACAGAGACACATACACACCTATGCAGATACAAGTAAATATGAGAGAAGTGCGCCTCTCCCTCTAGGGGCCTGACAAGGTTTCCTCCCTGCCGGACCTGTGCTCCCCTGGGCGGGCTGCTGCGTATCCTCCTGGGCAACCCCAGGACTGCACAGTCCCCTTGTACTTCAGAGCTTCCGCACAGCCAGTGGCAGGCACTGGGCAGTCCGCTGCTTCCCCTCTCACCGTCTTTGCTCAGAGACCCTCCGGAAGGTCCGGGCGGGAAGAGGGAGGCTCCCTCTGGACGGCGTGAGAGCAGCCCTGGAGGCTGAACTTCCCGCCCAGGAACCGCCACCCCCAGCCCAACCTGCCCTGGGGACCACCCCCCGGCACGGCGACATTTCGACGGGCAGAACCGGAGGGGGCGCGGGCAGTACCAGGCCGCCGCCGGCGCCGCAGGCGCTGAGCGAGACGAGGGAACCGGGGTGGCCAAGCACGCGGCCCGAGTAGAAGCACAGCTCGGCCGGCCGTCCGCGGCGCCCCGCCGTTCCCGCCTCCTCCACCTCGAAGCCGCGGGACAGGAACCGCAGGTCGTGGCGAAGCTGCAGGTACAGGTCGCGCCCGAAGGCCGGCAGGTGCAGCAGCAAGGCGCGCTCGCCCGGCCGGACGCGCGAGGCGGCGGGGGGCGCGCGGGGGCGCCGGCGCTTTCGCGGCCCAGGGGCTCCGGGCAGCGGCGGCAGGTGCACGTCGTCGGGACGCACCCGCCGCGGCAGCACCACCTCCACGTCGGCCGCCGCGTCGCCGACAGCTGCGGGGAGAGAGGAGACGTGTCAGCTCGGCGGGGCCCGCCCGCCCGGCCGCCCGCCCTCCCTCCGGCCGCCCGCCGCGCACCGGGTCCAGCGCCGGGACAACGCGGCCCGGAGCGGGCGCTCCCTTCCTTCCCTGCGCCGCGGCACCTCCGTGCCGGCCAGCGCCTCCGCCCGGGACCCGCGCCGCCAGGGGAAGGGCTCCAGCGCGGCCGCCCGAGCACCTCCGGGGACGGCGGCGCGGCATCGGCGCCGGGAGACCCGCCGGCGGCGCGGTCGCCCAGGAGCAGCCTGGAGCCCGGTCGTCCGGCCGCGGCCCGCAGCCCCTCGGCCCCGAGCGTTGTCAGCGCTCCGCCGCCGGCGCCGGGCCGCGCAGGCAGGCGGGGGCCGCCAGGACGCCTCGGGATGGCAGGAGGAAGGTGGTGGCCGCGAGAGGCACGGGCGAGGAAGGGGCGGTGGGCGAGGGAGCGCTACCTGTGCCCGGGTCCAGTCCCCAAACCAGCAGCAGCAGCAAAGGCAGGACGAGAGGAGGCAGCAGGGCGCCGTCACACATGGTACTTGGGAGGAGCAGCCCCCCGGACGGTCGCCGCGGAGCAGGAGCACGCGAGGCGGCGGCGCCAGCCGGAGTGAAGCCCTCCAGCCTTTGGAAAAAGTAATTAGCGCTGCGGACAAACCCAACGTGGTAAATCCCAAGCCCCGCCTTCTCCTCGGAAAACAGGCGGCGATTGGGCTCTCGCTTTCCTCTACCCCGCCTCCTCATTCCCCATTGGCTAGGACAGGTCTAAACCAGGGTGCGTAGTTAGGTTGTAAGCACTTTCTTACACGTGGTTTCTGGGCAGTGGCGGGCGCGGGACGCCAGGTGGCGCCATGGAGCCCCTGGAGATGCGCTACCGCTGAGGCCCTATGAGGACACCGGACTGGTCTTCAGTTTGTGCTCCTTGTCACACTCCTCTCTGACCCTGCTGCCCAGCATTCCAAGAAGACAGCCAGAAATCGTCCTGGACTACCGGCTTCATTCTTAAAAGGTTGTTCTCCCTACGTCTACAGTAAAACTAGTTTGGGTTGTTTGTGGCTGGACATTTTCTGGCACACCTGAGTTTGCTACGTAAAATGCAGCAGCGTTTAGCCAAAGCCTTCGTACCTCCTGCCGCCTTTATCCTCACAGAAACCAGCAGCACAGGCGTGACCACACCCTCTTACAGACTGAGAAACTGAGGGAGAGAGAGCTGAAGGAGTTTGCTAGTTACTAGGGTGAGTTTCTATCAAAACAGGAGCTAAAAGTGGTCCCAACTTCCAGCCCGGTGCTGCTTAGGACAAACAGCAAGAAAGAGGCTCCAAGGGCAGGCAGATTTGGGGGGGGGGGGGGTGCTCTAGGAAACTCATACAAGGTGACAAAGCCTAGACTTCCAGTTGAGTTCATTCTTTTCCCACAAGAATATAACTGAAGTTTGCAAGAAAGATGATTCTTTTAGCTTCGTGAGGAGCATCTTGTAGAAAACAAAACAGAATTAACCGAAGCGTAACTGTTCTTGGGTCTCTCCCTCTCCCTTCCTTGTCCTGTTTTCTATTTCTGTTTTCTCAAAGCAGAGAGGTTACCACACTCCTACTGGACTATGCTTGAAGCCTTTCAGAATCTAAAATATATCACAGGATTCCGCATCAGAAGAAGGAATCCAGAGGTGAAAACTGTCCAGCTTCCAGGACATTTCATTAATCCTGGGAGTGGACTGCGTCACTGGTTCTCAATAAAGCCTCCTTCTTTTACTACAACAAACTTGCTGCTCTGGGGGTCCTCCAGAGTGTGTCTGATAGAATTTTCTTCTGCTCTGTCTACCCCTGCCCTCCACAGGGGCTGGCCTCTGTCATGTGCTGCTCTGAGGACTGCCACTCGCTGCTGGGTACCACACACATCTACACACATCCAAAAAAGCCTTGGTGCTTTTCCCCTCCTCCTTGACAGCAGCGTCAGCCAAATGCTGATGGCACAAGAAATCATGGGGAGCTTCGTGGGGCAGCTTTGTTAGCAAAAGAGCCACCTCTCAGACCTGCCCCCCGAAAGCCAGGGAGCACCAGCCACTCTGCTTCGCATGGTTTGAAGTCATCCTTGTCAACCTATCAGATGATGCTCTGATGCACAAGTCCAAAGGACCATGTAGACTGAAGCAACAGCAAGATACTGTTGCATCCCCCAGACTGTCCAAAACTGAAGAGCAAGGAAATATCAAGCATTGGAAAGGACACTCCTCTGCCCCTGGGTGGGAGTGCAGATTGGCATGGCCACTTTGAAGAACAATCGGGCCAACTGTGATCAAATCCAAAATGTACACGCCCTACAACTCTGTGATCCCACGTCTGGTTAACAGCCACAGAGAAACACGGGCACGCATTTCAGAGTGTTGACCACAGGTCCTTATTAAGAGCAGATATACGGCACCTGGGTGGCTCAGTGGATTAAAGCCTCCGCCCTTCGGCTCAAGTAGATCCCAGGCTCCTGGGGTCGAGCCCCACATCAGGCTCTCTGCTCGCCAGGGAGCCTGCTTCCCCATCTCTCTCTCTGCCTGCCTTTCTGCCTGCTTGTAATCTCTGTCAAATAAATAAATAAAAATCTTAAAAAAAAAAAAGAGCAGATATACTGAAAACCTGAATGTCTATCATTAGATAAATGGCAGCTAGAACACAAGGCATCGTTTCAATGTAGTTAAGTTCATATTTACACCACAGAAGGAACTCCAAGACTGGTTGTCATATTTTTTTAAAATCAAATTGAGGAAGAATGCACATGATAATACTTCCATAAATGCACACAGTATTAAATCATTTGTATGGTAAAATCCTAAGGAAAAGTCTGGAAGGATACACACCGAACTTTTTTTATGATTTGGTGTTCTTTTTATATTAAATTGCATGAAAGGATGCCATTCAGGGTCCAGGCAGGATAACTGTTACCATTCTAGGTATTTCAAGCAGGGAGAATCTAACATGGAGAATTGGGTACGAAAGTGAGGAAGAGCTAAACGGGGAAATTCAGTGATTATATGCTGCCCCTGCCCCTGCGGTGCATTCCAGCCCTAAGGGCCTCTGTTTCCTGCTGCATCACTGAAGGCTCGGTCACAGTTGGTTCTGGATCTAGCAGATGTGTGAACTAGACTGGGGCTCCGTGCCCAGGGCCACACCAGTAACTCCCAACACATATTGCACTGGATCCTTATCTCTGTTCCTTGCCATCTGATCTCCTGCCAGGACCTCCTTTTGGCAGAATCTAACGGGAAGCCTAAGAAATGTAGGGGAGAAACATCAGGAGATACAGCATGTAGGTCACAGGCTTTCAGCCTCAACTATGAAAAGCAGCCCTTAGAAGTGAGCATGTGAAGCCAAGAGACAGACCTTCTAAAGGTCTTAATCTGGTCTAGATGAGTCTGAATTCCCTCTACCTCTCACCACTGTATTTCAGCCTCCCTTCCAAAATGATCTGGTGTTTCAGTGCAGTCCCTATCAAAATTCTGTTGGCATTTTGCACAGAAATACCAAAAACCCAAAAGTCTATGGAAACAAAGAAGACCCCAAGAAGCCAAAGCAATCTTGAGAAAGAAGAACAAAGATGGAGGTATCCCACTGCCTGGTTTCAAGCCATATTACAAAGTTGTAATATAGTGATCAGAACAGTAGGGTATTGGCATTAAAAACGGACACATAGACCAAGGGAACAGAATCCAAATCCCAGAAATAAACCCAGGTGTATATGGTCAAGTAATATTTGACAAGGCAGCCAAGAATACTCAGAAGAAAGGACAGTCTCTTCAATGAATGGTGACAGGAAAACTGGATATTCACATGCAAAAGAATGAAATTAAACCCCTGTCTAACACCACTCACAGAAATCAACTTGAGTTAGGTTAAAGACTTAACTGTAAACCTTGAAGCCATAAAACTCATAGAAGAAAGCATAGAGAACAGCTCCTTGGCACTATTCTCGGCAATAATGTTTTAAGATGACATCTTAAAAAGCATAGGCAGCAAAACAAAGAATTAACAAGTGGGACTACATCACTTTCTGTGCAGCAAAGCAACCATGAACAAAACAGAAAGGCAACTCCAGAATGGGAGAAAATATCTGCAAACCGTATATCTAAGAAGGGATTGATATCCAAAACATATAGGGAAATCTTACAACTTAATAAAAAAAAGTAATAATAATCAGGGGCACCTAGGTGGCTCAGTAGGTTAAGCACTCGACTCCTGGTTTTGGTTCAGGGCATGACCTCAGGGTCACGAGATCAAATCCTGTGTCAGGTTCCATGCTCAGTGCGGAGTCAGCCTGGGAGTCTCTCCCTCACTGTGCCCTCTTGCCCCCCAACCCCTGCTCAAGCGTGTGCGCTCTCTCTACATCTCTTTCAAATAAATAAAATATTTTAAAATAATAATAATAATCCAATTTAAAAATGGGCAAAGAGGCCAACTAGACATTCTTCCAAGGAAGACATAGAAATGGTCAACAGATGCATGAAAAGAAGCTCAGCATCACTCATCATCAGGGAAAAGCAAAGGAGAACCACAATGAGATACCACCTCACACCTGCTGGGATAGGGGTTATCAAAAGGACAAGAGATCACAAGCACTGGCGAGGATGTGGAGGAAAGGGAACCCCTGTGTGCTGGTTCAGCCACCAAGAAAAACAGTGTGCGGGTTCCTCAAAAACTTTAAAATGGAGCAATCCAGCAACTCTGCTTCCGCACAGACATCTGAAAGAAGACATGACACAAGGTGAAATAAGTCAATCACAAAAAGACAAATAAGGAAAGACAAATAAGTCACACAAAAAAATACTATACAATTTCACATATGTGAGGTACCTAGAATAGTCAAAATCATACTCACACAAGGTAGAATGGTGATTCCCACGGGCTGGGGAAGGGGAAATGAGAGTTCGTTTAATACATACAAAGTTCCCGTTTGGAAAGATGAAAAAGTTCTGGAGGTGGAGAGTGGTCATGGTTGCACAACAGCGGGAATGTACTTAATACCACTGAACTGTATACCAAAAATGACTAAAATGGTAAGTTTTATGTTATGTGTATTTTCCCACAATAAAGGAATGCTTAAAAAAAAAGAAAGAAATCGTTACCATTAGCTTTGGTAATGGTCTTAATTTTGTGGAAGGGGGTGCTTAATCCCATTTCACGGATGGAGCAAAGGGTTCCACGTGTGGTTAAAATCAGACCAGTAAGCAGAGAAAAACCCTACAGGTGGCAGTGATGATCTGAAGGGGGACGTAAGGGAAGCCATCCTCTGGGTCTGGTGGTCAAAACAATTTGTTGTGCTCATAGTTGACAAAACTCAACTTTTCAGCTCATCCACTTGTTTTTTGCAGACTCTATTCCAGTGGGCAGTGGTCTTTTCGGATCATGTTGTCCAGCAATGGACCCCCAGGAGGTCGGGTACATTGCTTCTCTTGGCCTCTCTCTTCCGACACTTCACAGCAACACTCGGGTTTGGATGCCGGTGGCCATTAGAGACCATCACTGTTGTTGTGCGTGAACACAAGACGGACTCCACCAAGACCCACCATTTCAAAGCCCATACGTAGAAATAGAGACCCCCAAGACCCAGACCGGGCAAAGGATAAAGAGAACTGTAGGCACTGAAGTCAGATAGGATCTTGAATTTTCCATCAGGGCTTTCTTGATTGAGTTGGTAATTGGTGAGTCCGGGGGCCTTGGCCTCATGTGCAAACTTGATCTGCTTGTAGGTGGAAGAAGGCCCCTGTGCCCCAAAGATCAGGAAGCATCAGCATCGGTGGGGTGTTGGGAGAGGGTGAGGGAGGGGCTGCCACAAACAAGCCTCCGCTTGGAGACTCCATTCACTTGGCTCTTGAGGCAAGGAGCTTCCTTCTGGGCCACCCATGAGATGCCAGATCTTCTCCAGCAGGGGGCGTCCAGCATCAGTCTTGTCTTCCTAAACAAGCATTGGTGTGAAACACAGCCATCCCTGCTCCAAAGGCAAGGTTTTTCTGATTTGTATTTCACCCTTTCCCTGGTGAGCCTGGATCCTGGCCTGAAATGCAGCTACTTGGCCATCATCGTAATTCTCCGAGTGAATCTTGCTCACCTCTCCCTGTGGGGTCTGCTCCTCCCTGGACCTCCCTGGACCTCAGCATGCTGGCCTCCTTTGCTTCACCAGGAAAGGGTGCCCTGGCCACGTGAGACCAATGCTGCCTGCTTCCAGGAATGGCCGCTGTCTGGGAAGTCCTGCTCATGCAAACAGGCCTTCAGGGCAATGATGCAGAACAAGTCCAAGTTCCTATTGGAAAAGTGATTTGGGGGGGGGGGGTCTACCCATTATTATTCAATCAAGGTTGTTATTAGCCATACCCATTTACCCATTCCCAGTATCTTGGCTCTACCCAACCCCCCAGGCTGTGCCCATGAGGTCTCAGCCTGCCCGGAGCTGAGTGTCCACCAAAGCCTTCAAGAGTCCCCATTGTTGAAAAGACAGCTCTATCTTCATGTCCTTCTGAAGGTTGCCAGAGGCATCCTCGGGGTAGTAGCCAGCACCAGCAGCCCCGACGTTTCTGAATTAGCAGGATGCAGGCTTTTGGTGTCAGACATGAGTGCAGGGTTGCATCCCAACTGATTTCTCTCGCCAGCGAACACTGGAAAAGCAGTATGTTTTCTGTTGTTCTGTAATACTCCTTTCTCTTCCATGTCTTTCTCCTCTTTCAGCCTTGAGGTTCTCTCCCAGTTCTTCCTTTGCTCAAGAAAAGTGGCTTTTCTGAGGCTAAAATGGGCTAAAATGTGATGCCAGGACAGGATGGAAAACAGAAGTGACCCAAATTTATATGGGATTTTGGTAAATGCAAATGATGATGGCTCAGATTGGTGTGGTAATGATAGAGTACTCCACAGGTGCCAGCTGTCTGCAAACTCAGACAAAACCTAAGTTGGATTCTTTGATAGTTTTAAAATACAATTGACCCTTGAACAACATGGGTTTGAACTGTGTGGATCTACATATATGGAGTTTTTGGGTTTTTGTTTTGTTTTGTTTTTAATATGAAGCTAGAGTCAAGAACCAAAGGGTTGGCATACAGTTCTCTCAGAGGCTGTAGGAACAACTAGGATGGGGGAACTTAATAGAATGCTTGCCCACAGCAGGATGGGAGAACCATTATGGGGAGCACCGGTTGTTCCTGATTTTTCCATGCTTCTTTTTTTTTTTTTTTTAAGATTTTATTTATTTATTTGAAAGACAGAGATCACAAGTAGTTAAAGAGGCAGGCAGAGAGAGAGGAGGAAGCAGGCTCCCTGCTGAGCAGAGAGCCCGGTGTGGCGCTTGATCCCAGAACCCTGAGATCATGAGCTGAGCAGAAGGCAGAGACTTAACCCATTGAGCCACTCAAGTGCCCCTGGAGTTGTTGTTTTTTTTTTTTTTTAATATAAATATACTATGGTACTCTCTATGTATTTTTTCTTCCTTATGACTTTTTAAATAATGTTCTCTTTTCTCTAGCTTACTTTATAGTAAGAATACCTATGACATGCAAAATACATGTTAATTGACTGTATGTTATTGATAAGACTTCTAGTCAACAGCACATTATTATTAGTAGTTAAGTTTTGGGGGAGTCAAAAGTTATATGCAGATTTTCAACTACACAGGGGAAAATAAATAATAATTAGTTTTTTAAGCCACTAAGGTCTGGGGTGGGGGGGGCAGGAGAGGAGTGGATAATTTGTTACACAGCAACAGCTAACTGATACAGACTCATAATGCACACTAAAATTAACTCCAAGATAGACTGAAGATGTGTATGGAGACATTCATTCAGTGGTGGCATGCAGGAGGTGGTCTTTAGTTCAATCTACTCAGAAGCTACCTGCTGGGTGAGCAAGATGACTACAGTCACCAGAGCAGACAGACAGCTGGTTGGTCCCCATCTCTGGCTCCTTCCCTAAGCCTTGGCCCAGGTCCAGGGATAAGACTGACTGGCTGGCTTGGCAAGCAATGAGTATGGGTGCTTGAATCCATGCCTACATGTGTTTGGCACCCTTAAAAAGAAACAGAGAGTCTCAGTACCCAGAAGGTAAGCAGAAACACTAACAACAACAACAACAAAAAGTAAGAAAGTCACACAAAAAGGAGATAGAATCATAATATGTGCTTGATTCTGCCCAGAACAACTTGTACATAGTCATCATCATATAAACACTGTGAGATGATTTTCAACTGTTCCAATCAACTGGAGAGAAATGCCAGAATAAATCATTTAGCTACAGAATCAACTGTAGAAATTATCACCCTGGAAAATGTACAAAGAATAAACACCAAGGGAAAAGAGGTAGGAGGTTTAAAAAAAATGAAGGAAACTATAAAGGGTAAGTATCCTCCCTTTCCAAAATGGAAAAATCAAAAGATACAACCTATGGCTAATAAAATAAGAAGTAGAGGGATACATATATTTTTTGAATTACCAAGGCAACCAATAAAAGAAGTAAAAATCTCTTCTTTTGGGATAGGAGTGTGATAAAAGGGAGGTAAATCTTATCCACTGCAGCAATAAATCAACTGATATATCTAATCTTGAGATCTAAAAAACATTGGTATAAGAATAGTTTTTTAATGAAATGAAGAAAGCCATCAGAAAAGTTAACAATAGGGGCACCTGGGTGGCTCAGTGGGTTAAAGCCTCTGCCTTCAGCTCAGGTCATGGTCCCAGGGTTCTGGGATCGAGCCCCACATCAGGCTCTCTGCTCGACGGGGAGCCTGCTTCCTCCTCTCTCTCTCTGCCTATCTCCTCTGCCTACTTGTAATCTGTCAAATAAATAAATGAAAATCTTAAAAAAAAAAAGGAGAAGAAAAAAAGAAAAGTTAACAATAGAAATAGTTAGAAGGGAATGAGTCTGTAGTTAGAGTTGGAGAAGGTGTCCCTGTTTCACACCTCAAGAACTTTATCATTTGCTTTCTTTGCAGTTTAGTATTTTAGATTTTTAAAAAAGATTTTATTTATTTATTTGAGAGCAAGAGAGAACAAGTGAGCAAGGGGAGGTGCAGAGGGGCAGAGGGAGAGGGAGAGATCATCTCCAGTGGACTTCGTGCATGCACAGAGTCTCATGCAGAGATTGATCCCACAACCCTTGAAACCATGACCTGAGCCAAAATCAAGAGTCAGATACTTTACCCATGAAGCCCCCCGAGGACCCCTGCAAATGTAGTATTTTGAAAAAAATCAATTTTTACAAAAATTCCAATTTGTTTCCACCTTTAATCTATTTAACATATTGCTTTTGTGCTTTCAAGTAGGGTGCATTTGTAAATGTAATATACACAAACAAACCACTTAATCTTAAATAAATCCTGTGAGGGGAAAAAAAAAATATCTCTCATTACCAGATAGGAAAAGTGAATTGAGAAATACTAATGACTTGCCCAAGATGACTTAAGTAAATTATTTCCTTAAGCATTGTAACTCCTTAAAACATTGATCACTTCTGGGTCAGTCTGTTAAGCATCAGATTTTTTTTTTTTTTTTAAGATTTTATTTATTTATTTGACAGACAGAGATCACAAGTAGGCAGAAGCAGGCAGAGAGAGAGAGGGGGAAGCAGGCTCCCCACTGAGCAGAGAGCCAGATGCGGGGCTGCATCCCAGGACCCTGGGATCATGACCTGAGCTGAATGCAGAGGCTTTAACCCACTGAGCCACCCAGGTGCCACGAAGCATCAGACTCTTGGTTTCAGCGAGGGTCATGATCTTGGATCATGGAATGAGCCCCATGGCAGGCTCCACACTTAGCTGGTGGTCTGCTTGGGATTCTCTCTCTCCTCTCCCTTTAACCCTCCACCCACCCATGCATGCACTCTCTCTCTCTCAAATAAATGCATTAATTAAAAAAAAAAAAAAAACCCACCGACCATTTCTTACAAGTGTCCATGAGGTAAAGAGTCCCACTTTATGGATGAAAATGAAATAGCAACAAAGATATGTAATTCCCTTCTCCAGGATACTAAGGACATAGTGGAAGGCCATGGCTCCTATTTCCTTCCTGCTTTGTTGCTTTCTTGGTGGGAACCGGCGACCATCAACACAGCATCTGAAAGCTGGAAACAAGAGGAAGCAAGTGACATAAGAAGGCCTCATCATAACCATTGATGGGAGTATTATTAACCACATTCTACAGGTGGGGCCATAACACTAGGGAGAAATAAGCATTGTACTCACTGGGGCCACACAGCTGGTCAATGGTGGCTTGGGGATTTGAATCGGTTTTGGGGCACTGGAGTCATGCCTCTGTCATTAAGGGGAGAAACTGGAAGGAAAAAAGGAGGTTTGCTTGCCTGTGAATGGACCCTATGGCTGTATAGTAAATCTGCCTCTAACTGTCCATATGGTTTAAGGCAATGAACTTCTCTCCTCGGATCCTCCATGTTCTCATCTGTAAAAGGAGACGGTGAGCTAGATTATTTCCCATTGGACCTTGAACTTGATTTTAGCTGAGCTGTTGAAATCAGGTAAAGAAAATAAATTAAAAGATTCTACTGGGAAGGAAGAAATAAAATTGCCTTTATTCACAGAGAATATGATCATCTTTGTGGGAAATCTTAAATCTATTTTTTGAAGTTATTGGGACAAAGAAGTGAGTTTGGCAAGGATCCAAGATACAAGATCAGTATAAAAATTTCCATTGTATTTCTCTAGGTTAGCAATAAACAGTTAAGAAATTAAAATTTAAAAATACCACTTATAATCTCACAAAAAAAAAAATGGGAAATATTTAGGGGTAGGTCTGGAAAAGAGATGCCAAAGACCTATATGCTCAAACTACAAAAAAATCACAGAGCAAAATTTAAAATAACTGGGAGATATACAATATTCATAAGACTCAATCTTGCCTCAATGTCAGTTTGCTCCAAACTGGTAAACACATTTGATGCATTCTCAAACAAAATCCCAGCAGACTTATGGAGAAACTAATAAGCAAAGTCTAAAATTCCTATGGAAATGCAAAAGCCCTAGAAAAAAACTTTGAAAAAGAACAATTTGGTAAGCTATCTGATTTCAAGATTTATTGTAAATCTATACTAATCAGGACAGCATGGTATTTGCATCAAGTCAGACAAAAGAGATCAATGGCACAGAAAATAAAATCCAGATATAGACCCACACATGTACAGACAACTGACTTTTGGAAAAGGTGCAAAGGTGCAAAGGTGCAAATAGACTTTTTTTTAAATGTGGCTAGAAAATTTATTTATCCATAGGAAAAGAAATTAATATATATACCTTGCATCATGTATAAAATCAATTCAAAATAGAACAGAAACCTAAATGTAAAACTTAAAACTTCCTGAAGAAAATGTAGGAGAAAATCCTTGTGACTTTAAGGCAGGTAAAGATTTCTTAAGATATGACATCAAAAGAATGATCTATTAAAGGGCATTGTGGTAGACTGGACTTCATTGAAATTGAACACATTTGCTCTACAAAAAGCAGTTATGAGATGAAAAGACAAGGCACAGTCCATGAGAACATATTTGCAGAGCATACATCTGATAGGATACTTATATCCAAAATATACATATATACAGAACTTTCAAAACTCAATAATAACCCTATTCAAAAATAGTAAAAAGATGTGAATAGACATTTCTCCAAAGAAGTTTCACGAAAGGCCAGTAAGCACATAAAAAGATGCTCAACATCATTAATCACGAGGGAAATGCAAATCAAAACCACAATGAAATACCACCTCACACCCATTAGGATGGCTACTTTCAAAAACAATGGAAAATATGAAGCACTGATGTGGAGAAACTGAAACCCTCATACATTGTGGTGGAAATGTAAAATGTTACAGTCATTATATAAAAATATGGCAGTTCCTCAAAAGGTCAAGCACAGAATTACCATACATACAGGTCAGCATATAGAGTTATGAAGTTGGAGAGCTATGTAATGCATATAGTGTTTTTCTGTAGAACAGATGACAAAAAGTTTTGAAAATAGATAGTAGTAATGGTTGATGAACATTGTGAATGTACTTAATGCTACTGAACTGTACCTTTAAAATGGTTACAATGATTTTATGTTACATCTATTTTACCATAACAAAAAAACTCAATAATAAGAGGACACATACCCAAATTAAAAAAAAAAAAAAAATGGGCAGGGGCTTCCAGGTAGCTCAGTCAGTTAGGCAGCTGACTCTTGGTTTTGGCTCAGGTCATGATCTAGGGTCCTGGGACCAAGCCAGGCATGGGGCTCTGCACTCAATGGGAAGTCTGCTTGTGGACTCTCTCTCTCCCTCTGCCCCTCTCCTTGCTTCCTCTCTCTACATCAAATAAATAAATCAATCTTTGAAAAGAGAAAAAATGGCAAACTTTCATTCAACATAGTACCGGAAGTCCTTGCCATAGCAATCAAACAAGAAAAAGAAATAAGAGGCATCCACATTGGTAAATAAGAAGTGAACTGTAGGGCGCCTGGGTGGCTCAGTGGATTAAAGCCTCTGCCTTCAGCTCAGGTCATGATCCCAGGGTCCTGGGATGGAGCCCACATCGGGCTCTCTGCTCCGTGGGGAGCCTGCTTCCTCCTCTCTCTCTCTGCCTGCCTCTCTGCCTACTTGTGATCTCCGTCTGTCAAATAAATAAATAAAATCTTGAAAAAAAAAAAGAAGTGAAACTGTAAATATTTGCATATGATACCATATGCAGAAACCCTACAGACTCCACCAACAAAGTACTAGAATTCAGTAAAGTTGCAGGATACAAAACTGATACCTCCAAATTGTAGCATTTCTATATTCTAATAATGGAACAGAAAGAGAAATTAAGAAAACAATTCCATTTCCAACTGAACCAAAAAGAATAAACTACCTAGGAATAAACTTAACCAAGGAGGTGAAAGACCTGTACTCTTGAAAACTATAAAATATTAATGAAAGAAATTGAAGATGAAACAAACAAATGGAAAGATATTCCATGCTCACGAATTGGAAGGATCAATATTGTTAAAATGCCCATACTACCTGGAGCAATCTACAGATTCGGTGCAATCCCTATCAAAATACCAAGAGCATTTTTCCCAGAACTAGAACAAACAATGCTAAATCCTTATGGGTGATCCCAAAGAGCCAAAGCAATTCTGAGAGAGAAGAACAAAGCTGGAGACATCGCAGTTCCAGATTTCAAGACACACAGAATGGCATGGACACAGACCAATAAAACAGAACAGAGAACCCAGAAATAAACTTATGCTTATATGGTCAATTAATTGATGACCAAGGAGAGAAGAATACACAATGGAGAAAAAACAGTCTCTTCAAAAAACGGTGCTGGGAAAACTGGACTGGAACAAGCAAAAGAATCAAACTAAACCATTTTCTTACACCATACAAAAAATATAAACATAATGTGGATTAAAGACCTAAATATGAGACCTGAAACCATAAGCATCCTAGAAAAAAACACAGGCAATAATTTCTCTCACCCTGGCCACTGCAACATTTGTCTAAGCTATGTCTCCTAAGACAAGGGAAATAAAAGCAAAAATAAACTACTGGGACTACATCAAAATAAAAAGCTTTTGCCCAGCAAAGAAAACCCTCAACAGAACGACAACCAAAAAACCCTACAACCTACTGAAGATATCTGAAAATGAGATCTCTAGTAAGAGGTTAATATCAAAAATATATAATGAACTTACATAGCTCAACACCAAACCAAACAGACAAACAACACTGTTTAAAAACTTGGGGGTGCCTGGGTGGCTCAGTGGGTTAGGCCGCTCATTTGGCTCAGGTCATGATCTCAGGGTCCTGAGATCGAGTCCCGCATCGGGCTCTCTGCTCAGCAGGGAGCCTGCTTCCCTCTCTCTCTCTCTGCCTGCCTCTCCGTCTACTTGTGATTTCTCTCTGTCAAATAAATAAATAAAATCTTTAAAAAAAAAAAAAAAACCTTGGCAGAGGAGGGGCACCTGGGTGGCTCAGTCCGTTAAATATCCGACTCTTGATTTCAGCTCAGGTCATGATCTAAAGGTTGTGAGATCAAGCCCTGCTCTCCCCAGCGTGGAGCCTGCTTGAGATTCTCTCTCTCTCTTTGCCCTTCCCCACCCTCTTTTCTAAAAACCAAAATTAAATTTTAATTAAAATTAAAGTAAATTAATTAAAAATGGGGAGAGGACCTTGAATAGACATTTTTTTTTCCAAAGAGGACATACAAATACCAAAAAGACACCTGAAAAGATGCTTAACAGCGCTAACCACTAGGGAAATGCAAATCAAAACAACAATGAGATACCACCTCCCACCTGTCAGAATGGCAAAAAAAAAAAAAAAAAAAAAAAAAGGTAAGAAATAACAAGTATTGGTGTTGATACAGAGAATAAGGCACCCTCGTGCACTGTTGGTAGAAATGTAAATGGGACAGCTACTACAGAAAACAATATAGAGGTTCTCCAAAAAACTAAAAATAGAAATACCATACGATCCACCACTGGATATTCACCCCCCAGGATGAAAACACTAATTTGAAAAGATATATAGATCCCTATGTTCACTGCAGCGCTATTAACAATAGCCAAGATACGAAGCAACCCAAGTGTCCACTGATAGATGAATGGATAAAGAATAACAATGGAATATTTCACAGCCATAGTAAAGGCGTGAGACTGTGCTATTTGCGACAACATGGATGGAACTAGGAGGTATTACGCTAAGTGAAGTAAGTCAGACTGAGAAAGACAAATAACACATTTCCTCACTTCCATGTGGAACCTAAAAAAAACAAAGAAATGAATAAATAAACAAAAAGCAGAATCAGACCTACAAATACAGAGAACAAACTGATGGTTGTTGCCAGAAGGAAGGAGGGTGGTGGAGTGCACAAAAGGAGCGAAGGGGAGTGGGAGATACAACAGTTACAGAATGATTAAATCACATAAATAGAAGGAACAATATAATAGGCAATATAGTCAATGATACTGTACTAGCCTACAATGACGGCAGCTATGCTTGTGAGCAGAGCATAACTTGCTGAGAAGCTGAACCACTATGTTGTATACCTGAAACTAATATACTCAATTTTAGGGGCACTTGGGTGGCTCAGTGGGTTGGGCCCTTGCCTTGAGTTCAGGTTATGATCTCAGGGTCCTGGGATCGAGCCCTGCATCAGGCTCTCTGCTCGGTGGGGAGCCTGCTTCCCCCCTCTCTCTGTCTGCCTGTCTCCCTACTTGTGTGCTCTCTCTCTCTCTGTCAAATAAATAAATAAATATATTTTTTTAAATGTTCAAAAGATTTGCGTGGACACATAGTACCAGAGAAGAGATACAGATGAATAATAAAATTTTAAATGTGTCCAATTTCATTAGTCTTAGGGAAATGAAAATGAAAAGCCACAAGAAAATAACAAGGATGTATGTATTAGAAATGGGTTAAAAAAAAAAAAAAAAAAAGACACCAAGCATTGGTGAGGATGTGGAGGAACCAGAATTTTCATGTTCTACTGTGAAAACATAAAAAGGCACAACCACTTTGGAAAACATTTTGGCAATTCCTTTAAACATTAAACATATGCCTACCCAGCCATTGTACTCTTAGGTATGAATGCATCTCCATACAAAGACTTATAAATGAACGATCATGACGGTTTTACTGGAACAGCCTAAAACTAGGAAGAACCCAAATGCCCATCAACAGGTGAACAGATAAATAAATTGCAGAATACACAGTATACAGTGGTGTGAACATGCAATAGTCAATGAAATACTACTTGGCAATAAAGAAGAATGAACTATTGATACATGCAACAATATCAATGAATCTCAGAATTAACTGAATAACAAAACCAGAGGGTAGCATCCAGGATCCCATTTATTAAAATTCTAGAAAATGCAAACTACTCTGTGGTGACAGATCATTTATTGTCTGGGGAAGGGCCAGGTGTGGGGAGCTACACGGAGAAGAAAATATAAAGGGATAGGAGGAATCTTGGGGGAGTGATGACTACATTCAGCACATTGATTACAGGGGTGGTTCCACTGAGGCACACCTATGTCAAAGCTTATCAAAGGTATGGGTCAGGGGCGCCTGGGTGGCTCAGTTCTTTAAGTGTCTGACTCTTGATTTTGTAGGTCATGATCTCAGGGTCTTGAGATCCAGCCCCCCTGGGCTCTCTGCTCAGCAGAAAGTCGGCTTGGGATTCTCTTTCCCTCTCATCGATCAATCGATCTTGATCTTTTTTTAAAAAGGTACACGTGAGATATGGGCAGTCTGCCGTTAGTCAACTATATCTCACTCAAGTTTCAAAAGCAATGTTGAATTTAAAATGTAAATAATGGGATAAACGGTTGAGGATACTTTTACATAAGTAAAACTCCGAACAACTGTATGGAGACAGAAAGTGGCCAGGGAGAACATACCTTAAATATGCAGATTGGACTCCTAATGGGAGTGGGAGATGAAGGATTAAAAAGAAAATAATGGAAGAGGAGAAGGGGCGGGGGGGGGGGGGGGGGGGGAGGGGGGGGGGGGAGGGGGGGCGGGGG
>NC_081569.1:17983685-17986482 GCF_022355385.1 Mustela nigripes
GGGGGGCTCTGGGTGGCCCTATGGCGACAGCATCCAAGGAAGATTAAGTAGAATCTGCACTACTAAAGTCCTGCGTGGGGGGCCCGAGGTGGTGCAAGGGAAAACTGGAGGAAGTAAGGGAGAGAAAGAATTGAAGGCAGGGGGAAGAAAAATGAAGGGGGAAGCAGGGGGCGTGGGGACCGTCGGACACCCCGAGCTGAAAGAGAAATGGAGTTCGTAGAAACGCCTCTCTGCAAGCTGGGCTCGGCAAACACGCCCTTGGCCAAGGGCCAGACAAGGCCTGGGCTACATCTAAGGGTGAACTTACATGGTTATCAAATTCCCCTTCCCCTGGAGCCTCTGGAAGTTGTTGCCAAGAACAGAAGTGGGGGTGGGCGGGGGGGGGGGAATCCATCCCCTTTGTCTCTCTTTTTTCCCCTTGGACCTGATTTCGCGGTTTCCTCCGTCTTATTTCTCCCCCGGGACCCTCCGGCCCCAGCTGCGGATGGGGAGTGAGACGAGGGAGTGGGGCAAAGGGCAGGCGCGCTCCACTGGGGTCCCCAAAGCCGCAGAAGAGACCCGAAAGTGGAGGGTGCAAGCCCAGCCTCGGCCCGAAGCCGCTTCCGGAGGGGCCGGGGCCAGGTGCGCGCCGCTGCGGGGCGCTGGGAGGAGAGGCGGGGGCGGGGGCGCAGGGCGCGGGGCGCGGGGCCCGGAACCCGCCCTCTGCGTTCCCACCCGCACGCCCGCCCGCCCGGGCCGCGGAGCAGGAAGTTCACACACACCAGGAGCAGCCTCCGCAGAAGCGTTCGCGCAGCCTGGGGTCGCCCGGCCGGGGGTCGGGAGCGGGGGGCGGGGGGCAGGCGGCGCGCTGGGAGGCCTTGAACTTGGCGGGCGCGGCGGCTTGCTCTCGAGGAGGCCTGGGCATCTCCCATCCTTTTCAGTCTGGAAATATTCTTAGTGTGACAATACACAGTCCCCAAAGCGAAAGTCCAACGGGCGGCCAAAGGCACCCCGGGGATCTTCCAGATGGACAGACGGGCAGAACGACCCAGGCACCGCGGAGCGGACAGATTACCGCGGAGCCGAGAAGCGCTGGAGGGGGTCGGGGGTTAGAAGGGAGGAGAGATGGAGGGGGAAGCGGGGACCGAGGCTGGGAAAGGGCGGGCTGGAGCCGGCGGAGGAGATGGCCGGAATGAGGGGAAGTTAGGAGGAGCCAGGAGAGGGGGAGGGGAAAGGGGACCTTCGGCCCTCTCCATCCGAGACCTGCTCGCCCTCCCAGGCTCTCCGGTTGTGCTCGCTCCTTCTTCCAGCCACCGCATCCCACCTCTCTCTTTTTGGCCCTCTGGCACTATCTCCTTCGCTGTCTTCCCCTATGGCCCCCTTCCCACCACCCACCCCAATCCCTCTCTCTTGTCCATCCCTCTACTCTGTCTCTTATACTCTTTTTGGTTTGCACTGTTCTCCTCCCCGCTAGGTCTCTTGCTCATGCTTGCACCACCACCATCACAAACACACACACACACACACACACACCCGCGAGCTTTCTTTGACTCCCATTGAAAGCCCCACACAGGAGTTGCCAGTCATGGGGTCCTGAAGAAGCTGAGCTGGCCTCTGCAGGAGATCACAGACTCTTACCCGCACTCCCTCTCCCCACCGTCTTGGACACCAGCCAGGCATTTCCCCTAAGGGTTCTAATCAGAGTGACCACATTGACCACTGTGTTCTAGGATGTCCATCCTGAATTCTAAGCCCATAATTTGACTTGGTTTGTTAAACGGCTCCAGATTCTTTTTTCCTTTCAGAGATAGGTACAATAAGGTCATTGTCATGGCCCATTTAACTGGGGATCAAAAATACCCATCATTTACCCCCCACCCCCATTTTGTCACCCTCTGCTAGTTTCCATTGCTGGGAGGGGAAGGAGCCAAACTTCCCTGTCATTATTTACCTTACCCAAATCCCAACCTCTGTTTAGACTTGACATCTCTGCTGCATTTACAATTAGTCCCAATTTATTATTTAAAAAACTGAGCTCCAAAGGATTAAGAGGAATTCACCAAGGCCCAAGATAATGGGGAGTGGAGATTGGAGTGTTGGGTTTTTTTGTTTTTTGTGCTTTTGGGTGTTTTTTCTTTTTTAAGATTTTATGTATTTATTTGAAAGAGTGAGTGAGAGAGTGAAAGACAGAGGGAGAAGGAGTTGGGGGGAGACAGAGGGAGAGGGAGAAGCAGACTCCCTGCTGAGCAGAGAGCCAGACATGGGGCTGGATCCAGGGACTCCAGGATCATGACCTGAGCCAAAGACAGACACTCAACCCACTGAGCCACTTGGAGTGTTATGACTCCAAATGTCAACTCACTCATTCTTAACTATTTTATTTTTAAACTGTAGAATGTATCTCATATAAAGAAGTGACCAGAAAAGGTATATGTACATTTAACAAATAATAAAATGAATACCCATGAACCTAACACAGGCTATGGAATAGAACACCACCACTTCCTTAGAAGCCACTGCTCCCATGCTTCTAGATTCCGGCACCTCCTTCCCCACCAATAGGCAACCGCTCTCTGGACTTCTCCATTCATTTTGTATTCTTTCTACTTAAGTGTGTATCCCCACCTAATGTGCTGTTGACTTTTAGAAAACTAAATAGCAGGACGCCTGGGTGGCTCAGTGGGTTAAAGCCTCTGCCTTCGGCTCAGGTCATGATCCCAGGGTCCTGGGATCAAGTCCCAAATCTAGGCTCTATGCTCAGCAGGGAGCCTGCTTCCCCCTCTCTCTGCCTGCCTCTCTGCCTACTTGTGATCTCTGC
>NC_081569.1:17986582-18276247 GCF_022355385.1 Mustela nigripes
CTGCCTTCGGCTCAGGTCATGATCCCAGGGTCCTGGGATCAAGTCCCAAATCTAGGCTCTATGCTCAGCAGGGAGCCTGCTTCCCCCTCTCTCTGCCTGCCTCTCTGCCTACTTGTGATCTCTGTCTGTCAAATAAATAAATAAAATCTTAAAAAAAAAGAAAAAGAAAAAGAAAAACCAAATAGCAGAACAGTCCCTGTTAGCAACAGGCTCTCTGGAGAAAAGTAGCTGAACAGAGACCCCAGGTCATAGTTTGGTTCTGGCTCCCCTGAGAGTTTCCCAAGGGCTTGTTCTTGGAAAGTATCATGGCAAAATCATAACTGGTCCTGGAAACACAGGACTTACCATCCTCAGCTTATAGGGAATGACTGGGTACTGGTCTATCCTCAGTAGTATGAAAAGGAAGAAGTGAGATGCTTAATAATTTTACCTTCTAGACTGGCCATGGCTGCTGGAAGACAATATTCATAGGCCTTTTGCATTTCTGCAAACCTTAAAACATGGATCATTTTTGTTTCAGTCTGTCTTTTCAAGGACATTTGTAAAAACAACAACAAAAAACATATTTTGGAAGGTGGAGATAGGGTCTCTGTATCAGATAGATTTGTTGGCTGTCCTGGATAATGCAGATAATATCTCCCTCTGGGGCCAAGGTCAAGCAAGTTTTCTGCAGCCCCTTTGATTGATTTAATGTGTCCCCTTGACTGGGGTCAATGGATTAAACACTATTTCTGGGTGTGTCTGTGAGAATGCTTCTGGATGGATTCTCAAGTCCACTGGTAGACTCAGTAGACTGCCATATGGATAGACATCATTCAACCCATGGAAGGCCTGGATAGAACAAAAGGTGAAGGAATCTGGAAACTGCCTGGCCTTTATACTGCCTCAAACTAGAGATGGAACTGCTTTCAGCAATGTTCATCCAACTTATATCCCGATTCTAGAGTAAGATCCTAAAATAAGATTCTCCTCACTTTCAGCTCCAGAATTATCCGAGAGTGCCACTTCTCATGATAATTGACTCAAATACTGTACCCAATGACCAAGCCAATCTCATAGTAGAAGATAAGATAAGTGGTAATGGGAGAGGGGGATAAGAAGAACAAAGGTGTGCCTGGTTTGATGCATTGGGTCATTTCTGGCAATTTTACATATAAACTGAATGTTTGCTAATTCACCTGTGCTTTAAGTGCAGGGGAACTATTTCAAGGAAGGCTGCAAAGAAAGTTTTCATAGGATTTGGGGGTTGTCCTGATTTTCCCCTTCAGCCTCATTTCTGAAAGGAGGATCTTCAAATAGAATTTTACCTATTACTGAGAATAAATAAACTTGAAAATTCATTTTCAAGTAAAAAATGTATATGAATGCAGGTTATACTGATGTTACTAGTTTTATAGCATAAAACGTGAACATCCTGCTTGGTTTTCAAGCCCAGCCCTGCCGTGCCAAACTGGGTCACTTTGGACCAGGGACTCTTACCTCCAGGATTTGGCTGCTTCTTCTTAAAAACAAGAGAGTTATGTCATCAAGATAATGGCGGCTGTATAAATTCAAATCTCTCAACACATCTTCAAAAAGTAATCCAGAACATGAAGAACAACCATAACTTCACAAAACCCACATCCCGGAAAAATCTAGGAGACAGAAAAGGTCCAAGTTCAAGTGTCATGTAAGTAGAAGAATTAACACTAAATCCCAGTGAGCAATCATCATCTCACTAGAACCTTTGAGGACAGCAAGTATCGTAAATTAAAAAAAAAACAAAAAAAAAAAAAAAGATAAACCACAAAATGGAAAAGAAGGGAGCTAGCAACAGGCTTAAGATTGGCCTTAATTTATTTCCAGAAAGAGAGTGATCCTGAAACAAGTCTGGCAGACCAGAGCAGTTATTACAACAGGACTGTCTTAGAAGGACATCACTCCGGGACACTTTGCACACATTTTCATGAGAATCTCCTAGCTGGTGGGCATTAGAGAGTCCCTAGGGTAGATCATCACAGTGGGTCCCTCGGTGTTGGCTGGTTCTGACTGTACCATATCCCTAGAAGCAAAATGGAAGAAGTGACCCCCAAGAACAGGCTGACCTTGGGATCCATAGTATCTCAAGTTTCTTGATGGAATTTGCTCTCCAATTAAAATAAGAGGGGGTTTTGGCAAAATGCAAGTGGAACCTAGCCAGATTCCTCTGGACCAACATAGAATTTGGGACATTTGCCAACTCGAAAACATCTGAACCTATTACAGCCTTTTCTTTCTCAAAAATACTTCAAGGCTGCCTATTAGGTGAGAGCTTTGTCCAGCTCTGCTCGGGTCTCAGTAGCAGAGAGAACTTTCTGTTGTAGGCCATCCTAGGAGAGGCAGGTGAGCTGGGGACTTCTTCACCACGGTGACCAGTTAGCTGTATCCTACAGGCAGATGTTAAGTGAAGGGCTGTCTATTCAGAGACAGTTAGACTGCTTGGAAGATGTGACTTTGGAATCAGGACACACTGGTTGGTCTGTCTGGAAACACGGAGGCTCTTGAAGCAAGCACCTTGGAAAGAAGGTGCTCTTCATTGATGTGGCTGCCGTGTTTTTATTATGTTCCTGAGAGTATGACATAGTGACAGAATCTACTGGACAACTGGTCATTTTCTCAAGAACACTTGCTTTTCACATTCTTTTAAAAGTCTTTACTAGAGTATAACCCACATATGAAAAAGTGGGCAAAACATAAATGGAAGGCTCAATAAATAATTATAAAGTGAAACCCCACATAACCTATAGAAAAACAAAAAGAACATTGTCATCCTATCAGAAGCCCCATGGGAACCTGCCATCACTGCTATCTTAACTTTCAATGCTATGGTTCAATTTTGCTGATTCTTGAATTTTGCACAGATGGAATTGCACACCATTTGTAACTAACTTCTTTGACTTAAATCACATTTGCTAAATTCACCCACGCACACATCAGTTACAGTGGCAGTTCATTTTCATTGCTACTGATTCTTTCATTATCTAAAATTACCCCAGCTCATTTTTAATAGCTTTACTGAGATATCACTCATGTACTGCAAAATGGACTCATTCAATGTGTACATTTCAGGTTTTTAGTACATTCACAGGGCTGTGTAGTCATCACCACAATCTAAGATTAGAACAGTTCACCACTGTGATATTGACATATCCTGTCACTGCTAGCTGTGACTTTCTATTACCCTCATGAAACCCCCACCCTGAAGATCAACATTTTTGTCTCCATGGATTCACCTATTCTGGGCATTTTGTGTAAATGGAATGAGTCTTTTGTTGTGACAAGCTTCTTTAACATAGTGTCATATTTTCAAAGCTCTTTCATGCTATGGAATGCACCATTTTTTATTTCCAGCTAATACTCTAACACATCATTTTTTATTGCCAAATAATACTCTATTCTGTGGCTGTATGTGTTCTATTTCACGTTTGGGCTATCATGAGTAATACTGCTATCACTATTTGTATACAAGTTTTTGTGCGTCCGTGGACTGGAAAACAATATATTTAACATGTCAATTGTTGTATAAAGGAGCTAATCTACAGATTCAGTATAATATCTATCAAAATCTTAGTTGACTTTTTACAGAAATCAACAAGGTGATCCTAAAAGTTGCATGGAGATATAAGGGATCCAGATAGCAAAACAGTTTTGAAAACAAGCAAGGTTAAAGAAATCAGAATCCTGATTTCAAAACTTACTACCAACCTATAGTAATCAAGGCTATAAGGATAGACATGTAGATCAATGAAGTAAATTGAGATTCCCAAAATAAATTCAGAAATAACTCTAATTTTAGCCAATACAGTGAATGTCTAATTGTACCTCAATAGTGGTTTTAATGTCCACTTCCCTAGTGATTAAAAAACTAATGTAGAAAATCTACAATACAGATTTTCTTGGCCAGTAAGATATTTTCTTTTGTAAAGTGCCAATTCAAGTCTTTTGCCCATTTTCTATTAACTTGTCTTTCTCTGGCTGAGTTTTAGACCCTCACTGCATATTCTAGATGTGAATTTTTGGCCAGATATATTATTACAAATATGTTCTTCCTCTTTTCCATTGTTCTTTTCACTTGTTCGCTAGTGTTTTTTGAAGAACAGGTATTTTAAATCTTAATATAGTTCAATTTACCAATTTTTGCCTTTATTGTTAGTGTTTTCATGTCCTACTCAAGAAACATTTGCTTATTGCTAAATACTGAAGATATTGACCTATGTTTCTTTTCAAAAAATACCTAGATTACATCCTAAAGAGCTAGAAACCATTCTAAAATCTAGAAATTTCCCCAAATCTATGTTTTCTTCTAAAGTTATTTTATCTTTAACATTCAGTTTCATTATCCATAGGGCTAATTTTGCATAGTGCAGAAGTGGGAAAAATACATTTTCTATATGTGTTTCCAACTGCACCAGTACTATTTACTGAAAATAACTGTGCCAGTTATTAATTCATTTATTGCCTGCTCGTTCAACAGTTGCCCATTATGTGAGAACCACATCACCCTTTCTGGCCCGAGAGCACCAGGGGGATCCTGCAAAGGGAGGATCCTCTCTTGCTGCTTCCAGTGGTTGCACACTCAATTACCATCATGAGTGTCAGGACATCCCGTGGTGTATGCCTAAGCCACGTGCCCAGTACGTACCCTCCCTCAGCAACTTGGCAACACCAGCCCAGCATGGTGTGCACCTTTCCCTGGCATCCTTGGACATAGACACTGACCACTCTCAACCTCTCACTTTCACCAGTATCCCTACTCCCTCTGCACACCTGTATGCTTGGCCTCCAGCTGCAGTTCCCCTGCAAACCAAGGATTGCTTCCTGCTTACCCAATGGGTGGTCTACCTCTGGTTGGGGCAAACCGGAGAATTCTGGCATTCAGGGGACACCCATCATGCCTTCTCTGAAGAAATCAGAACCCCTGCCTGAGAATAGAACCCCCCTCCCAAGTTCATTCCTCCTTGAGTACTCTTGTTCGGCCCAGGTGCCCCCTTATATTTTCTCTTGTATCATAGCTTCATAAAGAATTTATGAAGAATTAAACTTCCCTCTTGAGGTCTTTGTGTGGTTTCTGTGTCCTGATTGGACACAAACGGATACAATAAGCATCATTTCCTCACTGCAGTTTGGGGCAGCTTCCTAGACACATGTGGGTTTGTGGCCAGACCCTATTCCATCTCATGTGTCTTTGTCTGACCTTGAGCCAGTAACCCCAGTAACATTATGAGGGTTTCAGTACTGAGGTTTCAGAATTCTTTTGTTATATTTGTTTCTCAAGCGTTTGAGTTTTTATGCTATAATAAATGGCTTACATTTTTAAAATTTTGACTTTTTTCCTTTTTATTCCTGATGTGTAAAATACAGACAGTCCTTGACTTACAATGGTTCAACTTAACATTTTTTGCAGGCTCAAGAGAAATGGTATTTCACGCTTTGAATTTTGATTTCCTCCCGAGCTAGTAAATGCAGTACAATACTCTTGTGATGCTGGGCCCTGGCAGTGAGCCCTAGCCCCCAGCCAGGCACGCCATCATGAGGATAAACAATCCATATACTCACCATTATTCTGTCCCCATAGAGCCATTCACTTTCACTTTCAGGACGATATTCAATAAATTACATGAGACATCCAACACTTGATTATAAAATAGACTTGTGCTGGAGGATGTCTTTACATTTTTTTAAAAGTTCAATTTAATTAGCATATATGGTATTATTAGTTTCAGGGGTAGAATTTAGTGATTCAGCAATCACATATAACACCCCGTGCTCATTACTTCAAGGGCCCTCCTTCATGCCCATCACTCATTTACCCCATCTCTGCACACACCTCCCCTCCAGGAACCCTCAGTTTGTTTCCTAGAGTTCAGATTCTATTATGGTTTGTCTCCCTCTCTGTTTTTGTCTTATTCTACTTTTCCTTCCCTTGCCCTATGTTCATCTGTTTTGCTTCTTAAACTCCACATCTGAGTGAAATCGTATAGTATTTGCCTTTCTCTGACTTATTTCGATTAGCATAATACCCTCTAGTTCCATCCATCTCATTGCCAATGACAAGATTTCATTCTTTTTGATGGCCGAGTAATATTCCATTGTATAAATACCCTGCATCTTCTTTACCCACTCATCCTTCAGTGGACATCTGGGCTCTTTCCGTATTTTGGCTATTGTGGCCATTGCTGTTATAAACATCGGGGTGCATGTGTCACTTCAAATCACTATGTTTGTATCCCTTGGATAAGTACCTAACAGTGCAATGGCTGGGTCACAGGGTAGCTTCATTTTTAACCTTTCAAGGAACTTCCATGATGTTTTCCAGAGTGGCTGCACCTGCTTGCATTCCCACCAACAATGTAAGAGGGTTCCCTTTTCTCCACATCCTCACCAACATCTGTTGTTTCCTGATTTGTTAATTTTTTGTGCTGGATGACTTTGCCCAAATGTAGGCTATTCTAAGTGTTCTGAGCACATTTAAGAGGAGGCAGGCTAAGCTATTGTCTTAGGTCTGAATGCATTTTTCAACTTATGGTGCATTTTGGGGGGATGTAACTCCATCATAAGTCAAGGCAGATCTGCACAATGAAATTTTGTAAGTTGACTTGATGCTCAGAAACTTTAGTAAATGCACTTACTAATTCTAATAGCTTGTAAGCAGACCCTCTGAACTTTCTATGTATATAATAATGTCATTTGAGAATAATGGTTATTTTATTCATTCCCATTTCTTCTGCCTTTTAATTGTTCGCCATAACTTATTCACTAGCAAGGACCTCCAGGACAATGCTGAATAGGTGTAGAAATGTTACCTGAATGGTAGTGATAGAGGGCATTCTTGTCTCATCCTGGATCCTGGTGAGAACATTTTTACTATTTCACCAATAAGGATGCTGTTTAGTAAATCTTTTTTTATAGATGTACATTATCCAGGTTAAGGAAACTTAATTCCTAATTTTCTAAGAGCTTTTTAAAAAATTCATGAATGGGTGTTAAATTTTGTCAAGTGCTTTTTGTATGTCTAGTAAGATAGTACTTCCCCATCTGTTTTTTGTTTGTTTGTTTCTTGTTTTCATAATCTACCCCACTTCCTGGAGCCCTTTAAACTTTTTTTTCCCCTCATTGCTCTTCCTCCATGAAATTTAAATGCTACAGATACACTGTGTATCTGCTTGTGTGCTATATGACCTCAGCTTCATACTTAAAAAGAGAAAAGCTTTATCATTCTGCACAAACCAATTTTCATGACTTGGAGTGCAGTATCATCTCTACTGAGAATGCATATGATAAGATCATCATACTGTTTCATTTTTTCCTATTAATGTGATAAATCACATTAATTCAATTTGGAGAGTTAAACCCTGATTGCATTCCTGGAATAAGCCCTGTTTAGTCATGAGGTACTATTTTCTATGTATTTCGTTGGATTCGCTTTGCTAGTATTTTGGTGAGCATTTTTCATTTATGTTCATCAAAGAGATGCTGTGTAGTTTCCTTTTCTTGCAACATCCATGTCAGTTTTGAGATAAGGATCGTGCTGGTCTCATAAGAGCTCTAGAATGTTTCTCTTTTTCTATTATCTGGAAGAATTTATGTGGGATTAAGTGTTATTCCTTAAATATTTAGGAAAGGTCATCAAGAAAGGCATCTGGGCTTGAGATTTTCTTCATAGGAAGGTTTACAAGGACAAATTAGGTTTTAAGGAGGATTGTAATGTTATTATTCTTTGCAAAGGACCAACTTGTAGCTTTGCTGATTTTTCTTTTCCTTTTTAAGATTTTATTTGTTTGACGGAGAGAGTGAGAAAGAGAATGATCAGGGAGAGCTGCAGAGGAAGAGGGAGAAGCAGACTCCCAGCTGAGCAGGGAACCTGATGCAGGACTTGGTCCCTGGACCCTGGGATCATGACCTGAGCAAAAGGCAGATGCTTAACCAACTGAGCCACCCAGGCCCTCCACTTTGTTGATTTTTCTAATGCACATTTATTTACTGCTTCATTAATATTTGGCTTATCTTTATTATTCTTTTCCTTTTTCTTACTGAGGTTTAATTTTTTTTTTAATAGGTCTTTTGATGACACCTAATATCACTGTGGGTTTTTTTTTTTGTTTTTGTTTGTTTGTTTGTTTTTGCCTTTTGACCTTTTCATGTATATGCATATAAAGCCAAAAATTCTTCCTGGCACTGCTGTAACCAACCACTGCCCACATGTTTTGATCTGTTATCTCTTCTTTTTGTTAATGCCTTTTTAAATTAACATATAATGTATTATGTATTATTTGTTTCAGGAGTACAGGGCTGTGATTCATCAGTCTTATGCAATTCACAGCGCTCACTATAGCACATATCCTCTTCTTTATCATTCATTCTAAAACAGTTTCACATTTTTGATTCTAACTGTTGACACGTGGGTTATTTATGAGCAGAGTCTTTCATTTCCAGGCATTTGAGAATTTACTAACTATCCCATAGTTCCAGTTTCTGGCTTACCACACTGTGGATGGGAACATACTCTGTCTTGTTGAAAAGAAATGTTTCGAGGTTTTCTTTCTGGCAAACATATAGTCCATTTTAATCTGTGTTCCATCCGTGTTTGACACAAATGTGAATTCTGTCATGGGTTGGCCAAGCGTTCCCTATGTGTTAATTAGGTCAAGTTTGTGGATTGTCTTATTGAGATCTTCTGTATCTCTATCCTTATTTTTCTCTTTGTTTATGCTCTGTTATTAAGAGAGAGGTGCGTCGGTCTTACACTGTAGCAAATTTGCCTGTTGACATTTTAAACTCTGTCAATATCTGCCTTATTAGTTTTGGATGGTTTTATGGAACATTTGACCCTTAAACCACACAGGTTTGAATTGCATGGGTCCGCTGACCTGTGGATTTTTTTTTTTTTATAATGACAGTACAGGACTGCAAATGCCTTTTCTCTTCCTTATGATTTTCTTAATAACCTTCTCATTTCTTTAGCTTCTAGCTGGCTAGGACATAATGCATATAACATGCAAAATACATGGTAACTGACTTTATGTTATCCTCAAGGCCTCCCGTCAACAGGAAGCTCCCAGCAGTTAAGTCCTGGAGAGTCAAAAATTATATGTGGACTTTGGATTGCACAGCGGTCAACACCCCTAAACCCTGCATTGCTAAGAATCAACTATAAATTATGTCCCTTGCTTTAAGTTCCCTCTTTCTACATCTTTGCATTTATTTTTTTATTTTTTTCTCACTTTTAAAAATTTAAAGTCAATTAATTAACAAAGAGCGTATTGTTAGTGTCAGAGGTAGAGTGCAGGTAGAGTGAGGGTCTGTAACCCTCAGGGCTCACTGCATCATGTGCCCTCCTTAATGTCCATCAACTGTCACAACCCATCCTCATTTACATTTGTGTGTATAAAGTATATCCCTATAAATAGGTCATAGCAGGCAAATATTCTGCATTGCCCCCCCCCCCCCATTTCTTGAAACCTATAAAACCCCCCTGGGGTTTTCTTTGTTAACATGTGGGAAAATTTTTTTTTTTTTTTTTTCCTGAACACTTGCTGCCACAGGAATGTCCTCAGTGTTTTCTCCTGCTGTGAGGCTTCAGAAGTTGAAAAATGTTTCCAGGGTCTGTCCAACTGGGCATCTGTACCTTTCTAGTCCCCAATATCATTACTCCAGCCCCAACCAACCAAACGGTCATGCTGAGTTCTTTGTCCCACAGAAGGAGCCCTCTTCTGGAAGCTACCCCTGGATTCTCAGACTCTCACTCAGCCGGAATTGGGAAGCGTTTTCCAGGGAAAGACTCATCTCAGCAAGCCAGTGTCGACTCTCTTCCCTGGAGGACATTGGGTTCTGTCTCCCATGGCCTCTGTCCTCTCTGGATCTTTACTGTCTCCCCAGCATTGGGCGATTCCTCTGCTTTTCTAAAGTTTTGGCTTTACTCTCCAGCTTCTCGCCCACATGCCTTCAGAATTCAGCAGAAGTCTCCAGGAAACACCAGCCATGTGTGTGAGGCCCTCAGCTTTATATTTCATGGCTCCTGGGTACTGCCAAAAGCCCTTTGGCTTCTCTGGAGACCCACCCCCCAACCCCCACCTCCCCTTTCACTTCCCCTACCTCCACTCCACCCCCAGCAACGCAAGTGCTGCCCCAGCAAATGCCCCCAGGCAAGGCAGGGGGGGATTCCCTGCTGCCTTCTGGAAGGCTCTTTCTTCCCTGAACTTCCAATTCTCTCCAATCCTCATTGTTTCCATAGCACCCCAGTGCTTTTATGCACAAAGATTTAAAAATGCGTTCACCTTTTCTAGCTGGTTCTCAGCAGGAACATTAGCTGGCTGAGGCCTACTCCATCGTACCTATATTGATTTTTTTTTTTTACTTGTAATGTTCATATAGTTCTAAACACTTAATGAGGTAAAACTGACACATAATAAATTTCACATATTAAGGTTGTGTATGTGTGTGTGTATATATTTCAGATACAGAAACACCTGAAAACAAGACCATAATCAAGATAATAAATGAATTCATCACCCACAAAAGTTTCCTCAGACCCCTGTGTGACCCGTGTGTGACCCGTGTGTGACTTCACTCACCCACCCCTCTCCACTCCTCCTCTTGCCTCAAGCAACCATTTAATCGGCTTTCTGTCACCATGGATTAGTTTGCATTTTCTAGAATTTTCTATAAATGGAATATCAAAGAGTTTGTGCTCTCTCTTCTCTGGCTCTTGTCACTCAGGATTCATTCTTCCGTGTTCTGTGTGTATCCGCAGTTCATTGCTTTTTCTTGCTGAGTAGTAGTAGTTCGTTAGGTGGGGATTAACCCACGCTTATTTATCTGTTCACCTGCTTGATGACATCTGGGTTCTGTCCAGTTTTTGACCAGTATCAATAAAGCCTCTATGAACAGTCTTATAAAAATATTTACATGGGGGCGCCTGGGTGGCTCAGTCAGTGAATCGTCTGCCTTCGGCTCAGGTCATGACCCCAGGGTCCTGGGATTGAGCCACTCGGCCAGCTCCCTGCTCAGAGGCAAGTCTGCTTTCCCCTCTCTCTCTGCCCACACCTCCTACCTCCTGTGCTTTCTCTCAGTCTGCTGTCTCTCTCTCTCTCTCAAATATATAAATAAATTTTTTAAATAAATATTTATATGGACATTTATATTTATAAAGAAATATTTATATATAATTTTAATATATATATTAAAAGATATTTAAGATATCTTTTAAAAAATACTTAAAAATATTTTAAAGAAATATTTATATGTTTTTATTTCTTTTGTGTAAGTACCCAGGAATAGAATGACTGGCTCAGAGGGTAGACGACTGTTTAACTTTGTAAGAAATACCAACTGGTCTTCCAATGCGGCTGCACCATTTTACACTCCTTCTGGCAGCAGATAAGATTTCCACTTGCTCACGTTCTTGCCAACACTTGTAATTGTCAGTCTTTTCGATTTGAGAGATTCTAATACATGCGTGGTGGGTGGTTTTTAGTTTGCATTTCCTTAGTGACTGATAATGTTGAGTATTTTTTTTTTCACTTGCTTCTTTGCCATTCATCTATCTTTTTTGGTTGAGGATCTGCTCACATCTTTTGCCCATTTAAAAAAGTTGGTTGTTTGTTTTCTTAATATTTAGGCTTAAGAGCTCTTTAGGTATTCTGGACACAAGCCCTTTATTAGATCTGTGATTTGCAAATATTTTCCTCCCACCTTGTAGCTTTTCTTTTCATTTTCTTAGCAATGTCTTTTGCAAAGTAAACATTCTTAATTGTAATGAAATTCAGCTTATCACTTTTTTTTTCCATGGATCCTGCTTTTGGCATTGTATCAAAAAGATGTTTGTCTGATTCAAAGGTCACAAAGATTTTCTCCTATGTTTTCTTCTACAAATTTTTGTTTTGTTTCAAATTTTACGTTTAGATTCATAATCATTTTGAGTTAATTTTTGTATATGGTATGAGATATGGATCCAAGATCTTTCTTTATTTTTTGCATGTGGCTATCCAATTATTTCTTCACCATGTGCTGAACATTATTTTTTTTAAGTTAAACCAGCCTTGCTTCTCTAGAATAAACTTAACTTGGTATGGTGTATGTATTTTAAAATAAGTCTAAATTCTGTTTGCTCTTATTTTAAGGATTTTCAAATTCATGTTCATGAATCAGATTGGCATGTAATTTTCCTTTTTCATTTTTTTTGTGAGATAATCAAGGTTATTATAGTCTCCTAAGGGAAACTGGCAAGTGGTTCCTCTTTTCCTATTCTCTGTAAAAGTATATATTGACTGGTATTATTTATTGTTTAAATATTTGGTAGTACTCACCAATGAAACCATTGGATCCACAGTGTTCCTTACGGGATGGTTTAATTTCATGTTTACATAGTTATGGGATTATTTTATGGAGACCCCAATCCTGACCCTGACTAATCGAGTGTAATCCCTTATCACAGTGCAATTCAGCTAGAAATTGACAATAAAAGTATTACTAGAAAATGTATAAGTGTGGAAATTAAAAGATATTCCTCCTCCTCCTCTTCTTTCCATTTTTCTTTTTCTTCTTAAGAGATACACTTCCAGGGACACGTAGGTGGTCCCGTCATTAGGTATCTAACTTTGGCTCTGGTCATGATTCCAGGGTCCTGGGATGGAGTCCCACATGGGGCTCCCTGCTCAGTGGAAAGTCTGCTTCTCCCTCTCCCACTCCCCCTGCTTGTGTTTCCTCTCTCGCTATCCGTCAAATAAATAAATTTTTTAAAAAAAGAGAGAGATACACTGCCAAGTAACCTATGGGTCAAACTGAATTCATAATGGAAAATTTAAATTAAAAAAAAATTTTTTTTTGGAAATCTAAGAAAAAAAATTTTTCAATTAAATGATAATGAGACTACTATGTATTAAAATTTCTCTGATTTAATTAAAGCCATACCTGAAGGGAGAATTTGTAATAAAATAGAAGGGCTGAAAAATGTATAAATAATCATATCAAAAAGTTAGAAAAAATAAAAGTTAGAAAAAGACTGGGGTACCCGGGTGGCTCAGTCATTAAGCGTCTGCCTTCGGCCCTGGTCATGATACCTCCCTAGGTCCTGGGATCAAGCCCTGCCTGCATCAGGCTCCTTGCTCAGTGGGAAGCCTGCTTCTCCCTCTCCCACTCCCCCTGCTTGTGTTCCCTCTCTCGCTGTCTCTCTCTATCACCTAAATACATAAATAAAATCATAAAAAAAAAAACTTAGAAACAGATTAAAGTCTAGAACCCAAACAACAACAAGAGGGTATTATAAAGGTAATAGTAGAAATTAATGAAATGGAAGCAAAAATATAATATAGATGATCAAGAAATACATCTTTGAAAAGACTAACCACACCAATAAACCCTTGATAACAGCATCAATAAACCCTTGTTAGACTATTTTTTAAAAAAAGACACAACTACTGTCCAAGTTATTTATCAAGTTATCAAAAGAAATATCTCTGCAGTCCTACAGATTTTTTTTAAAAGATTATTTATTTATTTATTTATTTGACAGAGAGATCACAAGTAGGCAGAGAGAGAGAGAGGGAAGCAGGCTCCCCACTAAGCAGAGAGCCTGATATGGGGCTCGATGCGGGGCTCGAAGCGGGGCTCGACAAGAAGCCTGACGCGGGGCTCGACGCGGGGCTCGGCGCGGGGCTCGGCGCGGGGCTCGACACGGGGCTTGATCCCAAGCCCCTGAGATCATGACCTGGGCCAAAGGCAGAGGCTTAACCCACTGAGCCACCCAGGCGCCCCTGGTCCTACAGATTTCAAAAGAATCCTAAAATGATAGTATAAACTTGTTTATGCCAATAAATCTGAAATTTTAATAGGTGGAATGGACAAATAAAACAATGACTCTTAATTAATTTACCTAAAAATCAGGTGACTTTTAGAGTGATTAAAGAAATGGAATCCACTATTTAAAACTTCCTAAAACAATAGGTCAAGCCAAGGTAGCTTTACCAAAGGATTCTAACAATCATCTAAAAAAGGTCCGAGGCCAATCTTCTTCACATTCTTCTGGAATAAAGAGAGATAATATCCTAATTTGTTCAGGAAATTATAAATGATGGCTAAGGGTCCCATGATGGTAATGAGGATTCTAGCTCTGTGTAATGTCTTCCTTGCTCGCTCTGTATGTGTGTGTGTCTGTGTGTATCTCTTCTTTTCCAGTTGCATCTTGTTACATAGAAGCATGAGGTTGTTATTGTTTGGAATTCTAAATACCTATGCAAAGGCCTTTGTGGGTGTTGAGTTGTCAGATGGATAGGCTGTCCTAATTATTTACCTATTACCTCTCAAGACCAAATCCCCCTTCTAAACTCTGATCCCTGGTGCCTACTCTGTTTCTTTACAAACTACATGTCCCAGACCCCCCTTGCCAATGGCATTCTTGTTAGGTTTGCTGGTAGGAACTGTTAGGAAGGAGCTAATTAGAACTAGTTAACTAATTAGTTAACTGGAACGCAGTGAGAAGGGAGAAGGGAGCTCCTTGTTACTTTTCAACTTGTACTGGCCCTAGAGCTCAGAACCAGCTTCAGCAGAGCCCCTCAGAAATGCCAGCAAGAACCAGGTGGTATCCCTCTGAGAAACAGAACACCAGCCCTCGGCCTCTTTCACCTCTCTAACCCCTTCGACTGACCCATTGGGCCTCAATGAATATGTTTTATCACATCCATGCAGAAGAGCATCATTCTTAGAGATCAGTCAAAACGGCAGATTTAAATCTAAGTTCTGCCATTTAAAAGATGGATGACTTTGACCTATATTTTGGAAACAGAGCTAGGACTATTTCTGTGTTCAGTGCTTCAAAATAGGTCTCATTTAATCCTTACAACATACCTCAGAGGAAGGTCATTCTTAAAGCTAGGACAGTGGCGGCAGCTCAGAGAGATGAAGTTTCCCCAGGCTGCATAGCTCATAAGTGGAGAGCTGTGGCTCCAAGGTGGGGCGGTGGGACTCCAGAAGCCATGCTCTGTACATTTCACCTGGCTCCCTACCACCCCCAAAACCCATCTCCTTTTCCGCATACTGATCAAATGGATTTCATTGGGATTCAATTACAGGAAACATCACAGATGGAGTTAAGTAAGTGTGAATTCACTTTTTTTCTTTTTAAAATCAGTAACATCAGCTCTGTACTTGAACCTGAGTAGTAAATCCCAAGCAATGCTCTACTTGTGGGTCCGGCCTTCCAGTACATTTCCTTGTTGGCCACCCCCATGGTCCATCGAGTTGCCCTGTGTCATCTGACCTACTGCTCTCCCTTGTACCCCACCCCAGGGTCCCTGTCACCACCCAGAGGCCCCTGACTTCTGTCTTCTAAGATCAAGTTCACATGCTAGGACATCAGCGTAAATGTTACAAAGCCCTTCCCTTTTCCCTTCCCCTCCCTTGGAACAGCAGCATCAAAAGGCCTTGGGGCAAAGAAACTTTGACCCCCCCCCCCAACCCAGCCACCTCTGTGGGGGGCAGGGTGTGCAAGAAGTCCCCTCGGGCATCTGCCCCACAAGGTCTCCATCCCTCTGCTTTAGCTCATGGGGCTGGTGCGGAGGAAACACAGGGATGCAGCCCACAGTGTCCTGTCTATCGCCAGGTTTGTTCACGGACATCATTGCTATAAAAACAAGGTGCCCATGGAAGACCAGTGATTCCACATGGCAAAGTGCACGTTAGCAGCAAGTTCGGGGAACCTGTCCACCACCCACTGAGACCAAAGAGAATAGAAAGTGTGAGGTGATGCACAGCAAGGAAGAATGGCTGGCCAAGGATCCCAATTGTTCTTGTCCCAAACCCTAGATGAATGGGTTGGGCACCCACCGCATCTGCCCAGGGACGGATGTCTTCCAGAGCAGCTCTGGAAGAGGCTCTTTCATTCATCTCTTTCTCTCTGAGCCTATTCTCCCTCTTGAAAAGCCTATGGATTTTGTCTCAATGCACCCTGCTCCCCCCACCACCCCACCCCCAGGAGCCTTGCCCTTCTTAGCAGGAGCTTGAGGGCCACCTGTTGGAAGGTTTTATATGCAAGGACAAAGGAGAATGACAGCCTGGCAAGGGGCTTTTGAAAGCAACAGGTTATGCGCGGGGGGAGCATCCAGACAGCAGGCAGGGTTGGGGTGGCAGGAAGCAGGTCTCTGTTTCACTGGGACCCAGGATGGATTTCCTCAGTTTCTGCCTGACATTCTCGGCCCCAGCAGATTTTACTCACCACCTGACATGGGCTGAGTTACTTCCTTGATTACGGGTACTGGGGGTGAATGGGGGCTGTTCCCAGAGACCCAGGGATGCCAGCAGGAAAGTCTGGGGATATATGGCTGTCACTGGGTAGCGGGGTGGGGGGGTGGGGGGAGTGGGGAAAGCCAAGAAAACCACCACCGTAAGTGGCCACCTGCAGGGCAGGGCTCAGAGCCAAGCCTTGAGGGGAAGGTATGGGGTTTCCTGTTCAGATTTCAAGTGGGAAAGCTTCAGCCCTTTTGTATGGATCCTGTGTTCTGCCCAGCCTCTGCGGCTATGGCAAGGCACCCGAGTCCTTTACCCAAAAGTAAAGGAAAGAGCCTGGATGGGACTGAGTATCGCACGGTTGCAGTGGGCAAGTCCCTTCTCCTAGATGGACTTAGGTTTTCTCATTCAAAAATGGACTCTTCCAGGAATTTTCAGTAATGGCCTGTTGCTGTTCTAACACCTGGGACAGGAAGTAAAGCTCCACAAAATCATCTTATTGAAGGGGTTACTGGGAGATGGAAGGTAAAAGCATTGCCTTCCTCAGAGTCAGCAGACAGTGGGTGGAACCAGGCCCTCCACAGAGTTGGTGGGAACCCCCAGACCTCCTCATGTCTTTCCTTGGTTACCCCCTGCTACAATTCCAGAATGTATGGGGGTTTACAATAGAAAATCAAACCTGCACAAAATATTCCTAAGGGGTTGTGGATAGAGTAAAATGTAAGAAAAATGCCCAACTTACACTATTCAAAATATATATTGGTGGACCCCAGTTATCCTCTCTTTTTCCAAAGGAGCAGCACATGCACAATCAGGCAGACAGGAAGGCTTCCACATGGGAAACTTAAACTCAGACTTCCCTTCCCTTTTAAGACATTCCACATGGAAAAAGGAGGGACTAACCTTCTTCAGGTCCCACTAGAGACAAATGTTATCCCATGACCCCTGGTCTGGGTCACTCAGAACAGGAAGGCTTCCCTTAGTTTCCTGGGGGGGTGAGCCAGAGCTCTAGTAAGCCTGGAAGCTCTGAGGTTGTAGTTAATACCTGAAATTATATCCCCTCACATAACATGTATAAAGGCAATCTTTCAGAAATCTAACATGATTGAAAAGCTTCCAGAAGAGCAGAAGGGAAACACATCTGCACAGGTACTGCAAAAAAAAAAAGAAAAAAAAAAAAGAAAAAAGAAAAAAAAAATCCTTACAGAAAAGATAGAAATGGGGGGAGAATTAAAGTCTGTAAATGAGAGAACTTAGAATGTAAGTGTTCTATCAATAAATATGAATGTAATAAACTTACTTATTACAAGAGAAGACTTCCAGACAAGATGAAGTCAATGCATTTCTTCCTATTCTGTCCACTAAGTACAGTTTAAAACCCTGGATATTATACCTCAAGTAAGCATGAGAAGACACCGAAAGGTGAAGAAAAGAAGGCAGACTGGCTAGGAACCTCAGGACCCAAGTAACAACACAGTGGCGACTTTGCGGATTTTCTTTCTGCCTCAAATCTAGTACTGAGTGCTGGAGAAGCTGGCAAACTATCAGTGTCAATGGGCACAGAGAGCCCTCCAAGAACCCTGTTCTCTTGGACAAGAGACTAGGAAAAGGAACTTAGCAAAACAGAAAACATCAACAATAATTCCTCTTCCCTACATGGCTTCACCCTTACTTCTGTCAGCAAAGATCATGGGGGAAGTCTAGACTTTCAGCAACTGTAACAAGGCATACTGGCCCCTTCCCTATGCTGAACTGGTATTACTGAACGCAGAGTGAGGAGTTGGGACATTCATTATCCAATGAGAATGAGAATGTAGCCGGCTCTGCAGAGTCAGTGGAAACCACATGGGGAAGCCATAAGGTGTCCTACTAGCCAGGGTGGCACCAGTGTATCAGCCTCTGTCTGGTGGGGAGCCTGAGAAAATAGAGTGAAATAGCTAACAAAAAAAAAAAAAAGATGAATGTAGCTTTAGAGACCTGTGGAAATATAATAAATGAGCTAACACATGTGTCATTGGACTCCCAGATAAAAAGGAACAAAGACAGGGACTGGAAAGGTATTCAAATAAATAATGACTGAAAATTTTCTTAATTCAGTTGAAGACCGCAGCCTATAGATTTAAGAACCGGAGCAAACACAACAGAGAATAAATCCAAAGAAATTCATATCAACATGTGTCATAATCAAACTTTTAAAAACTGAAGGCAAAGGGCACCTGAGTGGCTCAGTTGGTCAAGCATCTGCCTTTGGCTCAGGTGATGATCCCAGAGTCCTGGGATTGAGCCCCATGTCAAGCTCCCTGCTCAGTGGGAAGCCTGCTTCTCCCTCTTTTCCCCACTCTTGCTCTCTTTCGCTATTTCTGACTCTCTCAGATAAATAAAATCTTTGAAAAATTAATTAAACATTAAAAAAAAACCCAAAAACCTGAAGACAAAACTTAAAGCTACAAGAGACAAATGACACCTATCAATAAGGGACAGACAATTCGAACAATGACAGATTTCACATCAGAGACCATAAAAACCATAAGGAAGTGACAGGGCATTTTTCAAATGCTGAAAGAAAATAACTATAATTACATACTTATTTAGTTACTTAATCCATAATTCTATATCTGGCAAAAATATCCTTCAAGAATGAAGGGAAAATCAGAACATCCTTTGCTGAGGGAAACAAGAAAATTTCAGCTCCTACCCTAAAAAAATGTCTGAAGAGAATTTTCAACACAGAAAGATACGATGAAAGAAGGAGTCTTAGAACACCAGGAAGGAAGGGAAAATAAATGGACTGAGTAATGATATGGGTGAGTATGACAGAGCCCTCCTCTGTTCAGCTTTTCTAAATTATGCATGACAATTGGAGCCCAAATTCTCACATGACCTGATATGGTTCTTAAAGTATGAAGAGGAAATCATTAAGGTAATTAATTTTATAAGTGGGGGTGGTAAAGGGACATAAGGGAAGTAAGATTTTCACACACCACTTGATTTTGGAAAATGTCAACACTAGTGATTAATTATGCATGTACAATGTCATATATGCAGAGGAAATAAAGTACACAATAACAACTGAAAAATAAAATAAGAAAGAAAGAAAATCCTCCAAATTTCTTTTTATAAATTCAGCACAATATTTCTATTTAAAAAATTTAAGAAGACCACAAAATAGGAAACTACACAGTAGCATTTTTATGAACATCTACACTAAAATCTTCAAATACTGGCAAAAAAGAGTTAGTCAATTTAAAAATAACACACTGGGACCAAGAGGGGTTGATCCCCTTCGTGCCAGGCTAAGTTAATGGTAAGAAACTAGTATTATCACATTAACAGACAAAAACAATGATTAGGGCATGTGAGTGGCTCAGTTGGTTGGGCGACTGCCTTCAGCTCAGGTCATGATCCTAGAGTACCAGGATGGCGTCCTGCGTTGGGCTCCCAGCTCCAAGACGAGTCTGCTTCTCCTCTCTCATGCCCTCTCTCACTGTCTCTCTCTCAAATAAATAAATAAAATCTTAAAAAACAAAACAAAACAAAAAAGATTAGATCAACACTACCAAGAAATGAATTTCAACACCCATTCCTAATTTTTAAAAACTGAAGGGAAAATAAAAGCCTGAAAATCTATCAGATGGGATGTTGACTGACTCAGCTGGTAGAGCATGTCATCCTTGATCTTGGGGTTGTGAGCCTGACAGTGTGTAAGGAGACTACTTTAAAAATAAATAAATAGAATTTTGTCACATTGAAAAGAAATTAAGTTTTTTTAAAAAAAAATGAATGAATGAATGAATGAATAAATAAATAAAGGGGCATCTGGGTGGCTCAGTCAGTTAAACACTTGCCTTTGGCTCAGGTCATGATCCCAGGGTCCCGGGATCGAGCTCCTCATTGGGCTCTCTGCTCAGTGAGAAGCCTGCTTCAGTAGCTTTTCTAAATATTAACAAAAAAGAAAATATAAAAAAGTAAAAATCTTTTTTTTGCAATAATAGTCAAAAAGATACATCAATGTTTGGGGTCTGATGAACCAAGCCCCCCAATTCTACTGAGAGATACAAAAGAGGATTTAACTGAATAAAAACACAGACCTTACTCTTGAGTTTTAAGGAAAACTCAAAGTAATTTGTCAACTCCCCTCAACGAATTATAAATTCAAAGCAATCTTTAAAAATTGCATGCTATCAGGATTGGAGGTGAGGAGAGTGGAACCTACCAAAAGAATCTCTTGAATTCATCTAGCTTGTAATAAAATAAATGTTGGAAATAAAATTAAATAAAAGAAAAATGTGAGATGGACCAGTGAAATTTGGAAATACAAGAGTAAATATGGGTCACTGACCCAACCATTTAAAAACCAATTATAAAGTTTTACTAATTAAAGCAATTTGGTATAGAATGGATACTTTGGTGAAACAGAATGGGAAGTCCAGATGGGAATTTAAGGGTGGTATTTCAAACACAAATACAAAGAAATTGTATTTACCAAATGCCTTGAGGGATAATCAGCATATCATTTCAAAGAAAAAGAATTCCTCCCCACCTTACCTCTTATACCAAAATAAATGCCAAAGAACTGATAAATCCATGTTAGTTGTAACAAAAAGCATGAATGATTTTAGCAATAAGTTTATTTAGAGAAGACTTTCTAAATAAGAAACAGACTCCAGAGACCTTTAAGGAAAAGACTGATATATTTTACTACAGAAAAAATTTTAATTCATAGATACCTCCCTCCCCCAAAATACTACATATAAAGTCATAAGGCCAAAGGCAAACTGGGAAAATTTTATATTACATGTGACATTAAAGAAACCAATGTCCTTCATTTAGAGCAAGCTTATAGAAACCTGTAAGGGAAAGAAAACTAAGCCAATAGAAAAATGGGTAAGCAAATAGAAGAAACACAAATGCTCTATCTCACTCACATTAAAGACATAAGAGACAAAAAAAACCCAAAATACCCAAATTCTCAGACTGGAAAAAATGTCCAAGGTTTCTAGTTCCTGTTTCAGAGAAATGGCGACTTTCAAACACTATCAGAAATTAAATCTATACACCTTCTGGAAGGCACTTTGTATCTACTAAAAGGAAAACTGCCTGTGCCCTTTGACCCAGAAATCCACCAGTAGAAATTTACCCCAAGGTAATTATGAGCGATAAGAAGAGTTAACATTTACTGAGTGCTTAGTATATATATGAAGGTAGGATATAAAATGCATTACGTGGATCACTTTATTTCTTAAAAATGACAAAATGAAGAAAGTTTTGTGCCCATCTTACATATGGGTAAACTGAAGGCTAAGAGATCCAGAGACTCACCCAAGAGAAGAGAGTAAATAACAGAGTAGGGATTTTAACCCAGGCAGCCTTGGTTAGATACTTCCCCCAAGGCCTGCTCACAGCATTATTATAAGAGCTAAAAAGTGGACAAAGTTCAAGCATCAGCAATATAAGACAAGTTGAACACTTGATGATCAGTTCCTGAGGACTACCGGGCGGCTCTTATAGAAGTGAATCGGATCTCTGTGTACTGATATGGAAAGATCTCTACAGTGCACTGTTGAGGAAAAAGCAAGAAACAGAGCGATGCCTAGACTTAGCATGCTGATCTTTTGCATTTAGAAGTGTATTGTATAATGCTGCCAATAGCCTATATGGAGCCTTAGTCCAAACCGGTTGAAGGCACCCTCTCTGGAAGTTCACAGTCTTGGGGGGCATACTCAGAAGGGGCGTCTGTGCCTTCATCTTCCCCCTTACTTGGACACATTTGAGTTTACATGGATAAAGGTAATGGAAGTACATACATGGACAACATAGGTATATACTGAGAATCCGAACACCTGTCGCCACACCCCTGTCTCCATTAACATGACTATTTCCTTGTCTTCATTAGCATGACTTTACTATTCCAGAAGACTTCTGTCAGGCACAGAACTATATTGTCCATTTCAGGATCTTCTCAAGACCCATCAACTCTTTAGTAGAAAGCATCAACAGATAGGTAATTGCATAAGAAACTTACAACTTCTTGAAGGCTTCATCTCCAGATCTTTACATTGTTGTTTTCACCAGTCCTAAACAGTTATATCCTGGTCTTTAACTCATCCTTAGTTGGATTTGAATCAAGTCTGGGCACTGAAAGAACCACAAACCCAATTTCAAATTCCCGATGCAGTCCAACCTTGCCCTTCCTCACTGAGCCCAAGCCTCTCTGGGGTCTCTGTCTTAGTAACAGGGTATGTTGAGGAGGTTTGGGGAGACAGCATTCGGCAACAGAATCATGCTAAAATAGGCATACAGATGTTTCTGGAAAGAATCACAAGGAATGTTACAAGTGCTTCCTTTTTTGGAGAAAGACTGTACACAGTTTTTCATTTTTTATTCAATACATTTTCATATTATTTTTGCATTACTTGAATGCTGTAACTAAGCACATGTACTACTTTAATTTCTGTTATTTTCAGTGCCAGTGGAATTATCTGGTAGTGAGATTATGGATTTTTATGTAAAAGATACTTTGGGTGCCAAAAATCTTTTTTAAGGATTTTGCTTATTTGGGAGAGAGAGAATGAGCAAGGAGCAGGAGGGGTAGAGGGAGAAGGAGAAGCAGGCTCCCCACTGAGCAGGGAGCCCAATGCAGGGCTCGATCCCAGGGCCTCAGGATCATGACCTGAACCTAAGGCGGATGCCTAAGGGACACTTAACCAACTAAGACACCCAGGCGCCTGGTATCAGAAGTTTTTGTAAAAAGAACAGACTGTAGTCAATATCAGCTGTCTCAGAAAGGTAAGGGACTTAAAAGTGGCTAGCTTTTTAATTTTAACAACTTACAAAAAATTATAATATACCTACAGAAAAGCATACATATCATAAATTAATACAGTCTGGTGATTTATCATAGGCTGAACACACTTGGGTAACCATTATCCAGGTCCAAGGCAGAAAGTCATTGTACTCTTAAGCCCACTCTGGCCCAATCCAGGCATGGGGTCTCTCTTCTTCCCAAAGGTAAGCAGCATCCTGACTTCCACCACCATAGATTAGTTTTGTCTATTTTTGAACTTTATAAAAAACAGAGACATAAATTATGCATTCATTTTTCTACCAGATTCCTTTGCAAAACAATACGATAGTTAAGAGAAACACACATGTCACAAATACCGCTTCACTTCCATTGCTATATAGTATTCCACAATATAAAGATACTACAGTTGGGGGTGTCTGGGTGATTCAGTGGGTTAAAGCCTCTGCCTTCAGCTCAGGTCATGATCCCGGGGTTGGGGTCGAGCCCCACATTGGGCTCTCTGCTCAGCGGGGAGCCTGCTTCCTCCTCTCTCCCTGCCTGCCTTTCTGCCTACTTATGATCTCTGTCTGTCAAATAAGTAAAAAAAAAAAAAAAAAAAAAAATCTTTAAAAAAATACTACAATTGACTTATCCATTCTACTTTTGATTGGTCTTTGGGAAATGCCCTGTTCAGGCTATTATGAACAATGCTGGATTGTGTTATGGAACCTGGACCGGATCCCAATGGAAGAAACAAGCAGCCCTTGGAGACTTTGGAGGATCAGAGGTTTATCTGACAACAGGGGGCTCAGAGGAGGGTGGTCTCCAAAGGTCTGAACCCTGAGCACAAGCAGAGAGGGTAATTTATACCCTTCTACTTCCACATACTTGGTACTTTTGGCAAATGCGGGGAAACGGGTAGGAATGAAGAACCAGGAAGGGCTTTGAGAGAGACTGGAATTCCTTTGCTGGTTTGGTCGGCCATCTTAGAGTACAGTTTTTCCCTTATCATTCCCCCTTTGATGTCCTTTTAAACACCTAGTTTAGAGGACATAATTATCATCTACTAGGGGCCGATAGCCCTTCGAGATTAGTATCTGGGCAGGGGCTCACCTGGTAACAATGTTTTCTAAGAACTTAGCAATCCATCCTAAGGTTCCTAAGTTGGCCCAATAAGCAATAACAATAACAAATTTCTGGAATTCCAATAAGAAGGGACAGGAGCGTAAAATCTGACTCTTGAGGTGAGGGATAACGTGCTGATGATAACCAGGGACCATGGTGAACAGATGTCCATCAGTTGATGGGGTCTCACTGAAGGTGGAGCAGGCCCATAGGGTCTGGTTGGGCTTTCCACTGGTGTGATTCGTCCGACTGGTGAGCCTTCTTTACTCTAAAGTGGTGGACCCACTGGGTGACACCTGAGACCTTGAAGGCAGTAGGGGTGGATAGAACAGTGTGGGGCCCTGTCCACTGTGGTTTGAGGGAGTCCTTTCTAAAACTTCTTGGGAGATGCACCTTAGAGTTTTCCCAAGGGCTTGTAGGTGTTTGGGCACTTCTAAGTTTCCAATCTGTTCAAGGTCTCTTCTGAGCCTCCTTATTACAGGGGGTAGCCTGCCATTGAGCCCCTGAGGTGAATTATAGCTACAGAAATATTTAAAATCCAGTTGACTAGAACAAACAAGATCAATGACTTCCAACAGTTACGCTGTATAGAAGTGCCATGCTCAGGTCCAGGTATAAGGTAGCTGGGTTTAAAGTCTGATGGGTTTTAGGTGTTATTTCAGGTATATCTCTAAGCATAGCCTGGTATTTAATAAGTTGGTCTCCATCATCCATAGGTGGCCTTTGGTTTCTGAGACACTCTGGACCTGATGTGAAGTCATTACAGTCAGGACTATCCCATAGTGAGCTTCAAGGCTCCTTTTACCAGAAGGGCTGTTCTATGCTTAGCTAAAGCCTTTTGCAATTGTACCTCAATAGAGGTGGCTTCTAGGCTTTTAGTCCTAAGTAGGACTAAAGGATGAAACCACTAAGAACTCTTTGAGGTTAAGCGTTAATATTCTAATTATAAAGGATAATTGGCAAGTAGGAGAAAACTTGTCAAGCGATAAGGGGCATTCCCAGTGATTGCCTCATCAAATCCAATCATAAAGAAAATGGGGTCATCCATTTTCCCCACAAGTTTATAGTTAATCCTATGGAGTGGGGTATGCCTCTGGTTTTTAGGGAATTTTGCCATCCCAACCACACAGAACTGGTCAAGTTGATAGTTACAGTATACAACTGTTGGGGAATCCATCCCATTTTCCAGTTACTTAATCATGCGTCATAGGGTCCTGTTATTATCCCCATGGAACAAAAATCAAGAAGACAGTCTAAACCAGCTATGGTGCAACCTCTCTGAAGTTTACCTCCAGCTGTCTAGCTTAGGTAAACAGATATTTAAGGACAATCAAATCTAGAATTTAACCTCCACAAAGGAGGTTTAAACATTTTTTAACATTTTTAAGCATTTTAATTAAATAATAAAAATAATAAAATAAATAAAATAATAAATATTATTATTTAAGTAAAATAAAAAATAAAATAAAATAAAATAATAATAAAAAATAAAAATAATAAAAAATAATGTAATTGTTTAAAATTTAAACAATTTTTCTCTCTAAAATAACCCTCATTTCCAGAGATAGCCAAATCAGGACTGATTTATTTGGAAAAAAAAAAAAAAACAGGTTCAGTTTTAACAAACTTGTGCCTAATTATTTACACAAACTCAGTAGGAACAGTGAATGATCAATATAGATTTTTTAGAATCTGCTTTGCTAGAACTTTTTATAATGAATCTCTAGGTTGAACTTTCAGCAGCCTCTCCGGGCCAGAAGCCAAGCCAACTAGTTGCCATCAGTCATGCCTGCAATACCTGTGAGATCTGGATGACTTCCTCTTCACAAAGTCCCCCAAGTACCCTGAGGTTCCTGCACCTGCCAGGAAGTGACATTCTTCACTCACCTGGTGAGGCTGCTGGGAACCTGTAAGTAAGGTATCAGGCCAACATTTCCAAGGGATTTATGGCTCCAGCTTTCATAAAGCCAACCTCCATTCCTTAAATCTATCTGGTCATATCTGAATGTAGGCATGTCTTTCTCAAATATGACATTCCAGTCAAAGCCTTGGTAAAATAACCAGTGTTTTCAATGGTGTCCTGTTACAAGGAGAACAGATTCTTTTTTTTTTTTTAAAGATTTTATTTATTTATTTGACAGACAGAGATCACAAGTAGCAGAGCAGCAGGCAGAGAGAGAGGAGGAAGCAGTGCTCCCCACTGAGCAGAGAGCCGATGCGGGGCTCGATCCCAGGACCCTGAGATCATGACTTGAGCTGAAGGCAGAGGCTTTAACCCTCTGAGCTACCCAGGTTCCCCAAGGGGAACAGATTCTTAATTGACCTTATGCAAATGTCTAGGACTGCCATGGAAGTAGGTATACTTACTGAGACCTTTTGAGTTTCAGATGGTTCAGATAGAGAAGAAAGCTGAATGCTTTAATTTGCTTACAAATGATTATTTTATCATGTTTCTGTAAGTCATAGAAATCTTAAATTTCCATAATCAGGAAGAGTGAACATTAAGGAACCAGTAATGTTTTTCAAACAAGGATCACAAAACTGTAGTCGTCTTTTTAGTTCACTTAGTCCCATGTTACTGATTTTTGTTCAGTTTGAATGCTGCTTTTACTTAGTCCTGGAAGTTCTTATTCATTTCAGTTCTGATCTTAAAGATATTGGATACTTATATTGTCCTAAAAGTCCTTTATATGAACCTCCTTGAAGATGAAACTCATTTTGCAAGACAAATAGGAAAAATTATAAATGACAAAAATCTCAGGAATGAACACTGTTGATGATCTAACAGGAGAGTTCACTACTATATGATTGACAAGGGAACTCGGTTATTCTGTGACACAGAACACTTCAATAGCCAGAACCAGAATGTTATTTACCAAACGAGCAAGCCCAACTAGTCAACTAGACTTTGTCCACGATTTAAATCTTGGGGAAGTTTGTTAAAATGCTAGAAAGTTTTAAAGCACGGGCCTAAATAGGATTAGGGATGTTAAAGACCTGATAAAAGCAAGACTCTTTGTTTTTCTAGGCAGACACTGGAGAAAACAACTATTTGCATTTTCTTATCAAGAGCAGACCAACAAATGGAGAACACTTTGCCTTTTTGACCAGAGAGAAAGCAGACTTTCAGTCTTAAACCAATGTACTTTAAATCCATTCATTTCAATCTTGGTCCCTCCCAACCATGTCTAAAATTCCGTTCCAAGAAGTTTTTCTTCCATAAACTGTCTACAACTTTCCTTTGCATTTAGATTTTATCCCAAGCCTTTTTCTTTTTCCCCAAACAACCATCTCCTTTATGACAAAATTACTTCCTTTACCTTCAAGAAAATGCATTCCCATTCCTTATCTTCCTTACATATCTCCTACTTTTCCATATACAGAGTTGTTTCCCTTATTTCCATCAGTTTTAGTTACGGCTGGCAGAATTTTACACTCTTAGAAACACCTTAGTCTCCAGTGATGAGCAAGTATTAACCAATCATAAACTGTTACAACAGAATTCTTCAAATGGCAAATTTATGAATCAATTAAGCACAAAACATGTTTACCAAAAGATTTAAATATCCTTAGTTCTTTGCAATAAAAAGTCAATAACACAAACGTGTGTCCAGTAATCAGTGACTTGGCACTTTCTCCTATTTGGAAAAAAAAGACCTAGATTCCATTTGTCATCCAAGCAAAACTTTAAAATTTTAGTTCACCAAAGACTTTGAAAGCTGTCTTAACAATTATCCAAGGAAACTTCGAGACAACTAACCATCAGCGCAGTCATCTTTCTGCTAACAAATTGCAACACGGGTAACAGGAGGTTTTTGGACCTTCAGTAAACCTTGATAGAATAAGTTTCACATTTACTGCTGATAACTTAAAAGACACGTCTATCTTAATTAAATCAACAAACTTAGCTTAAATACTGAATTATGTTCCACCTGGATCCTCCCCATGGTCATTTTCACCTGAGACACGTGGAGAAATCTGGAGTGGTGTTAGGTCCAGGAGGTGCCCTCCTTGCTCCTTGAAGGTGAAGGGTGGAGCCAGGGTCCCTGAGACTCCGAGGATGGTCTAGAAGCCAGTAATGCAGGCTGCACCCAAGGTGGCGCAGAACCAGAGAAGCAAGATGGGGAGGTAAAAGAGACAAAGTGGTGTAGGCAGTCCACATCAGGCCAGAGAAGACAGGGAATTTCCCCAAAACAAGGGGAGTTTCGGCAGCTGCTTAGGAATATTCCTTGAAGTCCCTGTCCTGAAGGACACCTGGGACCATGACCTGAGCGTAAGTGCCATCCAGATGTACCCCCTTAAACATTAAGTATGAGACATGCTGTTTCTGTCTGGATAAGTTTTCCTGTGGGCTGTCAGAGCTGCTAAATCAGGTATCTCCCCACACATGCCCCTTAGAAGCTGCAGGAGCACTGTCTTCCTGCAGCTCAGCGTTAGGCCCCGGGTCAGAGGAGGACTGTGGTCCCCATACTTCCTGATCGGTTCATCCTCGTCCAGAACTCATTTCCCTTGCTGCCCCTGATGCCCTGGGCAGGGCCTCCCTGATAGACTTTGCTTCCTTATAGCTGTTGGGCTCCTTTATCTGGGCTATAAATATCCTGCTTCGATTCCTCCTATTAGCATAGAATCGGACCCATAGGGGCAGAGTTTGGGCTATCTGAAGCCAAGAATCAATATATGGGAATTGGTCAGAGTGTCTGGGAATCCTGACCATAATTTTGTAAATGACCTGGACAGTGGGTATGTCTCAGGACACCCTCAGAGGGCCAGCTGACGCCAAGGCTGGCCCATTATGATTCACACAATGTGCCTAATTTTCCAGGATATGTTTTGATCCCATAGTCTCCTTAGAATCCCTTCTTAAGGGGTGCCTGGGTGGCTCAGTGGGTTAAAGCCTCTGCCTTCAGCTCAGGTCATGAACCTGGGGTGGAGCCCTGCATTGGGCTCTGTGCTGGGCGGGAAGTCTGCTTCCTCCTCTCTCTCTCTGCCTGCCTCTCTGCCTACTTGTGATCTCTTCTCTGTCAAATAAATAAATAAAATCTTTAAAAAAAAAAAGAATCCCTTCTTAAAATTTTTGAGCACACAGTGTAACTGTAGGTTTTGAAGAGCTTCCTCCCACAACCGGCAGAAGCTCTCTCGTCTACCCTGTGTGTTCCCTCCCTGGGTTGTTGGCATAAAGGCAAACAAAGGGTGGGTGTCCCTCCAAAGGAGAGACCAGTCAGATGCCTGCCTGTCTGCCCTCCCAGAGAGACCTGGGTGCCTCTTAGCCAAAGCGAGTCCATATAAACCCGGGACTGGCACCCCAAAAGGGGGTCACCTTAGACCTTACGAGGTCACCACAGAAACAGGTTAGGGCCCACTTGGTCTCCATAGGTTTCTGGGGACCCTAAGGGTGTCCCACCGTGGAGCCACAGAATCAGTCTGCCCGACAAGCCAGGACAAACTGCACATTCCCACATTCACACCGAAGTTATTAGAGTTCCTCTCCCCCTGGGAGGCCCTGACCTGTGGAATTCCTTTAGGAAATTCCTTCCTGCGCACCCCCCCCCTTCCAGGGGGTTCCTGACCCGAGGGATGCCCCACCCCCAACCCCGGGAGTCCCAACCTGTGAGACCTCTAAGAGGTCTGTGGGACGTGATCAGTTTCCCCTTCCACCCTGACGGTGTGGGGGCGGGCTGGCTGTTCCTGCCGCCCCAGGCCTTACGGGAATCCCATGTCCGGACCAGGTCCTCGCCTGCCAAATCGCCTTTGAGTCTAGTGGAAACAGCCGGGCGGGGCTGATCAGGGACAACCTGGCAGGAAACTGCTGAAAATTAGGTAGGGTGTGCCTTCTCCATTAGGATCCCTCCTTCCGTCACCCAATGGGCCAGGGCGGGTGGGATTCCCGGTCAAGGAACCAAATGTTATGGATCCTGGACTAGATCCTGATGGAAGAACCAAGTGGCCCTCCGAGACCGTGGAGGATCATTTGATAATTGGGGGGGGGGGGGGGGGGTGGGGGGGGGGGGGCGGAGGGGCCTGGGGGGGGGGGGGGGGGGGGGGGCTCAGAGGAGGGTGGTCTCCAAAGGTGTGAGTCCCCAGCACAGGCAGGGAGGGTAATTGATGCCCTTCTACTTCCGCATACGTGGTACTTTGGGCGCTTGCGGGAAACGGGTAGGAATGCAGAACCCTGAAGGGCCTTGAGACAGGGGCTGGAATTCCCTGGCTGGTTTGGTCTGCCTTCCTAGAGTATGGTTTTTCCCTTCTCAGTCGGAACATTCACGTGCATTCTTCTGGTGTTCCTGTGTGTGCCTTTAAATACAGACCTAGGAGTAACACTGCTGGATTATAATATGTGCATGCATCCAATTTTAGGAAATGATGACAAACGTTTTCCCCAAGTGGCTCTCACAGCCCTCCTCCAGCAGGGCATGATGTTTGACGGTTCTATGTGGTCACCCTTAGTACTAGGGGTCTCCTAATGATTAATGAACTTGAACTTGAGCACCTTTTGTATGTTAATTGGACCATATGATATTGTGTAAAGCATCTGATTAAGTGCCTTGCTGATTTTTTTTTTTTAATTGGGGTGTTAGGGTTTTTTTGTTTGTTTGTTTGCTTTTTTAGGAGTTCTTTATGTTTTGGATATGAGCCCTTTTTCAGTTTAAATTGTCATAGATATTTCTGTGGCTTGCTTTTTTCCTCTCTTAATGGAGTCAGTTGAGAAATAGAACTTCTTTATTATTATTTACTCGATTTGTTAATATTTTCCTTGATGCCTGATACTTTATCTTTTAAGAATCTTCCGCCTATCTTAAGATCATGAGGTTGGAGGTCCTCTTGTGTTTCCCTCTGGAAGCTTTATTATTTCACCTTTCACATTTAGATCTACAAAAAACCCTGACATTTATTTCATGTAAGATGTTAAGTAGAGATCAGGTTTCATTATTATGCTTAAAGACAGCCAACTGCCCATATATGCATGAGTTTGTTCCTGGACTTCATGTAATTTTATTGTTCCATTTGCCTGTCTTTGTACCAATTTCACACTGCTTTACTCTCTTTTTGTAATAAGTCCTGCATTTAGTAAAATGAGTTCTCCCGCTTTGTTTTTTTCAAGATTGTCTCAGCCAGTCTTGTTCCTTGATATTTATGTATAAATTCATACACATTCACACACACACACACACACAAAATGTGTGGGGATTATTGCATTTACGTTTGTGATAAGAGCTTTTATTTCATTTTTTCAAGCCTTGTAATTTTTATTTCTTGAAATATTACATTGGGCAGGGTGAAAATTACAGCATTGAATATATTCAGGATGATGGGCTTCATTAAAAATAGTGGACATCCCCATCTCAGTGATAATTCCTGTGGGAAAACCTTTCAGCATTTGGCCATTATCACATTATAGGATACTGGCTTCATGCTTTCTGAAGATGCTATTTACCAGATTAAGGAAGTTCCTTCCTATTTTTCTGTGCTTTTGTTTTGTTTTGTGTGTGTGTTGCCGTTTTGTTTTGTTTTTTTGATGAATAGATGTTGAACTTTATCTAAACTTTTGAAGACATGGCATTTTCCTTTGTTCTTTTAAAATGGTGAATAACATTGATTTTCAAACAGTAAATCAACCACAAGTTCCTGAAATAAACCTAACTTGTTTGTCCTACACTCTCCTCTTTACTACGTATTGCTGAATTCAGTTTGCTCGTGTTGAGGAATTTCACGCCTATGTTCACAAGTGACTCAGCCAATAACTGTTGGGTTTTTGCCTCTTAATATTCTTGCCAGATTTTAGTACTGAGATTATACAGGCCTTCAAAAACAAGTGTGGGAGCGTTCCCTTTGCCTCTACAAAAGTTTGTACCATACTTGCGTTAATTCTTCCTTAAATATTGGAAGAATTCACTGAATGAGCCATCTGGGCCCAGAGATTCGTTTTTTCGTGGGATGGAGGAGTGCATTTTGAAATTTAAGATTTTATATAGTCTTTTATATAGAAATACATTTTATATCATTTATTTTTATTATTATTTATAACATGTATTATATGTAATTAAAATAATGTTATTATATATTTATATATTATTTATTTATATAAGTACATATATATTTAAACATCTACTTCTTTTTGTGCCCATTTTGATGAGTTGTGTTCTTCTAGGAACTTATATATATTCATACCTTCAAGTTTATTGATATAAAGTGGCTCATAATATTCTCTTACTTTTTGAATGTCTACTTGATCTATAGTCACAGTGAAAGTGTGGTGAAGAAAGTACCTTTAGGATCAGTCCCCTCTCTTAGCATTTCAACACTGCCTTGTGCCACAGGGCTCAGATGCCATGACCCAGGTTAGACTCTAGCCCACAGCGGTCTGTCTGTCCTCACTGTACACAGCCAAGAGGCTCACCACCAGCCAGGCCGGAACTGCAGCCCTAATGTCCTGTCTTGACCAGGGCCTTCCTAGAGGCCTGGCAAATCTTTTCTTCCACTTCCAGGTGAGACCAGTCATGAGGTCTAAGAAGCCAGGCAATGTGTCCGTTGAGTCCACTCCACCAACATCCATGTTGGATTCTGTCTTTGTTTTACTGGAAGTCATTTCATTACCATCACAGTAACATGGGTGGCACAGTGGACTGTATTTTCATAAAGTCGTCTGGTATAGTATGAGCCCCTTTTCCTGGCAGGAAGAGAGGTTTACCTTTGAAATTGATCACAGAAGCCTTTAAGGATGTTACAAAAATGTGCATCTACCTCTCCCGAGGTATTTCATGCTTCTGACTGTATCACAGACCCTTGAAGTTGGCATATTAATGTTACCCTCCACATTTAAATAAGAAAAAGAGAACTGGAGGATAGAGCATCTGATACACTTTTTTTTTTAACCTTAAGTGAGAAGATATTTGGTACAGAGACAAGACAAAAATAAATCAAGGGAAAAATAGCCTGTTAACCGGAAACATAAAAAATAATGTCTCAATGGGCTTTTCTTCCACCAAAAAAAATAATAATAATATAATATTAATAATAACAGCTATGTCCTAAAGTGAGTAGAGGCATTTTCAATTTATAATATAACATTGTACATATAATACATATGTTACTGTGCTCATCAAAGCAAATAACATGCAGAGAAAACTCGATATATGTTTTTCTGTTGTTCTAGTGATTCCTCAAAAAGAGATTTTGGATGAGGAAATAATTCTGAAGAGTTTTGGGTTTTTGTTTTGGTTTACCCATGAAGGTTTTAAAAATATCCTTTTCTTGAAACAAAAAAAAAGAAAAACCAAAACGCAGACATCTTTGCGGCGCAGCGCCCTTCCCATTCTAGAAGCTGTAGGCCACATCCAGTGGGGCCCACATGGATGTCTTTACTAGTTCCGACAGCCCTGGGTCCCCTGGGGCTTTATAATATGGGTCCCTGAGCAAGACAGGATAAAGGTGGGAAATGTGGCCCAAGAATCTGTGAGTTTGGGGAGGGGGATGTTTGCATATTCTGCTCAGGCTTTTCCCTGACAAGGCTCTGCTCTCCTCAGTCAGCAGGACCCTGAAGTCTCTGAGGTCAGATGTACCCCCTGTGAGGGCTGCCAGCTAGTGGGCTACTGACCCGCCAGCCCCCTACTGACCCACAAGGCTCATAGCTGAATCTGTCTTCCCAGAGGGGTTGGAAACCCTGGGAGCTATCATTGACCAACACCTGTCCTTGGACATTTCTCAGGGGTATTTTCTAGTCTTCTGCTTTGTTCTGTTTTACTCTCATGACGTCTGATTGGTTGGACAGCAGAGATGGAAAAAGGCTGCAACCTCTTTCTGTTTTCAAGATTTCCCTTTGGTCAGGAGCTCGCATGCACGTCTTGCTCCAAAGGTTCAGCCTTTCTACAAAATAATGACTCGGTGAGCAGCCTGCCCTAGGTCTGACTCCCCTGGACTGGCCCCAGATGGACTGCACTGCTGACTGGGCAGTTCTGTCGGCCTGAATGAGGGGCTCAGGGCAGTGGTAGCCAAGTTCGCCTCTTAGAAAGGAAGCAAGGGAGAGCCCAGCAAAAGACAGGAAGGAAAGGGGCCCAGGCTCCCTCTCCTTGGCCAGAGGCAGGGCGAGGGTGGGGAGGAGACTTGGGGCAGAGAACTGGGGGGAATTTGAGACTCACCCTTGGGGATCTAACGAACATACAGTTACCAGATAAAATGGAAACAGCCTTCTGAATATTTCCATTTCTGGATATCTCCAGACCCACTTAAAAAGAATTTTTTAAGATTGTGCTTTTTGTTCAGGCCCATTCAGTGCCAAGTTTAACAAGGTTTTTCTCTCTCAAACAGAGCTGGAATTGTAGTGAAATGAGGGTCAGGTCCCTGTCACTTCAGAGTGGACAGTACATTTTCACTTCCATTATCTCTCATTCTATCCTTACTCCAACCCTGGGAGGTAGGCAAGACAAATATCATGTATTCCTACTGGAGAGGATGAAGCATCAAGGCTTGGAGGGTTTAAAGAACTGCCCATGGCAGAAAGTGGGCCAGTAAGCCCTGGAAGCCTGGTCCACTCACTTCTGCCACTTCCGTGTTGCCTCCTCAAACTCATTGTTTTGGGGAAGAAATGAGCTGCTTTCTGTGGCTGAACACACATGAAAAAGTGGGTTACCTTAGCACTTCTCAGGCCATCCTGAGGGTGAACAAGGTGGCAAGGGGAATGGCCTGCAACCAAGTAAGCTCACATACATGAATGAACACAACTGAACTAAAATGGTTCTCTGGAGAAATCTTTGAAATCTTTGACCAGTCTGAGTCCTAACTGCAGTAAAATCCATAGGGATGCTATATTTAACGTTTCAACACAAGTGAACAACATTTTGTTTAAATACATCTTGGAAGGGGGGAACATGGTGGTTAAAAAGATGGGAGGGCAGAATTGGGGGTCCCTGTAGCTCCTGTAGGCCACAGGGATGGAGGGGGAAGCAACTCTGGCTTCCAGCAGCCCTCAGAGCACACTGTGCCCCAGGAGCCACGTGGGCTTCAAGCTAATGGCCATGTTGACCGTTGGGAATAAGGTCCCTGTTGGCCCCGAGGCCATTCTTCAAACAGTCTCTCTCTTTGCCTTTGGTGATTTCTTCCTTCTCCTCCTCCTCTTCCTCTTCTTCTTCATCCTCATCCTCATCCTCATCTTCACTCCTCACATCCTGGATGTTCTAGAGAAAGAAAAGAATGGGCTGTGAGTGCTAACCCTCCAGAAAGTGGCTTGAGTGAATAAGAAAACTCAAATTCCAAACTCAGAAAGAAAACACAATATTCAAAAACCAAAAGTTCACCAAGGTAGAATATATCCTGGGTCACAAAATCAATCTTAACAAAAAAGAATTGAAATCATGCAAAGCATGTTTTAGAGCATAATGGAATTAATGTTGAAATGAATATTAAAAAAAGGAAAATCTCAAAACAGTTGGAAATGAAACAATACACCTTTGACAATGGATCAAAGAGCAAGTCACAAGGGCTTTTAGAAAATATTTTGTACTAAATTGAAAATACAGTGTATTAAAATTTGTCAAATGTAGCTAAACTAGTGCTTTTAAGGAAATTTATAGCACTAAATGTTTATATTAGAAAAGAAGAAAATTCTCAAATAATTTGAACTTCCATCTTAAGAAACCAGAAAAAAAGTAAAATAAACCCAAAGCAAGCAAAAGGAAGGAGAAAAATAAATAAAGAAATCAGTGAAATTTAAACAGAAAAAATAATAAAGAAAAGCAATAAAACCAAAAGCTGGTTCTTTGGAAAGTTATATAAAATTGATTAATCACTAGCAAAATTGACAAAGAAAAAGAAAGAGAAGGTACAACTTGCCAGAAAATAAAAAGGAAATTTGACTATGGATACTATAGATATTATGAACAGTTTTAGGCATATATATTTGACAATTTAGATGAAATGGACCAACTCCTCAAAAACCACAGACTACCAAAATTCACACAAGATGGCACAGATAACCTAAATAGTCATATAACTGTGAAAGAAATTAATCAGCTAAAAATCTGGGAAAGAAAATCATCAGGCCCAGCAGTTTTCACTGGAAAATTCTATGAAACATATAAAGAAGAAATAACACCAAATTTCCACCAATCTCTTCCATTTGATAGAGGAGGGAATACTTCCCAGTTTATTTTATGAGGCCAGAATTACCCTGATATCAAGGTCAGAAAAAGACAATATAAGAAAGAACAACTACAGACCAATATCTCTAATAAGAGTACATATATTTAAAAAAAAAAAAAGCCTCAATGAAAATATACTGTGGAAAAAAGACAGTCTCTTCAGTAAATGGTGCTGGGAAAATTGGACAGCTATATGTAGAAGAATAAAACTCGACCATTCTCTTACACCATACACAAAGATAAACTTGAAATGGATTAAAGACATCAACGTGAGACAAGAATCCATCAGAATCCTAGAGGAGAACATAGGCAGTAACCTCTTCGATATCAGCCACAGCAACTTTTTTCAAGATATGTCTCCAAAGGCAAAGGACACAAAAGTGAAAATGAACTTTTGGGACTTAATCAAGATCAAAACTTCTGCACAGCAAAGGAAACAGTCAAGAAAACAAAGAGGCAACCCACGGAATGGGAGAAGATATTTGCAAATGACAGTACAGACAAAAGGTTGATATCCAGGATCTATAAAGAACTTCTCAAACTCAACACACACAAAACAGATAATCATGTCAAAAAATGGGCAGAAGACATGAACAGACACTTCTCCAATAAAAACATACAAATGGCTATCAGACACATGAAAAAATGTTCATCATCACTAGCCATCAGCGAGATTCAAATTAAAACCACATTGAGATACCACCTTGCACCAGTTAGAATGGCCAAAATTAGCAAGACAGGAAACAACATGTGTTGGAGAGAATGTGAAGAAAGGGGAACCCTCTTACATTGTTGGTAGAAATGCAAGTTGTTGCAGCCACATTGGAGAATGGTGTGGGGATTCCTCAAGAAATTAAAAATAGAGCTTCCCTATGACCCTGCAATTGCACTACTGGGTATTTACCCCAAAGATACAGATGTAGTGAAAAGAAGGTCCATCTGTACCCCAATGTTTATAGCAGCAATGGCCACAGTCGCCAAACTGTGGAAAGAACCAAGATACCCTTCAACGGATGAATGGATAAGGAAGATGTGGTCCATATACACTATGGAGTATTATGCCTCCATCAGAAAGAATCAATACCCAACTTTTATAGCAACATGGATAGGACTGGAAGAGATTATGCTGAGTGAAATAAGTCAAGCAGAGAGAGTAAATTATCATATGGTTTCACTTATTTGTGGAGCATAAAAAATAACATGGAGGACATAAGGAGATGGAGAGGAGAAGGGAGTTGAGGGAAATTGGAAGGGGAGATGAACCATGAGAGACTATGGAGTCTGAAAGACAATCTGAGGGTTCTGAAGGGGCGGGGGGTGGGAGGTTGGGGGTACCAGGTGGTGGGTATTATGGAGGGCCTGTATTGCATGGAGCACTGGGTGTGGTGCATAAACAATGAATTCTGTTACACTGAAAGGAAAAAAAAAAACAGCCCAAATCAAACCCAGTAATGTATAAAAATAATAATACATCACAGTGAAGTGGGATTAGTCCTAGAAATGCAAGGCTGGTTTAAGATTTAGAAATCAATGAGTGTAATCAATCCTACCAATAATGTAAAGAAGGAAAAAAATACATAATTACATCAGTTGATGCCAAAAAAATCATACGACAAAATTTTATATCCACTCATTTTTTTAAAAAATGCACCAAAGAAAGAGAAGGTAACATCATACCTACTGATGAATGACTGAATGTTTTTCCCCCTAAAATTAGGAAAAAAGCAAGAATATCCACTTTCACCATTCCTATACAACATTGTATTGGAAGTCCTAGTCAACATAATAAGGTAAGAAAAAGAAATAGAAGCCATACAGATTGGAAAGAAAGAAACGAAAGTATCCCTATTTGAAGAAGACATGATTATCTATGTAGAAAATCCCAAAGAATCTACTGAAAACTGCTAGAATGCATAAGTGAGGTTAGCACAAAGTTGCAGGATACAAGGTTAATATACAAAAGCATGTGCATGCATGCGCACGCGCACACACACACACACACACACCCACACACACCTTGATTTCTAAACACTAATACAGTAGGCTGAAAAAGTGTCCTCAAAGATAGTAGGTTCTAATCCCTAAAACTTACGAATGTTACTTGATATGGTAAAGTTTTTGCAGGTATGATTAAGTTAAGGATATTGAGAAGATTAGCCTGTATAATCCAGGTATACCCTAAGGTCACCCCAAGTGTCTTTTATAAAATATGCAATGGGAGATTCAACACAGATAAGAGGCATGTGAAGATGGAGGTAGAGACTGGAGTAATGTGATTATGAGTACGGAATGCCAGCAGGCACCAGAAGTTGGAAGAAGTAAAGAATAGAATCCGCCTACAGCCTTTGGACAGAACACAACCCTATGACATCTTGAGTTCAGCTCAAATCTGATTATAGACTTCTAGCCTCCAGAACTATGAGAGAATAAATTTGTTTTTTTAAGCCACCAAGTTTGTGGTATTTTGTTATAGCAGCCACGGGAAACTAACATGACTAGCAATGTCTGACTAAAAGCAAAATTTAAATTTAATTTAACTGTAATATTTACAATAATTTCCAAAATAAAATATTTGGGTATAAATCTAAAAAGGACATATAGGGTCTGCATGTAAAACCTACAAAACTCTGATGAAATATTTAAATAATTGGGGACATATACTATGTTCATGGATTGGAAGGTTAAACATAATAAAAATGTTAATTATCCCCAGACTGATTCCACACAATATCAGTGAAAATCTCAGTAAGACTTGTTGTACACAGAGACAATCTGATTCTAAAATTTATATGAAAAAACAAACTAGAAAAACTAAATCAATTCTGAAAAAGAAAAATAAAATTGGAGGACTCCAACGCCCCAAATTTAAAACTTTCTGTAGAGTTAACAGTAATCAAAACTGGGTGGTATTAGAAAGGGACAGGCACACAGATTAATAGAACAGAATAGGGAATGTAGAAATAGACCCACTTATAAATATGGCCAATTAAGTTTTGACAAAGGTGCAAAAGCAATTCAATGGAGGAAAAAAAATAGTGTTTCCAAGAAATGCTGTTAGAACTTTAGAAATCCTGAGGCAAAAGAGTAAACTTTGACCTAAACATCACACCTTGTACAAAACCGACTCAAATGGATCATAGATCTAAATGTAAAATATAAGACTAAAACTTTTCAAAGAAAACCCATAACTTTGGGTTGGGTGAGGAGTTCCTAGATGTGGCACAAAAAATAAACTCCATTAAGAGAAAAAAACTAATCAACTGGATTTCACCAAAATGTAACTTTTGTACTATAAAAGACACTATTCAGAGAATAAAAAGACAAGCTGCAAACTCAGGAATAATATTCACCAACCCTATAGTTGACAGGTATGCATCATAAAGAATTGTCAAAACTCAATAATAAGAAAAAAAATCAAAATATGGGCAAATATATAAAAATAAGCATTTTCTCAAAGAGGATATAGGAGGTCAAAGAAGGATATATATGAAAAGATGTTCAACATCACCAGCCATTAGGAAAACGCAAATTAAAGCCACAATGAGATATAATTGTAAGGGGTGCCTGGGTGGCTCAGGGGGTTAAAGCCTCTGCCCTCGGCTCAGGTCATGATCTCAGGGTCCTGGGATCGAGTCCAGCATCTGGCTTTGTGCTCAGCAGGGAGCCTGCTTCCCCCTCTCCCTCTGCCTGCCTGTCTGCCTACTTGTGATCTCTCTCTATCTCTGTCAAATAAATAAATAAAATCTTTAATAGAAAAAACCTCATAGAACTTTACACCAATGGGAAAAAGTCTATTTGCTGATGATTTTTAAAAACCAAACTTAAAAGTATTCCTGCAAATAGTATGGTTTTCCTGACAAACATTTGCTATGACAAGTCTTCCTCATGTAGGACTTTTGGTTGTCAAGCTACCTTTACTGTTGGTAATTGGGATGTTTTGTATTTTCTTTATGCAGGGACTCCTTCAAAGGCCTATTAAGCCCAGACTGGAAAAGAAAAAGACCATGGAAGATGGAGACCGGTTTCTGACACCCCATCTTTCAAGTTGCCAACCAGAGCCTTATGAATTACTTTTCCCTTTTGTGCCCTACATACTACACCTGACAACTTCCAGGTATATATACCCAAATACCTCCTCTGTGTACAATCTTCAGGCAAACACGGCTTTTGTAAAAACCCAGCGTACATGTGTGCTGCTGCCTTAATTACAGAAATGTAATATCCTGGGCTCTTCTCTGTATGATCTGCTCTTTTCCACAACAAAACAGCAAGGATCTCCAAATAAACAAAAATCATGGTAAACATTGAGGGACAAACTTGTTGTCTCCCCAGTTAAGATGCAATAGAGAAAGGCAGATGGGGTTTTTTGGGGAGCAGCAATGCTTGGTTGACGGTTGCTTTCATGGGTTGTGCCCCTTGGGTCTCCTTTTTCATCTTCTAAAGATGTTTGTAGGGAACAAGGGAACATTTGAGTTGGAACAAAGAAATGAATTTCTCTCCAGAAAAACAGACTAGCATCTACTGGCCTGTTTCTCCAGGACTTAAGGAGCTGCTCCCCCTGAGATATAAATTGGTCCTCGAGGATGTTCCCCATCACCCCAAGCCTCATCTCCAGCACCCTCACCTCCAGGAAGGGATCCTGCACCTTATGAGCCTTCTGGTAATTAAACGCATCTAATGGTCCCAAGGGTTGGGGAGCATTACTGACTTTTAGTAAGCAGTGGCTAGGGATACCCACTATCCTACAATGCTCATGACATCCAAGTGTCCTGCCAGACCTCAGTGTACATGGATCCCCACTTAGCACCTAAAGCCATCTTACATTCAAGCACAGGAATTTTTGCTTGGTTTTAGTAGAGTCTCAATTTTCCAGGAAAGCAGCTGTGTGCAATTTAAAGGAAGGCTATACTTTGTTTTGTTCAGAGCTTCTCAATTTCAGAAAACTTGTCACCAAGGGCAGACAACACTAGAGGGGCAGTGCTGAGTCCCCAGTGTTGAGTCATCCAGCGCGGAGTCCCCAATACCGCATGCCCGCGTGTGTACAGCTGGCCCAGTCATGCTGAGTCTCCGCAGTGAGCGAGCACAGCACCTGTTGACCTTGGGATGCTCTTGAGTATTGTCTAGCACACATATTACATGCGAAGTGCTGATTTTATCTGAAATGCCTTTCTTTCTATTTCTTTTCTACTGCAGTTGTGGCATTCTATTGCTATTTTTTAAAGATTTATTTATTTATTTATCTGAGAGAGACAGAGCATGAGCAGGGAGAAGCAGTAGAGGGAGAGGGAGAAGCAGACTCCCCGCTGAGCAGGGAGGACCCAATCCCAGGACCCTGGAATCATGACCTGAGCCAAAGACAGGCGCTTCACCGACTGAGCCACCCAGGTGCCCCTGTTCTATTGCTTTTTGAAATTATGACTACAGGTGAGTTGTATTACCCAGGAATTAATTTCAGGCTAGTGAAGGGGGTATGGGTCCAACAGAATTGAGAACCATGGCCCTGGATGATGAATCCAACTCCGAAAGGATTTTTAGACAGTAAGAATTTGTTCAATGGATATACATGTGGTTACACATTATGCAAGCTTAAATAATGTAAATTGGAAATTGCGTGGTATTCAACTACTGATAAAACTTCATATTCAATTTTGTCTTGTATAAAACGTAACAGCAATGAAAACCTTAAAGGGATTTTTTTTTTTTTTTTTTTTTTGCCACTGCTCTAAAAATCCTCTGTGCTCTACCTATTCACCCCTCCCTCTCTCTCAACCCCTGGTGACCACTGATGTTTTCACTGTCTCATTGCTCTGTCTTCTCCAGAATGTCACCTAGGTGGAATCATTCAGTAGGTAATCTTTCAAGATTGGCTTCTTTCACTTAGTTACATGCATTAAGTTTCCTCCATGTCTTTTCATGACTTATGAGCTCATTTCTTTTTATTGCTAAAGAATATTCCATTGTCTGGCGGTAACACAGTTTATGGGTACATTCACCTACTTGGGAGACATCTTTGGCTGCTTCCAGTTCTTGGCAATTGTGGATAAAGCTGCTGTAGACACTCATGCTATTGATGTCCACGTACTGGGCATTGGGTTAAGGAGTTAGTATGAACGATAACATTCCCTCCTCACAATAACCCAAGGACACTGGAGCTGCTCTCTCTATTTTAAAAGAGAGAAAGCAAGACTCAGGACTCAGCCTTGCAAGGCTGCACAGCTAAGACAGACAGGATGAGAACCCTACTCGAAGCTTAGAAACTGAACTACAGTTCTCTACAGACCCCTGGTGGAGTCATTTGCACAAACACTTGAGACAGGGGACCCAGGAGGCAGATGCTGGGTTCTGTTTGTGGTCAGTTGTTCGTATGAGAAAGCTCCCTCTCCCCTCTGACTGAGCAGAGCACCAGCTCTTGTCACATCTCTTCACGCTGTTTTGACTCTGCCCTTGGTACCTGACTCTGAAGCATAAAATTTGAAATAATGAAAAGCATCCCCAATTAATTATTTTTACTACGTGAGACAAACACACCATGTTTTAGTCTGTTCTGTGTCAGTTACCTGATGGTCAAGGCTCTGGAAACTAATTCCGGATGTATTACTGATCTGCTACCCACAGTTTGAAAATGGCTGTCTTTGGGTATGCTGGGAAAATGAAGCTTTCCCACATTGCTGAAGTCAGACAAGTTTAAGATAGGAACTGTAATCCATGTTCTGCAAAGCACCTTTTCACAACTACAAGTCTTTCTCGGTAATGACAACACTTCACAGAAATGAAAACCAAGTTGAGCTTGCTCTAACGGAACAAGGAATTAAACACTTGCTAAAGGTCAAGCCACCTTGTTTTCTGAAACACTACCTGTGTGCTTTGATGGAGTGCCAAGACTTTGCTTACACAGCAGCAGTGAGTACCCTTCTTGAAATCAGCGACTTTCTTTCCCTGCATTGCCCTTCCCTTTCACTGTTCTCTGCCCACCGGCCCCGCTCCTTCCCCCACTTTTAGTTGTCACTGGGCTAGGAGAACTTGTCTCGTGCAAATGTTGACCCAGAAGCCTCCTACAAATCATTAAAGGCCTAAGAAAATGCAGGCGTAAAGAAGGATCCAGAACCTTCTTTGAAGAGTGAGTTGGATCTGGGCTTCAGCAGCTGAAGGGCTATAGCTCCTTGGTTCAGTCCTCACACTTGTCCAAGCATAGGGCAACTCACCTGCTTACCATGATCTGCCCAACTGGGCTTCCCCTCGGTGAGGGTTTCAGCATTACAGAGAGCACATTAGTATTTGATAATTGTAGATAACCTTCCTCTAGAATTAGGAAAGATATCTAGCATGTAACTGAAGTTTTTCCAGAGATGACCTGGGCCCTCTAGAACAAATTATTAACAACATTATTCATTCCACAATTTACTGTACAATTCCACCTTTGGTTACACAAAATGATGGTGAAAATAATGAAGAAGTTATTCATGTAGGAGAGACCCTGTTACTAGTTGAAACAGGGCTTTGGAGCCCCCACACCACTAAAAGGCATGAATATTGGCAAAGATCATCTACTTGGCACTCCAAGAGGCTAGAAGAGATGTGTGGTCAGAGGATGGGTTGAAATCACAGTCACCATGAAGGGAGATTGGCAGTCAGTCTGAAGGTGTCCCATACACTAGAAGAAATGGGGACATTAGGACCAAAACAGCCTTCTTTAGTTGAAGTCATGCTGACCTCAAAATACCCCTTTGAAGGGCAGGTTCCAGGAATGGGAGCACAGAGGTGAACTGACTCACATTCAGAGACTCAAGCATCTGAGCACTGGAATACCCTGAAAGCAATGGACAGTCTTTCAGCTCTGCTATTTCTTTTTTATCCGGGAGCTCATTTAAAAAAAAAAAAAAAAAAAAAAAAAAGCTTGAACCTGTGATATCATATGGTAATTGGCTTTGGTTGGTGTCATAGCTCTCGGACACAGAATACCAGGACCAAGACTGCAGGCACAGCCCCCACCCCCTATCATCCCGAGTGCAAGTCAAAATAGTACCGAGTCTCTTACATTCTATGGAGTTTGGATCCAAGTTGCTGAAAACATGCCCTAAAGATTGGCTTATTCATGATTCCCAGTTTTTGTGACTGGTCTGCATACACAGAAAGTTTCCTCTTGAATTTCAGAGCCAGACTCAAAAGTTGCCTTTGATATTGCCCCAATTCACCAGTGTAAACTAGAACACTGATGACCTTTGAACAACATGGGGGTTGGGGACACTGACCCCCTGCATGGCCAAAAATCCACATATAACTTTTGATTGGCCAAAAACTTAACTACTAACAGTCTACTGTTGTCTGGAAACATTATCAAGAACATAAACAGTTGACTAACACATATTTTATTTGTTCTATGCATCATCTACTGTATTCTTGCCATAAAGTAAGAAAGAGAAAAGGAAATATTATTAAGAAAATCATAAGGAAGAGAAAATACATGTACAGAACTGCACTGTTCAAACCCATATTGTGCAAGGGTCAACTGTATGTTCTATTTTCCATGGATGGCTTTTTTTTTTTTTTTTTCATTTTTCTTGCTGCCATCAATATATCTAATTTCCTTAAGAAATGAATTCATTTTTGCTAGGGCTTACAGGCTTTTAAAAATGAGCTTCTAAGAGAAGAAGCCAGTGTCAGGGCTAGGTGGATGCTAGAGGATGTCTTGCCAAACATGTTCATTTTCCAGGTGCAATAGAAGCTACAGGGGCGCCTGGGTGGCTCAGTGGGTTAAAACCTCTGGCTTCAGTTCAGGTCATGATCCCAGGGTCCTGGGATGGAGCCCTGCATTAGCCTCTCTGCTCAGCAGGGAGCCTGCTTCCTCCTCTTTCTCTGCCTGCCTCTCTGCCTACTTGTGATCTCTGTCTGTCAAATAAATAAATAAGATCTTTAAAGAAAGAAAGAAAGAAAGAGAGAAAGAAAGAAAAAGAAAAGCTACAGGACTTTATCCCACCCCAGCTGAGAACACAGCTTAGTGGCCGCAGAGCTCAGATCCCCCTGCATGGCTCTTGATAAAAATGCATGGTTTTCTTTCATAGTCTCTGGATTACCTAAAAATTAATTAAAAATGTGCCAGACTCTGTGCCAATTATCAAATTGTGATGGGTGTAGAAAACGATTGAATTCATAACTGTAATTTGCTTTAGGGATTAAAACCATTAAAATTAGTGCATTCTCCAATTTGCTACATATTGCGTCCTTTGGAAATGGCTGTAGATGCTACGGTTGGAAATTTAACAACTCTGCCCAGGCAAAGATCCAAAAAAAAAAAAGAGAGAGAGAGAAGAAAGAGAAACTCCCACTAGGATTTAGGTAAGCAAGGCTTAAGAAATAACCATGGTAAGGCGGAGGATTAAGTATGTAGCCCAGGGGCACCTGGGTGGCTCAGTCAGTTAAGCATATGACTCTTGATTTCAGCTCAGGTCATGACCTCAGGGTTGTGTGATCGAGCGCCATCCGGCTCTTTGCTGCACATGGAGCCTGCTTATGATTCTCTCTCCCTCTACCCTTCCCTTGTCCACCACCCCTGTTCTTGCTCCTTAAAATTAAAAAAATATATACATAGTCCAGAAAATGTTTATTAAAACTGAGATGTTAAAGTTTGTTTCAAATATCAGCATGCAACAAAGAAATTATATGCTCCATTAAGAAAGGAAAATATCCAATGTGACAAAAAAGCAGGCAAAGGATATGAAGAGGCAATTTACAGATGGGGCTAATAAACTATTCAAAATATTCAATCTTAGTAATCAGGAAAGTGCAAACTAAATGAGATACAATCTCATAGTCATCAAACTGGTAAATAATGAAAAGTCTTATAAAACCAAAAGTTGGTGAGGATGTGGGAAAAGAGCAACTCTCATACACTTGGTTTGAAGAATCATTTGGTAGGATCCGGTAAACTTGACTTGGGAATCCTACCCAGAAACTCAGATATGTTCCCAATGAAACAGATATGAGAATGTATATACAATACAGAATTGGCTGTAAACAGGAGGATAAACAGAGTATGGAATGTCTGATTCACGGCATACCATAGAGGAGTTAAATGAATTGATCTACGGAGTTACATTTATTTATTGTGAATGTGAAGAATGAAGAAAGTAAGCTGCACAATCATATTAGATCACAGATCAAGTTCATTAGATTACTAATTAATTAATTGTATTAGTTCATTAGATTACTAATTAATTAATTGTATTAATTAATTAGATCACTAGGTCACAGCATTCATACAAAGTTGACAAATATGGAAGCAATACTCTATAATGTTTGTGACTATACCCAAGCATAGTAAGTACATAAAAGTGTGGTGGAAAGATGCAGCTTCAGTGGTTCTCTTGACAGAGTGAGAGAGGGAGAGAGGGGAATGGGTTGGGGTGGGATATGCCAGAATATACCATCTGCCTTCCTAGTTTCTCTTAGGTGATTTCATCTAGCACACGGTAGGTGCTTGTATCTATTTGATGAGAGAGTGAATGAGTGACTCTAACTTCTCAGTATTAAATCCCACCTAAATTCAAGTGACTCTCCAATTTTTTTTAAAGATTTATTTATTTGAGAGAGAGAGAGCATGAGAGAGAGAAAGAGAAAGAGAGAGGAGAGCAGAGGGAGGGGCAGAGGGAGAGAGAGAGAGAGAATCCTAAAGCAGACTCCATGCTGAGTGCAGAGCCCGACACAGGACTTTATCTTACAACCCTGAGATCACAACCTGAGCTGAAAACAAGAGTTGGACATTCAACTCACTGAGCTACCCAGGTGGCCCGTGACTCTCAAATTTATACCCCAGTGTGGATCTCTCTCCCTGGCTTCCAATGATCACAGCTAGACAATCTTCTCTCAGTTGCCTAGCTGGCCCATCAAATGCTGGTCTCCCTGTTCAACACTTTTCCCAGTCTTCAATATTTCAGCAAATGGCACTTCCATTCACTCAGTTGCTCCAGGCAAAAACTTCCAGATCATCCTCAGTCCTGCCCTGCATGGGACACCTTGCTTCCCAGCCCATCACACTCAATGAGGGTCTTTGATACAAACCTCTGCTCTTGTCTTTAGCCACCTCCAAACTGCATCATGTCTCCATGACCAGGATCTAGCTTCTGTGCTGGCTTAGCCCATGGGCTGACCACCATCTATGACATCAGAATACTGGAGCAAATCAGTCAGCCAGGCTCTACCACGCCGGCTGGCCTTCTGAGACACAGTGCACAGGTTTGGGTCTCTAGGGTCCCCTGCTGACTTAGAGCACTCTGCAGCTAGACTCTTGACAGCCACTTCACATAGTTCCTGTGGGACAGTGGTGTTTCCTCCACTCAGAGGAGCCACATGGCCACGGCTGATGAGATTACTAAATGAGGAAAATTCACAAAGTATCTCACCTTCTCTTCTGTAGTGGTAGACAAAATATGGTTTGTTCTTAGACAACTGCAAACCACCAGCCTACATCTAAAAAGGAATACAGAACATTATCATGGCCCATAGCTGGGCAGCTAGAGCATAGTGGAGGCTAATCTATGCCAGAGTTTCCCAACTGGTGTGCCAGGGAATGGTTAAAATATGCAGAGACATTGATTCTTTCAGCCCTTGGAGCAGCTACCAGAGCCATTGTCTCCTCCTTCTTTGGACAGTTGCATCGGTTTTTCCCAAGTGCACTGTCCAAGCAGCGTGTCTCCATGCTCTGAGGGGAGGAAGGTGTAGAAGCGCTGAATGGAGCTGTAAGAAACGTTTCAATATGTCACAGCCTGGGAAGATTTCCTCCTGGGTGCGGTGCCTTGAGCTAGAGATGGAAAGTTGTGTGGCTGAAACTTGGATTCTCTGATTTCCAGGGGAAGGGAAGGTGTGTGTGAGGGCAGGAGGTAAGAACCGGCTGACCCCAGGACATGAATGGTTCTGTTGCTTAGATCCAACACTCAACAAGGGTTAGGGGTGAAAAATGACCGAGAGGAAGGGTCCTTAAGGGAATGAGAATGAGCCATTCATTCTTACTGGCATGGTCAACCCTACCTCACCCTCTATGCCCTTCCCAACTCAAACTGTACATGACCATGAAGGAATGGGAAGTCAGAGTGTTCTAAACATGATCATCCTCTTCCAGTTCCAACTGAACAATAAGCTACAATTTCATTCTCTCAATTCATCAGAACTTTCCAAATGCAGTTGTCTGATTTCAAAAGGAAATGGCTGGCAACTGTCATCACTTGAGTAATTTTTAACTGCCAATATTTACATCTGAAGAAATGCTACCCAGCTAATAATGCAGAGCTTGGCTTCTCAAGAAATAGTATGTGTGGCTGTTCCAGAATAACCTACCTTCCCTCTGTATAGAATGACACAGGCAGGTGAGGAAGCAAGAAATAATTTGGGAACACCTCCAACCACAAAGCAACTCAGCCAAAAGAGAAATAAGTTCATCTAATAATTCCATGAATCTCAGCCTGGGCACTCTTGACATCATGGGGCACACAAATCTTTGTGTGGGGACTGTTCTACCCATTAGCTAGTTAACAGTATATATCCTTAATCTCTGTCCACTAGATACAGTAGTGACCATCAGAAATGTCTCCAGAGATTTCCAAATGTCCCTGGACATCACCCCAGTTAAGAACCACTGGTTCAAAAAATTATTTCTGGAGCCCCAGTGCTTGCATTGTGCAAAATATCAGGGACTTGATATCTCTGTCTTTAGATAGCTTACTGTCTACAGAAAGAACCAAACCCCAAGAGCTCAAACACATAATAGTAAACAAGTGTTATGAAGTAGAGATACCCTGATGTGTAAATTGGGGCTCTCACTTAGATGGGGCAACATCAGGAAGGAAATGGAAGGCAAAGGTTGTTACCTGAAGGTTAAGTAGGACTGGTCAGGGAAGAGTCGGGTAAAGGGCCTTGGGTGGGGGAAAGTCTGATGTGCTTAGGGTGCTTAGGGATCAGAAAGGCCAACACAGCTAAAACATAATAAGAAAGATGGAGCCTGTCCTGAGATGAAGTCAGAGAGGAAGCATGGACCATATGATCAGTTTCACAGGTCACAGAAGTTCTATTTACTTGTAAATCCAAAGAGAGGCCATTGTGCCGCACTTTTTGAGATATGGGGAGCAGACCAGTGATTCAAAAAGACAAGGTGTCTATACTCAGAAAACTTCTGCTCTAAGGGAGATGCTGGTTGATAAATAACAGCAGACCCTATTGCTGTAAGTGGCAGAGGGAATTCAGAATGGCCACAGGCAGACTTCTGGTGGCTGCGGGCGTGGTGCAGGGGAGAAGTGGCAGTGGCATAGGTTGGAGGAGCAGATGGGTTAAAGCATGAGAGAGAAGAGTGCCCAAAGCCCTCTGCATTTGGAAAGGACTTTTAAGCTCATCGAATCCTGTTTCTACTGATGCTGATATGCCTTTTTGGATAACCCAAGCAAAAAACATACATACTCCTGCCTATACATCTCCAGAATATGACCGAGTAATTGTCCGAGAGGAGTCTGGGTACTTCCTTCAAACTTCCTTCAAACTTCCTTCAAACACTGGTCAGTTTTTCAGACATTTAAAGACAGTTAAATCCTCTTCCCACTAAACATTCCCATTTCCTTCCACTGATCTCATATGATAGAACATCAGAACCCTTCTTGATGCAGTGGATCTCAGAGAACATTCTTCCATCCATACCCATCAGCCTGCATTGTACTATGTGTGTATCACAACCAACACCACTCAGTTCAGACACGACCTACTACTTTCAACTCCACCAAAAAGAGGGGGCGGGGCACATACAGTAAATGTAGTCAGACCCTCATATCTGTATGCTTGGCTTTATTTTTTTGTGTGTAATTTTTTCTTCATTTTAAGAGTCTAGAATCTATAGATCTTTATCAATCAATCATGATTTGCCTGTTAGTGAAGGTAGATACATCCGGCCCTGGTCTGGACTCCTAAGAACAGATTGCAAGGATTACCAAACAAAGTAAATGCTGACAACGAGGGGAAAATAATGGTAATGCTAACAAGAGAAAATGCTCGTTTTGAGTAAAGGAGTCAACTCTGCCACAGCACTCCTGTACATCTCTGGGAAAGACATCTGCACCTAGGGTTTCAATAAATTGCAGAGCCGTGTTTCTGAAAGGCCTTCAGGAAACTCTGGGCTTGGGAATCTGTGGTTCTCCAGTCATGTCAAAAGCCCAGGAGGTCATGAATGACTCATCACATCCCACTGCCTTTTGAATGGCTCCACGTCTAAATCCACAGCTGGCAATGAAACAAAGGACAATAGAATAAGCATTTTATGCTGTTTTGAAAGCAAAGTTGTCGCTTTCCCTGTCTGAAAAGAAAAAGAAGTATATTCACTCAAGGAGTGCAATTTTCTGAACTCCTACCAAAATGCGTTCCTTTTTGTTATACTGCTTCTTATTATCCAAGATGACAAGGTCACAGGAAAAAAAAAAAAAAAAGATTGCATTTTTCCTCCATTTTTTTTTTCTCAAAGAAGTTGCATTAAATTTAAATTGGAAACTATCAAACCTAGCTATACCCGGACATTTCCTGTTAGTTACCTGGGTCTGAATTTTCTAGACCAATGCTTCTTAAACTTTAATATGCATAAAAATCACCTAGAATTGATGAAAATATAGACTTTCATTCGCAAGGTCTCTGGTGGGCCCAGAGGTGCTGCATTTCTAACTAGCTCTAGGCAAAGTCTGGGCTGACATTGTGGTTGGCAGGCTGTTTCTTAGGCCTATAGCCCCTCCCTAGATTGCCACTCTCTGTAAACAGAAGTTAAAGCAGAGGATCCTCTATGGGTCTTTCCAGTTTAAAAATTCCATGATCCCAACTCATTTTTATTTTATTAATATCTTTATGTCATGAGTCCTTTTAGTCCAGAGAGGCAGTAGAAAATTAGCAGCATGTCTCACTTCCTGTAACAGATGGTTGTTTAAAAATAATTAGTAAATCATCTTATAAAATGAGTCATGCCTTTATTTCTCTAGAGAAATGTACTATTTAAAGAATTCTGGGTTTCTACGATGGAAACAATCCCAAGTGTTTGTTTCAATAGTCAGAATTTTCTTTTATAAGGATTTTTTAGCATTAACACCTATGTAACATGAAAATCTCCTGCTCGGATTAAAATTTGCATGATGGGAGTATTTGTGGAGGTCATGTCCAAAAACTCCACACATGTGAGAAAGAAGGCAGATCACTCTGCTTTTTAGAAAGCAGACCCAAGAAATAGAGAGCCATCCATGGACGCTTGCCCAGTAATGGAGAAGACACACATACATGCACACATACACACACACACGTGGTCTTCTCTACTTTCTAGTGGCTCTCAACCTGAAAGGCAGATCAGAATCACTTATTCAGGAGAAGTAGTCTGTTAAAAAGTCTGATGTCTGGGTCTTGTCTCCATAAATTCTGATTTAACTGATTTGAGTTTGGTCCTGGCCATGAATATCTTTCTTTAAAGGCTCCACAGGCCAGGCTAGTCAGGTGTAGTTGACATAGCTAATATGTAACCAGGTGATCTGAAATAAAAAGTGGGAATCCTGGGAGAGCTCTTGTCGATGTGAGCAGTACACCTCACCCTGTATTTGCCTTAAATGTGATCACCATCCTCACCTGATGGAAATACGTATCGGATAGAAGCATAATGACTTTTTTCATGAACAGACTTACATAGAATATTCCTAAATCTTTGATAGGGCTTTTAGAGAAAAGGACCTCAGGAAAGTTTAAGCATCTGTCATCAAATTCATGTTTTCCTATTTGTTAGCAAAAGGTTCAAAGGATAAGCTGGATAAGTGAAGTGAAGTTTAATAATAAGAAATGTAAATTCCAACACAAATCATGACCATTGCCAGACAACCCTTGAATGGAGGGAATGTGGCTTGGCCCATGTAAAGAAGACGTAGGGTTGTTTTTTTGTTTTTGTTTTTAAAGATTTTATTTATTTATTTATTTGAGAGACAGAGATCACAAGTAGGCAGAGAAGCAGGCAGAGAGAAAGGGGAGGAAGCAGGCTCCCTGCGGAGCAGAGAGCCTGATGAGGAGCTGAGGGCTCAATCCCAGGACCCTGAGATGATGACCTGAGCTGAAGGCAGAGGCTTAACCCACTGAGCCACCCAGGCACCCCAAGACCTAGGGGTTTTAATAGATTTCAAACTTGGTATGAATTAGCAACATAATGTGACTGCCCAGTGACTCAGAACAAATCTAGGCTGCATTAACGGAAGTAGAGTCTTCACAAAAAGAGATAGGAGACCTACTTGTGTATCAGTCAGACCATGTCCTGAAACTACTGTTCATTTAAAGGAGAATATGGGAAAAATGAAACAAGAGAGTTAGTTGAAAAAAACTCAACAGTGTATCTTAGGACGAGGGACAGTTGGAAGAGTTGGAGGTGTTTAACCTCCAGAAGCAGAGCCATGGTGAGGGAAGGCATAGGGCTGTTGTCTAAGGGCAGCTGGGCTACTGTGTGTAGCTTCCATACTGAGACATCAGCAAGACGTCCTGGGAAACAGAGAACACTGTTCAGATTATCTATAAGAAGAAACTATACATCCAAATTCCAATGAGCCACCACAGCCCTCTAGCCTGTGGCTGAAAACTGGAGAGGGTAAGCATGGAAAAATGAGCGGGGTGGGTGTAGTGACTTAGAAGAAGCACAGACAGAAGTCACTTCCAGAAAGAGCAAGGGAAAGCATATGTGCACAGGCTGGGGCCTCGTAGTTCCTAGCTCTTGCTAAGGAGAAAGAGCCCCAACGTGTATCAGATGGGGAGTGGAACTTGTTGGGAAGAATCAGGTAAATAAAGAGGACGTGGTACTTGGAGATAACCAATGAAGGGAAAGAAGAACACAGAAGAAAAGTCAGGATCTTGCAGAACAGCAAGAGACAAGACGATAGGCCAGCTATCATCCTCCCTTGCTCACCAACTGAAAACCTTTCTAGAGTGGAAAAGGAAGGGTAGGGGCGCCTGAGTGGCTCAGTGAGTTAAAGCCTCTGCCTTTGGCTCAACTCATGATCCCAGGGTTTTGGGGTCGAGTCCCACATTGGGCTCCCTGCTCAGCAGGGAACCTTCTTCCTCCTCTCTCTCTGCCTACTTGTGATCTCTGTCTGTCAAATAAAAAAATAAAATCTTAAAAAAAACAAAAAAGGAAAGGAAGGGCAGTGGGTTTAGCCAGCCCATTATAATTGAGTATAACATCAGAGACTCCATGAGAACAGATCCCACAGGAAAACAGATCCCACCACCTGTCCCATATGCAGGGGAAGAGAATTACCTTTGTTATCCTAGAGCCAAGACCTACAACAACCAGTGTGGTAGCCACTCACCACTCGTGGCTTCTGAGCATTTGAAATGTGGTCAGTCCACATTGAGATGTGCTGTAAGTGTAAAATAAAATCCACACTGGATATCAAAGACTTAATGGGAAAAAAAGAACAAAAGAATCTCATTAATAATTTTTGGTATTGACTGCTGAATTGTGATATTAACCTTACATAAGATTATAATCTTCCCCTGGTTAAAATATTGACCAGGCAAAATATATAGCAGGCAAGACTGAAATGATAATATTTTGCTTCTATTATGTTCAATATATTACTAAACTTAATTTCACCTGTTCCTTATGAGTTTTTAAAAAGCACTACTAGATAAATTAAAATTATATGTGTGACTCGCATTATGTTTTTATTGGGCAGCACTGGCCTAGAGGGAAAGATCAGGAAAAAAGAAAGATCTATGTAACAGTTATACTTGTTTGAAAATGAAATAGGCTGTCTCAGGAAGCTTATATACTGTTATTATTTGGGAAATGAAATGCTGTGACAACTGCTTCTGGCCAGGATAGAAAAAACAAGATTAGATTATCCTAGCATGTTAGACAACTGAAAGCTGGATAAAATATATCTTTAAAAAAAGCAATAGTTTTTAGACATTTAGACTTACAATAAGCAGCTCAGGATCATGGTTCCTGAGACAAAGAAAATGAAGGAGGAGAGCGCTGCACTGGTGCCTGCACACCATCTTACTGCTTCTGAGCTGAAGCCCAGACAGAGCCCAGAAGTGCCACTGAGTTGAGGAAAGAGAATGCGGAGTTCCCTAAAGTGAAGCGGGTGTTCGTGGGACAGAATGCTGGAGAGAAGGGAGGCACATAGAAAGAAAGCTCCTGAGATGCTCAGTAGAATTCCCTTCAGTCCTTGATCGAGCACTGACCTGTGCAGGTGAATCAGGAAACTACCAAAGGCCAGGCAGAGATTCACCAGGAAAAATTGGCAAAACAACCCTGGGAGCTCAGACTGTGGTCATAGCTTGTTGTCTTCTCACCAGCCAGAGTGAAAGAAACTCTTAGTTTATGCACATCGAGGAGAATGTTAAGATGCACTTCACTTAATAGCCATTGACTGAAGGCTATTCTGGGCTCACTCTAGCAAAGCTTAAAAACAAGCCTTTGAAAGGCTTATGCTATACAAAAACAAAATACACTAATTATACTACATACAAAAACACTTTTTAAAAAACAGTTTCTTTATTTATTTGACAGACAGAGATCACAAGTAGGCAGAGCAGCAGGCAGAGAGTGAAAGAGAAACAGGCTCCTCGCTGAGCAGAGAGCCCAATGTGGGGCTCGATCCCAGGACTCTGGGATCATGAGCCACCCAGGCGCCCCCTAAAACACTATTTAAAACAACAAACAAACCAAAGCCACTATTTAAAAGGAATACAACAAAATCCATCATCCAACAATGTAAAATTCAAAATTTCTAGCATCTAATAAAAAATTAGCAGCTTTGCAAAGAAGTTGGGAAATAGGGCATGTAACCTGGACAAAATTCAATGAATAGAAACAGACCCAAGATTATCAGAGATGATGGAATTAGCAAACAAAGATGTTATAATAGCCGTTATAAATATGCTCCATATATTCAAGGAGGTAGAGAAAAACACAAACATATTAAGAAAAAATGGAAGATATAAAAAAAGGCCAAAATATAATTTACAGAGATGGAAAATAGAATATCTGAAGTTAAAAACACACTAGATTGGATTAACTGCTGATCAGATACCACAAAAGAAAAAAAATAAATAAAAGATTGTGAAGTCGTAGTAATAGTAATTAATCAAAATGAAGCACAGTAAGGCGGTGCCTAGGGGGTTCAGTCAGTGAAGCATACACAAATGAGTTTTCAGGAATAAGGTTTCTTTTCTGTTACATAAAGCTGTCTTCTGAGACTTATGTAGAGTGGGAGGAGAGAGGATCACCAGAAGCGTGTGGCCACAGAAATTCATGAGATATTAACAGAGACAGTAGATTTCTCCCCTACATGTGCTTTGACCAATCTCTCTGGCCCAAGCACCCACTAATTCACCCCTCTGGTGTGAATGTGTAGATTTAGTAACAAGCCATGAACTGTGCTTGTCCCCTCGTCTAGGCTGATACAGAAACAGAAACTCAAATCCCATATAAGACATCTACGTGTGTACATGTGTTAATTTGCCTGTGTGTGTGTCTATTTCACTACTAATAAAATGGAGAGTGTCTGTTGCTTTTAGGATTATATAAAATTCAATTCCATTTTTATGGAATGATTTTTATTTATTATTATTTATTTATTTAGAGAGAGCATGAGGGCATGAGTGGAGAGGGAGGGGAAGCAGGAGCAGTAGAGAGAGAGAATCTTCATCAGGCTTCATGCCCAGCATGGATCCCAATGTGGGGCTCAATCATGACCCTCATCATGACCTGAGTCGAAACTGAGAGCCCGACACGTCACCGATGGAGTCACCGAGGTGCCCCAAGGATTTTGTGAAATGATTTTTAAAGCCAATACAAGAGATGATCTTCTCCTATCCCTCATGTCTTTTTCAACTTCTGCAAGATATGACCCGTGTGGCTCAAGGAAACATCAGAGTCAACATTTGGGACAGAGGAATGAAAGGGCAGGACCTGAGTGCCTGCTGCTACCCTCAGAGATGCTTTCCTGGAAGAAGTTTCCTTTGAAAAAGTCCCTTCCTTTTACAAAGGCTTCAGCTGACCTCCTGCCCATCCAGTGACCAGACCAGTCCCCATACCTCCAAAGGACTGGTATCTTTCGAAACCACTGTTAGGAAACACCTAAGACAAAAAAATGTAGGAGTACGCACAAAGGGAGCTAATGAGGGATAAAGTAAGTACAGAAAATCATGTGCATAATTAAAAATTCACAGGCGATTTCAGAGAAGTGAGATTTGCTGCTTTTGAAAAAACACCGAGCAGCTGAAAGCTACAGATAATAGTCCTCACTCGGCTGCTGGCGTCTAGCCGCTGCTCGTGCCTGTTTCCAAAGGAATGGAGGATGGATTGAAGAAAACTGAAACAAAATCTTGTTTGACTGATTTAAGAACACTAATACAGTCTTTTTCCATCAGAGGCCCATATGCTTGGAAGGAAGAGCTGAGAAGTCAGCCTGTTTTCGTAAGCAGCAGGAAGAGGGGTCATAGCACCTGGACACAGGTACCCACTGTGACTAACAGAAAGAAGGAACAATTTGGAAGAAGATACTAGAAGAATTTCCAAAGAGCTTGGGAACAGCTATCAAACAGCCCAGGATCTAAAGAAATCCCTGGATAATGCTATTCTGCTGTAGAAAAACTTTCACTGAAAAGGACCCACTGTGTGGGTTCCTGTCATGGTTCCTGAGGAAGCCCCTCTGTCCCGCTGAGCCTCTACTTCCTCACCGGGCAGATGAACCCCTCTTTCCAGTTCTGAGTTGCTTCCATCTCGAGATGTGAGTGTGAGGTTGGGTCTCCTCCTGCGCATTTATCTAGGTGCCCTGGTTGTGCCTACGGGTCTGTTATGAGGCCCCTGCATCCAGGGCAAAGAAACAGGGATTCTGCTGGAGGCAGGGATCTGGGAAGAGGCCAGTTTGCTCCCGGGTCTCTCACTCATGATACGTTTTCCTTCTTCTTTATCTTGGAGTCACGCAGATGGCTGCTGCTGCTACTCTGATTTCTTTAAATAACTCCACACCTTCAAGTTCATAAAAACTCGGATTTATGATTGTCTTAAGCCACAAAATCCCCTAATGGGGATAGGCCTAGGGAGATTTTCTAGAGAATGCCCTCTCCGAAGAGCTGAGCCGGACTTCAGGGATTACTGACAAGGGGATTACAAAGGGAATGGGCGGAGTCATGATAAAATTATGAAGTTTGTAGTGAAAGAACATAGAGAAGCCCATGCTGCATGATTCCAATTATATAAGGTTTAAGAAAGTCGAGGGGTGGGGCACCTGGGTGGCTCAGTGGGTTAAGCTGCTGCCTTCGGCTCAGGTCATGATCTCAGGGTCCTGGGATCGAGTCCCACATCGGGCTCTCTGCTCAGCGGGGAGACTGCTTCCCCCCCGCCCCGCCTGCCTCTCCATCTACTTGTGATCTCTCTCTGTCAAATAAATAAATAAAATCTTTAAAAAAAAAAAAGAAAGAAAGAAAGTCGAGGGGTGCCTGGGTGGTGCAGTCCATGAAGAGTTTGGCTCAGGTCCTGCTCTCAAGGTCACGAGATTGAGCCCCGAGTTGTCTCCATGATCAGTGTAGAGTCTGCGTGAGACTCTCTCTCCCTCTCCCCCTCCAAATGCCCCCTCCCCCTGCTCTCTCTCTCAGTAAAATCAATCAATCAATCAATCAATCTTTTTTTTTTTTTAAAGAAAGTTGAAACTGGGGATGGAAATAAGAATAGTGGTTGCCAATGCGGAAAGGGGTGAGGACCCGCAGTAGGCACTAAGAATTTATAGGGCCAGGGGAATGTTCTATATTTTAACAGAGGAATGGTTGCAGGCTCTGTACATTTATTAAAACTCCCTGAACAGGAAAAAAGATGATGAAGTGTGTGAGAGCTGAGCCTACGACACACTAAACGCACACACGGACAGACACAGATAAACACAGACACACTGAATACCTATCACTCATGTTTGGAGGACACAGAGCTGCTGGGGAGGCAGAAGACCACCACGGCATTAGCAACATAGGCTGTGAAGTCTTGGGCTTTGCGAGCTTGAAGCCCACCCCTGTGTGACCTTAAGTGAGTCTGTAACTTCCTCACTGACTGCCCCCTGCCTTGGAAATAGCGTAGTTTTATAACACAAATGAGCCTTGAGGAGAGGGGGACCATGCTGTCCTGGTGGATATTTAGTGGGCTCCCCCAGTTCTGAAAGTCTCTTCTGTGGCTCGGCTAAATGCACAGGGTAGAAGAATATTCAAATTTGGAATTCTTCAAACCAAGCAACTTTATACAGTTACTTTTTACAAGTTATAAACTCCACTGTTGTTTCTTTAATAGGTTGTTAAAGCAGTTAATCTATATAAATATTCAGAAATATGGACGTGTAAACTGATAGTATTTTTAAAAATTATTTATTTATTTATCTGAAAGATCGTGTGTGCGCACGCAAGAGCAAGTTGAGGGAGGGAGAGGGGAAGGAAGGACAAGCAGATTCCTCACTGAGCGCAAGCCCTCCGCAGAGCTCCGTTTCACGACCCTGAGATCATGACATGAGCTGAAACCAAGATTCATACACGTAACTGACTAGCCACCGGGTGCCCCCCAAACCGATAGTATTTTTTTTAAAAGATTTTATTTATTTGACAGACAGAGGTCACAAGTAGGCAGAGAGGCAGGCAGAGAAGGGTAGGGCGATCAGGGGCTCCCCGCTGAGCAGAGAGCCCGATGCGGGGCTCAATCCCGGGACCCTGGGATCATGACCTGAGCTGAAGGCAGAGGCTTTAACCCACTGAGCCACCCAGGCGCCCCCCAATAGCATTTTTATAGTATTCTAACTGCCAGCCTTTATGATATTTTTATCTCTTGTTCAGTAAAGGGCAGTTTCTAGATCCACTATTAACTACTAGCAAAAGAGACCTGGAGGTTCACTGGATGTTTCTGATTTTATATTTCCTCACCAACACGCTGCTCTCTGAGAGCAAGTGTCAAAAAGGATTATCAGAATGCGAGTCACGCAAGTCAACTGGCCGAAGAAGTTTAGCAAATGGTCAGGGGCACCCTGGACAGACACCTGACTCAGCTGCAGCATTATCCATGGGGGACGGAGGGCAGGCTTGACTGACAGCAAACTGCCAGGCAACCTGGAAGTCACATCCTCGCTGCGACTTGCCACAGAGAACATGAGTTAATAGGAATAACGGTAATGGTAATGGCAGCCAACGTCCTCACGCTCTTGCTCTGTGCCAGGCACTGTTTTGAGGGTTTTATCCTACAGCCCTATTTTACAGGTGGAGAAACTGAGGCAGTAAATGGAAGTAATAAGCCTCAGATCACAGAGCAAACAAACAGGAAAGCCTGTACTCTTAGCTATTCTGGACTTGCTTTATTAGGAAGTGACCTGAAACTAAAAAAAATTCCAGGGACCCCTGGGTGGCTCAGTTAGTTAAGCATCTGCCGTTGGCTCAGGTCACAATCCCAGGGTCCTGAGATTGAGTCCCACATTGGGCTCCTTGCCGAGCAGGGAGCCTGGTTCTGCCTCTGCCTGCTGTTCTCCCTGCTCATGCTCTCTCTCTCTCTCTGACAAATAAATAAATACAATCTTGAAAAAAAAAAAAAAGGAAAAAAACACAGATTTCCGAAATGTTTTCTTCTGTTTTCAGAAAGTTCCAAAACAAGCTAAAGAATCTGTTCTTGTTTCATTCTACTATCTCAATTACCCAAGTTGTTTATGGACTCTTTCTTACTCCATGCCAGTTGTTTCAGTTAATTTTCTGATTATTGCAGATCAACAGGAATTAGAAAAGGCGGAGTACTGCAAGCAAAGAGACTCGAGTTCGAGCCCTGGCTTGGCCACAAACTTACTGTGCGAATCTGGTCGAGGCCACAGATTTCTCCTATTTACAAGAAGGGGCCATTCTTGAGTGAAACGGGTCCAGCGTGTGTCAAGTGTCATCTGTGAACTTAAGAGACTCTGCCTGTCGGGAGCAGATGGCTGGGACCGGTTGCCAGGGGCTCTTTGCTCGGTCCTGGCTCTAGGCTGTCATGGCGGCCCGCTCAGCCCCGCCCTCCGTGTCTTGGCAGCTCACCAGCCCAAGATGTCAAAGAGACATGCTTGAGTTGGCCGGCACCCAGTGTGATATTTAAGAAGAAGAAAATAAAAGCGTAGGGATGATCACATTCTCTTAAGTAATCTTAAACGAGAGCATGCCACCCTCCTCACTTCCTCTGAAAGCACGTCTCATGTTTGCAGAGAGAATGACAACACAAATATCTTGGCCCATCATACTTCCCGAAGTGATGCGTGGGCTGGGAGTTCCTCACAAGATCCCCCATTTGAAAGGAACCAGCTTGGCTTCAGTGCCTGCTAGCCATGGTCTGTGTACGTCAGAGCCCTGAAATTATAGTGAGATTGTTATTTTAAGGTCTTAGACAGCAGAAGCAAACGGTAGAAGGTCCTCGTTCGCCATATGCAGGCGGTGACCCCACTGTTGAGGGGAAATAAGATGTGGATATTTCAACAAACGCTATTTTTAAGATGTGTAGTCACTTTTGTCCTTCCAGTCTACCAGGCAAATCCATGGAGACCAGAAAAAAAGTTTAATAAACAATTTTGTAACTTTCCACCACCATCCCCCACCCCGCCCCCAATTTGTTTCCCTGAATTACATATTCATTTGCATATTTAACACTACTTATCAAGGGCCTATCAGGCATCAGGAACTGAAAAAGACAAATTCCCATTCTCCGTTAGAAGATTTGAGAGACATTTTAGGAGGCCTAAGAACTTCGGTAGTTCTGTTTTGTAAATATCCAAGAATTTGTCACTTTCGAAACGATCGAGGATTTACATGAAACGCTAACAAGTTATTAAGTAGAGCTGAAAACCGACTTGTTCCTTGCTCCTCTAAGAATGTCCACTCTGGCCTTTATCTGTCTCCCCCCTTCGCATGCTACGGGGCCTTCAAATAGCATTCTTTAAAAGGCAGCTTTACGGCTTTGGAGGAAGAAGCCAAGTTCACAGCCAGTTTTGCCACTGCTGTGGAAAACAGCGTGCACATGCAAGCCAGCTGAAGTCATACGAACTGCAGGGATCAGGGCTTTGGGGGCCTCCACCACCACTGTCAAATCACAATTGGAAACAGCTTTTCCAAAGTACAGCATGAGAAATCGGGAATTCCTGTTCACGGCTCCCCAACCCACTGGGTTTTTAATCAGGCCTGGTACAACCCATTAGAGATTAGAAATATGAACACAGTGCTGAAACCAAACAAGAGTATCTTCTGGGCTCCGAGTTTTGTTCAGCCTGGCTCCCTTCCAGCCTGTAATTATTGTCACTCACCAGTGATTAAGGGCATAGTTTCCGGCTAGGGAGACCCGCACTCCAGGAAGCTCGACCCAGGGCTGGCAAGCTCCCCATGTGCAAAGGGTCTAACTGCTCCATTTTTTAACCTTATCGTACTCCCTTCAACTTTGTCAGTCACTCGGAGGTAAAATAACTTTTGCAGAGGTCATGAGAAAACTATTCAGAATATTAATAAACTAGAACCATTCAATGAAAGCATTTCTTCTTGGCACTCTTTTTTGAATTTGGTTTGAGATTAATCCAGATGTAGCCCAACTCCCTGTACCTCTGTCTAGATCTAGAAACTAGGAGATGGTAGAAAACCCAGAGGTCAGTTATCACGATGTCCATTTCATCAGAACATGAACTTCCCAGGTAAATTACCACCGTACCTGTTACCTACAAGTCATTCCCTCTGATGATACCGTGTTGTGTTATACGTGGATGGTAACCTTGGAAAACAGGCCCACTGTAACTTCCACCTTGAAAGATCCTTAATTAAAACTTCCTCAGGGGGTGCCTGGGTGGCTCAGTGGGTTGAAGCCTCTGCTTTCGGCTCAGGTCATGAGCCCAAGGTCCTGGGATCAAGCCCTGCATCAGGCTCTCCGCTCAGCAGAGAGCCTGCTTTCCTTCCTCTCTCTCTGCCTGCCTCTCTGCCTATTTGTGATCTCTGTCGGTCAAATAAATTGAAAAAAACTTCCTCGGAAGTATGATTTTCTGACAAGGAACTATGATTTTCTTTTCCTTGCCTTCAAGGCTCAAGTCAAATTCCTTCCATTTGATAACGTTCCCTGGCCGGCCCTTGAGTCAACGGGTTTCTGTCTCCCACAGCAAGTTTATGGGATATCGCTTTAGCACACTATAGGAAGTCGCTAGTAGGTGAATAATCCCCCCAGATGCTGGGTCGTTTCCCCAAAGGCAGTGAATTATGTCTTACTCATTTCTGAAGCCCTCCCCACCCTTGTTCTGGAATTAAAACCCAGGACAGAATTAAAAACAAACAAACAGAAAGCTCCTATTGTCTGAAATGTATTATTAGTTTGTTATTATTTAGAGAAGAAGATGCTTTCAGGAAAAAAGGCATAATCAAATGACAGACAATATTTCAGATGGTAGGAGAAGGGTCGGGGTGAGTATCACGTGCAAACTGGGTGCTCAGTAAAGGTAAATGTAAGGCTCTGAAGTATTACTCAGTAATCACTTATAATCACCATAAAGCTTGTCCCAAACCAGAGCAAATCTAGGCTCATTAGGACATCCTTTAAAAAGCAACAATCAGGATGCCTGGGTGGCTCAGTCAGTTAAGCCTCTGCCTTCTGTTCAGGTCATGATACCAGGGTCCTGGGATCTAGCCCTGCATCTGGCTCCCTGCTCGGTGGGAAGCCTGCTTCTCCCTCTCCCTCTGCCCCAGCTCTCTCTCATGCACTCTCTCGCTCTAATAAATAAATAAAATCTATTTTTTTAAAAAGCTTTGGACCAAAGCTTTATAAAAATGACTGGTCCTCTAACAAAAGCAATTTCTTAAAAGCACCGTAAAGACCCACCTAAAAAAAAAAAAAAAGCTACCTTTTAGATATGTTTTTATCAATCATGATCAAATCAAGAGGAAGAAAAGGAATTCTGGTTAACTCCAAAATAACTAACGCATTCCGTCGTCAGGGCATCACCTTCAATCTGGCAACAAAGTCCACTTGCTGAGAGCAGTGAGGCTCAGACAGACCTTACCTTCATGAATAAACATCTTCTGAGCATCTTTAGGATGAAGTAGCACCAGTACAGGTGAAGGGCTTGTAGGACCAGGAGCTGGAGGTTGAGGAAGATGTATGAGAAGAAAGGCTCCAGGTAGTGCAGAGGCAGAATCAATGTGCAGTATAAAATCCTAAAAAACAAACAAACAAACAAAAAAACTAGACCAAAGGATTTCATTACACAGTACTAGCAAATTTTCAGTGAGAAAAAAAATACTTTTCCTCCCAAGGCATTTAACATTTATTTCATTTCTAACCATGCCCAGGAAATTCTCAAGGGAAAACAATATGATAATATTACCTTTTATATCATTATTGGCAAGCTACAAAAAATAAAAAAAAATACAGTCTGCCTCTGGGGAGAAAAGTTAAAGCAAATGGAATTTTTATGGTCAGGCTGCCTGCACTCTAGTCTCTGTACCTGGGTTTCCTCTCTGCAAGCAGAAGAGCCTACACGACCCTACTTGGCTTCCCGGGGGGTTTATAGAATAAATAGGATAATGCATGTTTACGTAGGGTTATAATTGCCCTTATGACACAAACTCGTGTATTGGGCAGCAAAGTGAATGGTGAATTTTGCCAAAGTAAATTTTCCAATAAAAGAGGCTTTTAAAGTAGCAAAAATTCTATTATTACTTCCAGTTTCTAAAGCGAACTGCATGCTTTATGTATTTCGTGAACAGACTCACGGACATCATTCTGAGCTGCCCTTGATCACCCAGAACGCACAGTGGCTTCAGCTACGACTGCTGTAGGAAGGGTTTACCTGTTCCGTTCCCAGACCTCATACACTACCATGGTCTTAGACTTGCTGGATTGGTTTGCTTATAGGTATATTATTCTAACTATAAAAATAATCTATTCATACAAAAATAGGAAAAAGAAGAAAAACAAATAGAGTTGCCCATAATACCATCAGTCTAAACAAATTATATTGGAACTTTTGTGTATTATCTTCCAGTTTTTCCCATACATATTTTACTTTTTACATGAACATATGGTAAAACTGACTCTTTTTGGTGTCGTATGAATTATAATACATAAAGAGATCTGTATCTCTCCTAAAAATACGTTCTTTAAGTTTTTAAGTTCCTTTTCCTTTTCGCCTTTTTTCCATTACCACACGATTTTATACCACAGAAACACGCTAGGCATGTAATTTTGTACCCCGCTTTTATGACTCAAAAATATGATACATAGAGCTTTCCAGGTTAATGGATATACCAACATATCAGGGATCAGTAAACAGTTTTGTAAAGGGGCAGATAGTAAATATTTTAGGCCTCTGGGTCATTTGGTTTCTGTTGTAAATACTCTGTCACCACAATGTGAGAGCAGTTACAGAATTATACCAATTAATGGGTGTGGCCATTTTGATAGAACTATTTGATTATTTTCTTAAAATAGCTAAAATCTTTAATTAAAAAGTATACTCATTTTACATTTTAGAATACATTGCTAGACTGCTTTCCAGCAAGACCACAACAATTTACTGTCTTACACTAGTGTATGAGATTACCTGCTTCCTTCGATCTTGACTAACATTGTACTTTGTCAGCCTCTATCTAAAAGAGCATCATGCTGTTTATATTTACATTTTTATTTATTGTGAAGTGAATATATGTGTTTATATACTTGTGTTTTCTTTGGTAATTTTGATTTATACTTTTGTGAACTGCTTCTTCATGGTATTTGCCCATTTTTCTATCAGGGTGCTTACTTTTTCCATTGATTCATGAGTGCTTTCTACATATCAAGGGCAACAACATTATTTTTAAATCCTATTAAATATCACCACATGGTCTATTTCTTTCAACCTTGTTAATGATTTTTGTGGGAAACTAACTTCTAAAATATTCTTGTAACCAAATTTATCTTTTTTTTTTTGCCTTTCTTGTTTGCCTCGATGGTATGCTTTAAAGGGCCCTTCTTATCTCTATCACCACAAAATATATTTCTCCACATTTTCTTAATATACTGGCTCTTTCACTTAAAATCCTGGTTCTGTGTAGCCTTGATCCAATTCTCCATGCATTTTCTCAACTGTAAAATGGAAGCAACGAGTATCCATTCAATCCATTCAACAAGTGTTCCCTGAGCACCTACCAAAGTGCTACCTGGCACTTTATAGGAGACAGGACTAGGGCAATGAATAAAACTGACCCAAATCCCTGAAGCGGTAAGGCTCACATTCCAGTGCCTGCATTCACAGGGATTTCAGGAAATAATGTGCATCGTAAAGCCTCTTTGCCATTCTCGTTGCTGGATCTGTAAGCAATTGCTGTGCCTTACTCTGTACGCTCTCAGCCTACAATGGCCTTCCCCGTTTCAGCTGAAATTGTCTTCACCCACCAAAGCATGGGCGCCTCTACAACAAAGCTCTCCGTGCTCTTCTGATCACCTCTCGATGTATACCAATTCCTCTAGGCTCCCCCACTACCAAGTCCTTGAGAGAATGTGGCCTGATTCAACCTGCCCTGCGGTCACAGTTGCTCGTACAAGATCACTCTTCCCTTGCTGGCACGCTTTCCGAAGGCAGTGGCCATGACATCCTCTTCTCTGTCTCCTCCCTTCCCCTCTTCCTGGGCCTTCCTCCTTACTGGATCCCCATTAGGAATTTGTCGATGTCAAAAATAACAAAGGAGGGACACCCAGGTGACTGAGTGGATTAAGCCCCTGCCTTCAGCTCAGGTCATGATCTCAGGGTCGTGGGCTGGAGTCCCCCATTGGGCTCTCTGCTTGGCAGGGAGCCTGCTTGCCCCTCTCTCTCTCTCTCTGCCTGCCTCTCTGCCTACTTGTGATCTCTGTCTGTCAAATAAATAAATACAATCTTTTTAAAAAAATAACAAAGGAAATGATTCCTTTATATATTCTACCAGAGAATGTGAATAATGTCTTAACTATGTAATTACTCATTGTGATCCAAACAAAGAAAAAACAAAACAAAACAAAACAAAACAAAACAGAGGGTGGGGTATAGTTGACCTGAGAGTTCTCTTTTCTTCAAGTTCAAGGGAAGACACAGAAAAGAGGGTCCTGGTTGGAAGGGACCATATGTATGAGGCCCTCAGGTGGGAGGCATTGTAGAAAAGTCAAGGGCTAAGATGAGACCAGTGCAGCTGAAGGGAGAGGAGTGGCAGGGAGGGGTGGTGTAAGATGCAGGTGCGGAGGTGAATGGACGCGTACCCTGTTGGCTTTGCAAGATATGGCATTGGGAAGATTTGCTAGTTTTAGAAAGGGGAGTGATATACCCGGCCCAGACTCATCAGAGCAGCCTTCTGGGGCTGAGGCCACTTTTCTTGCCTCATAACCTACACCCAAGTCACTAAGCCTCCTGGACCGTGGACAAGGTGGAAGTCGCCCTGCCCCGTGACTGGGAGGTTCCAGGGAAACACACAGCCAGCTTTGCACAGTGTAGCATCCTAGAAATGGAAGAGACCACCATTAAAATACAGATGCCTCCAGAGAGAGCCAGCTACTGCCCCCAGGGGAGAGGAAAGGCATGGGCTCTGGGGCTGGCTAGCTGAGGATCCCGGCTCCCTTGCGGTCGGCAGCAAGTGACATAAGCTCTCTGGGCATCCGTTTCTTCTGTGAAATGAAAACACCACCACTCCCCTCATCAAACTGTTGTGTGGGCTTAATGATTTGTTAACTGGGAAGAGCTTCACATCCAGGAAGCACTGGGAAAATGGTAGTTCTAGCCATGGCCGTGACTCCTGCTCTGACAACACCTTTTCCACCCACCCCTTCCTACTGTGGAGAGTTGGCATTCCCACTACAGGGAGAGCAACACCCAGGGGACTGGGCAGCTGAACGGGCTGGAGTTTCTGCTTCGGGAAAGGAAGGGGAGGCCACTCCGGAGAGGGAGTGGGGACGCTGTGCTGGCTGGAACATTCTGTGCAGGAGGACAGAGGGGACCAAATGGAGAGGAGCTCTGAAGGGGGTGGCTGCTGTGGCCCCAGGGTCAGTGGGTCTGGGGGCTGTCGTTACTCGGTCAGGACCTTTTTCTATCAGTCTATGTCCTCAGTAAAGGATGGTCCAGTCTCAATCTCAACTCTTCTCTTCTTTTGCTAAAAGAAGAGTGGGAAGGAGAGAAAAAACAACCCCTCTGTCTTACTCAATTTTGTCCCAGACATGTGTGTCACATGTGTAAGCACACGCATGAACACACAAACACATGTTTCCCTTCCTGGTCATGTGGAATTTCTCTTTCCACAGAGGATGCTCAGAAACTCCGTGCTCCTGGATTCCTGAAACCACTCTGCTCTGTCCACTGGCCTTTAATCTGTCCGAAAGGTTGCACTACGCCCGTGACCCTGGATTGTGAACGTCAGACTTTTCCCTCTTTGGTTTGCTTTCCCACCTTCCCTCTAGCAATTACTGGAGTTTCCGTGGTTTGGAAAAAAAAAATCACATGGTTGGTTTAAACAGTAGTTGGATTTGCTGGGCTAGATAAGGCAGCCACCAAAAGTTGTGTTTTCCTAATGAAAACTGGAAGGTGAAGGTCCTTTTCTCTCGCTAATTATAGGGGTGCACATTCAGCCATCTCAGGATAACAAAGACTGGTTCTACTGGTGAGTAATTGCCTACCGTATATGTCAGGGATGCCTTACATTTCAAAGTGACTGTGTAGTGAAGGAAATTTAATAAATACTTAGGGAAGACAAATTATGTCTGCTTTAAGTCGTCCGATTTACTAATTGAATTTGAATGTATCTGTTCTGTGTTTCAAATACCCTGTTTCTAGTCTTTCCTAAGTTGCTGTGTGATCCTGGAAATATCTTAACTCCCCACCTGGAATATAAGTAGGGGTGTCTACATGCTTCCACAACAGTGATGACCTAAAGGAGAAAGCAACTGTTCCAGGTGAATGAGAACTGAAGGCAAAATATGATCCTGGGCCAGATCCAGTAGGAGGGAGTAAAAACATATTGGATCAAGGGACAATACTGTGATTCGTAAAAGGATCTCCTTGTTCTTAGGAAAGACGCAGCGAAGAATTTAAGACTGAGAGGACATGATGCTTGCAACTTGCAAATGATTCAGAAAACACATGTAGATACATATATGCTCGTGCGCGTGTGCGCGTGCGCGTGTGTGTGTTGAGACAGAATGAGAAGGATGAGAGAAGGAGAACAGAAAAGAGAAAGCAAACAGGGCACAATGCCAACTAGTAAATCTGGGTAAACACAATACATTAAAATTCTTGGTAATATACTTGAAAGTATCCTATATATTTGAAATTATTTCTAAATAAATAAGTGAAAAAAGGAGTTTGGCTAAATTCTGGGTAACGTCCGTTATCCTAAAGTATGACAATACGAAGAAGGGTGATGGTTGGAGCTGTCCTTTACACATCTATGAGCTGCAGAAGTAACGAGCACGTGGGTGTGGGGAAGGAGTTCCCGTGAGGGCACACTGTCAAGGAGACATTGAACAAACCCAGGTGGTGAAGTTCATTGTCTCTTACACAAGGTGTGCAACTGGAAAGTCTAGTTCAGAGATACACATCTGCGGTAGTGGCTCCAGGGAGGGGCCCCAGCTTCAACAGGGCCACTCTCACATTGCACGAGCCCTTCCTTTCCTCTGGTGGCTGTGAGTCGGGCACAGCACCATCCCAGGAGGGCCTAGAAACCCACCAGGGCACCATGACACCCAGGCTCTGCCCTTGACTTATTCAGAACCCAGGCTCCAGGCTTTATGAGGATGGGAAAGGTCCCCTGGGTCCTTACTCTTGTCTTCCCTCGGCTGAGCGTCCACTAAGAGCACTGCTGTACTCTTCTAGCTTTGGCTTATCTTTTCTTGAAACTGCCCTCTCTCTGATAGCCATTCCAAGTACTTCTAGGGCCACACGACCCACAGAATTCCTTTTCACCTGAGGCTTTCCGTGGGACTGTTTTCCTCTGCCATTGAGAGCCAGATCCTTGAAAGCTGAAGCCTGAAGTCCAGCGAACCAATGGTGGGGACTCCATAAAGTTACCACAAGCATATGTACCCTTGCAGATTAGCAAGTTCCTTACCTGAAGATTATTCACCTTTGGAAAATTTTTTTGAACATCCGAAACACAGGTCAATGTTAATAATCTTCAAATATATAGGTAGGGTGGTTGATAAAAGGATCTCTTCTGCTGCCCTTATGAACTCCTCCCGCAAGGTAGGAACTGTGTCTCATTGATCCAGTGTATTCCCCACAACCTCTACGTGTGATGAGTTCAAGAAACGAACCAGCGAGCCAGTACCTCCCCCCGTAAACTTCCGTTGAGACGGAGTGCTCCTTTCCTTCAGTGGATTAGCCTGGACTAAATTGTTATCTGCCCTTGTGGTTTATGGAGGAAAGTGTCAAGAATCAGAGAAATTGTTTACCTGAACTTAGGAAGGTCTTTCTAGCCTAGTGATTCCCCAGCAGTATTTGTATGATATTCAAATAGACAGATACATCCAATAATTCAAAAGCAGAGAAGCCATCATTTTTAAACAACAATTGCGGGCACCTGGGTGGCTCAGTTGGTCAAGTGTCTGCCTTTGGCTCAGGTCGTGATCCTGGGGTCTTGGGATCAAGTCCCACATCAAGCTCCCTTCTCAGGGGGGATCTGCTTCTCAATCTGCCCCTCCCCCTGCTCATGCACTCTCCTCTCTCTCCCCCCCTCTTGCAAAAATAAATTAATAAATCTTAGAAAAAAACAAAACAACACTTGGGAATACCCTTAAAAATTATAAGCCTGAGATTTAAATGCTTTTGAATAAAAATACAAACAAATGAGGTAACTAAGCAATCAGATTAAAGTAATTTGGCCCAGGCCGATTGGAATTCCTGCCTGATGTTGAGAGGAACCATGTTATAAAAAACCATGTAATTACCACATGCTGACACTGATTGAGTGAGAACTGGCTAAATAAGATTCCTGGGGGGTAAAAAAAAAAAAAAAAAAAAATCAGGAGAGAAGAGGAGACAGAGCTGTACCCACACAAAAGAAGCTCATCGGAGGAAAGCAAACAGTTTGAGACTGGGGAAAACCAAGGGAAAGGGAAGTGTAATGTACGGGCTCTGTTTCTTTCTCCCACAGTTTCCAGATAAATTTCAGATGGGTCAGTGTTCTCCCCACTGGACCCTTTGTCTACCACAAAATGTGCAATGAAAGCCGTTGTGAGGAACAGAGCAAGTGGTGGGCTGCCGGCCTCCCGTGGCGCCTCGGAAATGTCTGGATCCATGAAATAGGTCTATCATCTGCACATCGTTTGGGCCATAGTAAATCCCCCCCCCCAAACTGAACTAATAAAATATCCTTGAAAAATGAATCTACGCTTACACATTTTAGACAGATGGTTGGAGCCAGGCTAACAACAAGGAACTGACTTTTCCTCTTTGGCACCGCAAGATGATTGTGTAACACGTTAAAGCGGATGGGAATGCTATGTAAGCCAGGGTAACACACCACAATGGATTCTTTCAAAAACCATCGAGAATCAATCTCTCAAACTTCCAATAGCTTGGTGAGGCTTTCCTCAGCCTTCCAAACAAGGAGGACCCGTCAATGTCAGTGTGGAAAAATTTTTACCAGCAAAAATTTTTTTTACAGTTGGGTCTGTTAATAGTGGTTTATTTGCCATCCAACTCCCTGAAGACAGCAAACAGTGGTATTGGCTGCCCTCTGCAGTGGGCTGGTGAATTCAGTGAACTATCAAGATCAAGAAAATGCCAAATGCATGCAACTAATTCTTCTTGAAATCCAGAAGTGCTGGCAAGAGAACGGCTCCTTAAATCTAGGATTTTTAAAGTCGAGGGTGTGTGGGAAAGTAACACACCACCTCCACAATCACTCAACCCCCGTATGATGTTTGGTTGTTTTCTGGGCAAGAGGAAGCTTGCTTGTTGATTTAAGACATCATGGGAATGTCTGAGGTTAACGTCCTTCATTGCTGAATCAGAAGCCAACCACAGCGGCAAGACTGCAAAGCTTCTCAGACCGTTCCCTGGGACTGGAAGCTTCCATGGTGTATGTTTTTAAAATATGCCCACGAATTCTTTGAAATTATTCCCGTGGAGAAATGGAGTCTAATTTTCCTTCCCTCAAATATGAGCTGACCTTAGTCATCTGGATCCAGTGAAGAAAATGATGTTGGAAGTAGCATGATGTGACTTCTGCAGGTGGCTTATGAAAGGACACACAGTGTCTGCCTAGCTCTCTTCTGGACTGCTCACCCTTGAAATCCAGCTGCCATGCTACGAGCTAATCAGGCCATGTGATGGGATTCTAGCTGACAGACCCAGCTGAGGTCTCAACCAGCCATCAGCATCAACCAGTTGACTTTTTACGTGTTACTTTAACCACGTGGTGTGAGGAAGTCTTCCAGAAAATTCCCAACTCTGGCCACATCTGACTGTAACCACAACAGAGACCCTAAGTGAAAACCACCACCTCGCTGGAGCCAGTCAACTCCGCAAACCATGAACCATAGTAATAATCAATAAATGTTGTTATTTTAAGAGAGAGGTCTGCAAACTAAGGCCTGGTGATAAAATCAGGCCTGCGACCAGTTTTTCTGTGGCCTGTGAGCTCAGCTGGGTTTGGTACATTTTTAAAGGGTCGTAAATGAAATGAAACAAAGCAAGGAATAGTATGTGACAGCGACCATATGCAGCCCTTAAAGCTGAAAATAGCTCTTCTATGGCCTTTTACAAAAAAATCCCCTTGTTCAACACTGTCTTAAGCCATCAAAGTTTTAGATAGTTTACTATGTAGTAACAGATAAACCAGAAAATATGGTACTTCTGGAACATAAGAAGAGACCACTGGTGGGCAAATGCTGGATTTATGGCATCATAAAAGTCACGCTGAAAAGCCATAATTCAACGATTACCTGAAAGTCAACACTATCAGTATCCGCTATCACACAATATTACAAGTTCACAAACACATGCGTTCAACCAAAGCAAAAGTGAGGGCAATGTGATTCATCAACCAAGGAGAATATTATAAATGTTGTGTCTCATATTTGATCCTAGATTAAATTTCAAATTCTTAGAGACTTATTAATAACTTTAATAAACGTAGCTAGCATTTGCTAATCCTTACTATGTTCTGGACACAATTCTGAACTGTTTCATATGTATTACTTCATTTAAGCCTGTGACAACAATTACTTCCATTTTACAGATGAGGAAACTGAGACCCAGGGAAATGACCTAACATGTCCAAGATTATACAGGTCATAAGTGTGGAGCCAGGATTTGAATCTAGGCTGACTAGCATCCATGAACTTAACTACCACACTATGCTGCTCCTCTCTAGAAAATGTCTAAGTAAGACACTGGTCTTGGTTTAAGCACGTAGCTGGCTTCCATAGGGAAGTCTGGCCAGACTTCCCTGCAGGCTAGTCAAGGGTGCCGTTCACTCACTAGGAATCAGGTCTGGAATCTACATTCCCCTGGGTCCCAGAGGACCCAGGATCGTCAGCAACACCAACCCCACTTTTCTGTTGAGAGGATATGAAACTATTAGACCAGCCCCAAATAATGGGTCATTATAAATTCTTTCTTCCAAACTATCAAAGACTTCCTCACACTTCTTCATTTCCTGTCAATCAACATATGGAAAATTATGCTTGCTAAAGGGATGACTGTCAGAGGAGACACAATATCGGTTCTTCACTGCCAGCCCTTGGCTAAACAAAATCAAAAGGCTGATCAAGAGCCAATTAATATGGAAAGGATATCCAGACCATTGTTAAGACCAGTCAGTGATCATGGAAAATGAAATCAGTATCGGTTTTCTCATCTGTGAAGTAGGAGTGATAAGACCTTATCTCTATGATTTGTTGTATAGACCGGAGCCAAAATATACAAAGGGCCTCATCCAGTGTCTGGCATTCAATTAATGGTGGCTATATTTATTATATTTTGTTTAACATCGAACATGTCTCTCTTTCAAAGAGCTGGTGATTGACCAATGACAGTTCAGTGAATAAAGGGAAAAGCTGTTAAACACGAAGAAAGATCCACATTCATGAAACGAGACAGAGAGTAAGAATTGCTGTTTACCCATTGGGCTGCACATTTTTGACCTCCCTTTATCATAAGCCTTTTCCACATTGGAAGGTGTTGTTTTAATTATTCATAGAAATGCCCCCCTCCCTTTATTTTCTCCAACTGAACTTGGCACAAACAACCCGGCATCAATGTAGGAAAGAGACTTCAACAATGTGCCAAGGCCACCTCAGCATGGTGACCAAAGGTACGGCCCAGCCCCTTGTCTACTCACCAGAAGGGAAAGATAATGAGGCGGCTGATGAAAAATATGGTAGAGAAGATGAGAAACAGGGTGTTACAGGTTTGCTTCCATCCGGCATAAGAAAACATCTTAGCAGACTGAAAACAAAAAAAGCAATTGCATTCAGATAAAGTGATGTTAGAATAAAATTCTTAAATTAAATATTTATAAAAGATACGATGTCCAGGATTTGGTTCAAAGTGGTCTCTGTGTGGGGGGTAGGGGAGAGGGATGGATGGGGAAATGGACAAAACAAGGCTGGCCACACTGACCACTGGTAACACTGGAGGAAAGGCCCACTGGGTCCATTATGCTCTTCTCTTTGCTGTTTGTTTGAAATTTTCCATAATAGAATGTTAAAAAAAAAAAAAAAAAGATATGTTTAAATGACTGTAATATTACTCCTGTCCTTCACAAGCCCTACAAGTTAGCCCAGTGAATGTTAGCATGCATTTCATTGGGGCGCTGATTTATTTTCTCCACTTAACTGATTGTAGAGCTGGATTAGAGAAAGGTTGAAATATGAGTGAAGATCTGGGCTGGGCTGGGCTGCACACATTGCAATCAAGGCAGCTGACAAAAGGGGCAGAGTGAGGGGGCCACCCTGGGGGCTGTGTCCTAGTTGAAACGAAGTTGCAAGCACTGGATTTTTCCCCACTTATTTTATGCTAGTCTACACTATTCATATGGTCTGCATTGAGTAAAAGGAATTACAGAAAGTGTTTAATGTGGTAGTAGCAGGTTAATGGATGAGAATTCTCTCTGGCATTATCTAGTGGAGCCCAAGGCTGCATGGGAAGGTATCTGGACTCGGGGGTGGTGGGAGGTGGATAGGAGTTGCTGAGTGTAGGTCATCCCTCCAGAAGCGTGGCTCAGGTCTGCATGGTTTCAGGACTGAAACTGGTCTGGTAGCTCAAAGCCACTCTAAACCAAGAGAGGCAGCATACTTATACTTCAGGAAGGGTTTTCATGACGTTTTCCATACTCTGCCATATTTACCATGGGGTAAGGATATGATCAGATTGTGGAGAGGCAGGGGGCCCAGAAGGCAACAGATTCAAATGCTGCGACGGAAGGCTAGTCTGCCAAGTGGGTGGGAGATGGGTATGGGGATCTGGGCCAGAAGTTCAGGGTGCTTGGAATGGAGTGTGGGAGTTGTTTGAAGAGTCAGAGGCTGGGCTAGGGTGGCTAGCTAGATGTGCACAGGCAGGAAGGGAGAGCACTTGTGAAGGCAAAGTAGCATTCCTTGGGGTAAATACACACACAGAATATTCCCAGCTGTGCAATGATGGAGATCGACAGTCACTCTGGTCCTTTGCTAAGCGTGAGTCAGGATACTGTTCAAGCATTGGGCCCTGCATACAAACTTGAACATGGGGGAAACAAGAGGATCAGGAGGAGGCATGAAGAACACAGAGGTTCCTTCTAAGTCAGAGTTCTAGATGTTAAGGCTGTTTTTCCTTTCCAAGAAAAGGCTAAAAGATGACTCACACCAACTGTCTTGAGGAATATGAAAGATTAATAGTCACCATCTTTAGGAGGGTCTCAACAGGGCCAAAAGTTGTTCAATGTCTGGGTTCAATGAGCACTTGCCCGAGAAGACAACCAGAAAAGCCAACTACTCGAGGAAGTTGTGGACCAGGCATCCTTGGAGGATATCAGAAATCGGCCCCCGTGCCACCACTTCGTGGTGCCTCTTCCCAGATGGTGGAAGGTGCTGGCCTTGCTCATTGAATCTCAGGTTAGATCGTGGTTTGTGAATCAGGAATGATTCATGATCATTAACAACATGAGGCTGTTCTCATAGTTTATCTCCGAAGGGCCCTCTGAGTTTGAAATTTCATTTTCCTTCTGTTTGCTTTTTTTTTTTTTTTCACCTAAGAAGCTCAGAACATTTTCCAACAGTAATGAGCTAAATCTCACGATATACCCTACGGAGCAGATATGACTTCTCATATTACCGCCGAGGACAGAAAACAAAGCATTAAGTGATTTGCCCCAGTCACCTAGGGAGTCATAGCATGTCAGGGATGGGTCGGGGAGAGTGGGCAGGGACAACCCAGAGCTTATTCCCAGTCTCCACATCTAACTCCTTTTTAACAACACAATGAAGCTTTTTTTTTTTTTTTTTTTTTTTTTACAGTGGATACACACCAAAGGCTAGAGTGCTTAAAATCAACAGAGTAGCATCAAGTTCTTAAGTCATGGCCAATGTGGTCTTAATTACAGGCAGGGTTACCGAGATACAATCAGAGGCAGAGGTAATTATAACAGATATGGCTACATTGCGATCACAACACATGGGAAAACTGGCACAATCCTTCTTCTGCTAAGCCATTTGCTGCCCTGAATAATCTTTGCCTTTGGAATGGGATTTACGTGTCTAATGCCAATTACACAGAAGAAACAAAATTCTGTATACATTTAATATTTTAACAGTAGCCAGTGGCTTTGAAATGGCTTCAAATGACTTCTGGTTACATCTATAACAGGGTTTAGCAAACTTCCATCCAGCCAATGGGCTAAAGGTAGTCACTCCGTAAGGATGGGTTTCACATTTTTAAAGGGGTATGAGAAAAGAAAAAGCAAACAGTCAGAAAAGAAGATGATATGGCAAGAGATTCTACAGTGCCCACAGAATTGATTTACTATCTGGCCCTTCACCAGAAAGTTTGGTGAACCCTGATCTAGAAGAACAAGATGCTATCAAATTGAATTTCTCCCATACCAACTTACATTCAGCTATTAACCCTTCAAGAGGCAATCCTGCACACGAGATGGGCAAGCATTATTTTCCTCGGCTTCATTATAAGTGAAGGTATTTAGAGGACAAACTTATGGCTCTGGGAAATGTGGCCCTAAGTACAGCAGGAGAGCTGGTGAGCAAGAGGGCTGCTGGATCACTGCCTCGGGGCAAACAGGAACCAATACATAACCCAGACAAGTAGAGAAAACAATCCTAATTTGCTTTGTTACTCCTGTTGTGTGTTGCTTGGGATGAGGGAGACTCTTGTTTTAATGTCCCCTGCTCCAAAACATTCCTCCCTTAGGAAATAAATGCCACTTGAAGAAACATCAGCCCTCGTTCTTTAAAACTGGAGGAGGATCCCTGTCTGGCCAGTGTGACCCTTCAATGGGTATTTGGCTTTGGCTTAAGTCAATATATGGTACTATCCAACATTAAGAATCCATAAAGCCACAAATCCACATTTTCCTTTTAAACGATTAGAGCTCATTCCTTCCTCAAGTTATCTCACCTTACTTCCTGAGCTAGTATCTGCAGGCAACGTGTACAGGTGGAACCCCATGGGTTAACCTCTCTCAAGTACCGTGGAGAAGACTGGGGACTAAACACTAAAAGCTTTCATTTCTCTAAGCTTGAAGCACCCGAGGACCCAGAGACAACCTCAGACTTTGGGTGTTTTCAGGACAGGGAGGCTTGCTAAATCACTCCCAGACCATTCTCCCAGGGAGGAGTTCCAGAAACCCAAGACATGGTACTGTTATTAATTTTTTAATGGCAAACGTTTACCTCCAGCCAAATGTCCGCCACATCATGCACAATCATCACGAGGGTCCCACTGCGAATATAATTAGCGCACCAAGAGAAGCTCATCAAACTAAGAGCAGCCAGGTGGTGGATGACATGAGCTAGAAAATCCTACAAAAGGAGAGGAAAATAGAAGCTATTAGGCAAATGCAGTTATTTCCTAATCACTGGAAGTGTTAACAACAATAACAATAATAATAATAATATTTTTCAAAAAACAACTTTTAAAATTAACCTATAATGTATTATTTGCTTCAGGGGTACAGGTCTGTGAATCATCAGTCTTACACAGTTCACAGCACTCACCATAGCACATACCATCCCCAAAGTCCATCACCCAGCCACCCTCTCCCTACTGCCCCACCCCCAAGCAGCCGTCAGTTTGTTTCCTGAGATTAAGGGTCTCTTATGGTTTGTCTCCCTCCCCAGTCCCATCTTGTTTCATTTTTTCCCTCTCTTCCCCCCACAACCCCCTCCCCTGCCTCTCAAATTCCTCATATCAAAGAGATCATATGATAATTGTCTTTCTCTGATTGACTTACTTCACTGAGCATAATACCCTCTAGTTCCAACCATGTCGTGGCAAATGGCAAGATTTGTAACCAACTTACATCTGAATGTTTTGAAATTTGTAAAATGCTTTCACTTTGATTCTTTTTTTTTTTTTAACATTTTATTTTTTTTTATTCTTTTATTTATTTATTTATTTATTTATTTATTTATTTATTTTTTTAATTTTGTATTTTTTATAAACATATATTTTTATCCCCAGGGGTACAGGTCTGTGAATCACCAGGTTTACACACTTCACAGCACTCACCAAATCACATACCCTCCCCAATGTCCATAATCCCACCCCCTTCTCCCAAACCCCCTCCCCCCGGCAACCCTCAGTTTGTTTTGTGAGATTAAGAGTCACTTATGGTTTGTCTCCCTCCCAATCCCATCTTGTTTCATTTATTCTTCTACCCACTTAAGCCTCCATGTTGCATCACCACTTCCTCATATCAGGGAGATCATATGATAGTTGTCTTTCTCTGCTTGACTTATTTCGCTAAGCATGATACGCTCTAGTTCCATCCATGTTGTTGCAAATGGCAAGATTTCATTTCTTTTGATGGCTGCATAGTATTCCATTGTGTATATATACCACATCTTCTTGATCCATTCATCTGTTGATGGACATCTAGGTTCTTTCCATAGTCTGGCTATTGTGGACATTGCTGCTATAAACATTCGGGTGCATGTGTCCCTTTGGATCACTACATTTGTATCTTTAGGGTAAATACCCAATAGTGCAATTGCTGGGTCATAGGGCAGTTCTATTTTCAACATTTTGAGGAACCTCCATGCTGTTTTCCAGAGTGGCTGCACCAGCTTGCATTCCCACCAACAGTGTAGGAGGGTTCCCCTTTCTCCGCATCCTCGCCAGCATCTGTCATTTCCTGACTTGTTGATTTTAGCCATTCTGACTGGTGTTTCACTTTGATTCTTAAACACAATCCTTGTGAGGGGACTAACACATGTTATCCTCACTGATGAAGTCACTTACATTTGGGACAGTGTTGAATAGTTGTCATCGAAGTCCTAACATCTGCTGTTCTTTCCACTGACCCACAATGGATATACATAGACACACACACACATGCATGCATACACACACCATATACATACACACACATTCCTGTGTATATTTACATTTATCCTTTATTCTCTAATTCCAAAAAGGGAAAAAGACAGATATACAATATATTAAAATTTTACAACCATTAAAGTCAGAGTTACCACATAGGAAACACGTAACAAATGAAAGGACAATACTACCAACCCTGGGCTAAAAGAAGCTACCACAGTCAAGGATAAAAACTTAAACATTTTCTGCAAACAACATATACAAACGGCGGGCAAGTACACAAAGGCACTCAACCCTCATTAGTCATCAGGAAAATGTAAATCAAAACCACCATGAGATACGGCTTCATCCCCACCACGATAGCTATAATAAAAATGATGAACTCTAACAAGTGTTGGCAAGGACGTGGAAAGACTAGAATGCTTGTATGGTGCTGGGAGGAATGTAAAATGGTGCAGCACTTTTGGCAGTTTCACAAAAGGTTAAATAGAGAATTATCATATAAGCCAGCAATTCTACTGGAAGAAATAAAAATAATGTCCATGCAAAATATGTCCATGCAAAAACTTGAATATGAATGTTCATATTCCATTATTCCCAAGAGACAACAAAGAAAACATCCCAAATAGCCGTCAAGTAGTAAAAAGGTAAAATAAAATGCAATCTATCTATACCATGGGCAGTTATTTAGCAAATAAAGGGAATGAGGACTGATACATGCTTCCACATGAATGAACCTTGAAGACATTATGTTAACTGAAAGTACCAGACACAAAAAACCCATATATTATGATTCAGCTTATTTATATGAAATATACAGTATTGGCAAATCCATAGAGATGGAAAGTAGGTCAGTGGGTTGCCTAGAGCAAGAGAAGTTAGGAGAAATGGGGAATGACTGCAAAAAGGGACAGGATATCTTTGGGGGGGTGACAAAAATATTCTAAAAATGACTGTGGCTGTAACTGGACATACTCAAAACCAATGAATTACGCACTATCAATGACTGCCTTGTACAGTGTGCAGAGACCTCTAGAAGGATGTTTAAGAAAAAAACTTAAAGATTTCAGTTTCCTTGTAGCTGAAGTAAAAGAGTAAACATGATACTACTAATAATGGTCTAACTTCCTGAGCACTTACTGTACACCAGGAAGTGCTTTGTATGGGTTAATTTTCACAATAACTAGAGAAGATGGAAACTATTTTTAGCTCCATTTTACACCATCATTTTACAAATCAAGTTTAGGGAGTCTGGTCAGCTAGCCTGAGATGTTAGTGAATGGTGAACCCAGAGTTTCAAACCTGGGCATTCTGACTCCAGAGTCCATGCTTTACCCACCTTCCAAAAATTTTTGTCTCTGAAGATATGTATTTACAAAATATATGACGTCTATTTATATTTAATTTTTAAAAAGGTACCCAATGCCCTTGTTAGTAAAGAGAAACCAACAACTGTAAACTCAGATGGGGGAGAAAGACAGGATCAATATAACATTGATCCACCTTAGTATATCTTTGAAGACCTTTTAAAAGGGGATTATTTTTAATTCTCTCCCTTGAAAAAAATGACTCAAACAATTAAATTTTGATGTATTCTTTGCCCAGGCTAAAATTAATGGCGGTTCATCTACAGCTATGATTAAGTTTTATGGAAAAGGAGATTATTTTTATCAGACTTTTACATATTATATTCTTATACTTACATTCTTTCTTTTTTTAAGATTTTATTTATTTATTTGACAGACAGAGATCACAAGTAGGCAGAGATGGGGAAGCAGGCTCCCTGCTGAACAGAGAGCCCAATGTGGGGCTTGCTGGGATCATGACCCGAGCCGAAGACAGAGGCTTAACCCACTGAGCCACCCAGGTGCCCCTCTTATACGTACATTCTTTATTTTAAGATCTCTTCACTACAGTGAATTGAGCCCTTTAGGTGATAGATGGGGCATACCATCACACACCCAAACATTTAACCAAGCTGACTTGGTCTGAGATTATCTCCTTAATACTGAGTTCAACTTAACTTTATCACACAAATTTTTCCACAAACTGACTTTGTAAATAGAGTGTAGCATTTGGAGGTATATGCCAAGAGTATTTATTATTTGATCTGAGTTTCTAACATACATGATAAAATCTTGTGATTGCATTGAGAATCTAATAAAGGATTTTCTGTAGCAGCAAACGGTTCCTAAAATGCCTCATTTTGTTAACTCAGAGGATACATTTTTTTTAGCATGCCTGTGACTCAATTTTTCTACATTTAAAGTAAAGCCAAGCATGCCCAAAGTTTCCTCCCAAAAATCTTGGATGAATTAAGGACAACATGTATTTGAAGTCTTTGAACACATCAAAAAATTACATAAGGTGGTTTGTAATCAAGTAAAGGATGTGGCTGCAGAATTAAAACTACTAACACCTGTACTGCAGAACAGCAATTGTCTAAACCCAAAGGACAAAACAGACCACATAAAGGAGAATTCTCTTTTTGCTGAACAAGAGTGGAGCTTCCAAGTGGAAGGGTCTAGAATGCTTTACTGCAAACACTTACTGAGGGTCCAAAGCATGAGCAGATTTGCACCATTCTATAAAATACAAAAAGGCTAGGAATTGAAATTAAATACACCTAACAATACAGTGTAAAGATTAGGATTGGGGACGGGAGGGTTGACAATTTCTGAAAAAGTAGATAAATCAGCTTTGTAAATAATATATTTACCTAGAGGCACCTGGGTGGCTCAGTTGGTTAAGCATCTGACTCTTGGTTTAAGCTCAGGTCATGATCTCAGGGTCCTGGGATCGAGCCCCATATCTGGCTCTGCGCTCAGCACAGTCTGCTTAGGATTCTCTTTCCCTCTCCCCCTGCAGCACCCCCCACCCTGCTTGCTCTCTCCTGAGCACCCCCTGCAATAAACAAAATCTTAAAAACAAACAATAAAAGATACTTACCTTCCTCTTAACATCAGAGCCAAGGCTAAATATCAGAGACCAATAAAAGCTCATCTCCAAAATGTAGTACCAGTACTGGGACGGCAGCAAGGGCTAAGGACAATGACAGCATTCACTACTTTAGTATTACTGTATCAATGACTCATTTTAAGGCATTAAACTTTTGTTTATACCTATTTATGTTCCACAGAATTCCCCAAAATGGTGATGCTTTAAGATTTCGATTTCTGAGGGACATCTGGGGGGCACAGCCGGTTAAGAGTCCAATTCTTAGTTTTAGCTCAGGTGATGATGTCAAGATCATGAAATGGAGCCCCTCCTCAGGGTCCAGGCTCAGCACAGCGTCTGTTTAGGTTTCTCTCTCCTTCTGCCCCTCCCTCTCTCTGTCTCTCTCTTTCTCCCTCACTTAAATAAACAAAGTTTAAAAAAGATTTCAACTTCTGAGAAGGAATCAAAGATAATATTTCAAGGCATTTTATTTCTGAAAGGGTAGACAAGAATTCCAAAATCAAGTTAAGGGTTTTGTTTGAAAGTTCATAAAGCTACAACACGTATCAGAAGGGACTTACCTGCCTGGGATAGCCATTCCACACCTCCCACAGGTCATATACCCAAGGTTTCTGAAAAAACAAGGGACCAAGCGAGAAAAAAATTAGTTTGTCAGCATCAAAGGCTGATTTCAGCAGAAAATATAAGCTCTTTCTGATGTCACTATTGTTCCTGCTGCACCTCTCCCTGTCGGTATTTATACATGTCCCCATATAACATGCCTCGGATACTCACGACTTCTAGTGAATCTGGGACCACACAGTGCTGTCTTGCACAGGAAATTATTCAGTCAGGGCTCCTGGGTGGCTCAGTCAGTTGAGCATCTGCCTTCAGCTCAGGTCATGGCCCTGGGGTCCTGGGATCGAGCCCCACATTGGACTCCCTGATCAATGAGGAGCTGACTTCTCCCTCTCCCTCTGCTCCTCCCCTGGTTCCTTCTCTCTCTCTCTCTCTCTCTCTCACTTTCTTTCTCTCAAATAAACAAAATATTTTTTAAAATATTTTTTTTTAAAAAGGAAATATTCAACTTACTATGCAGTTTATACATCACTTAATGAGGTAATCGTTTAGTAACTCTTTAAACAGACAATGCAAAGGTCATATGGTAAGGGAAGATTTCTGATAAGTGAGTACCGAGTCTTGACGGAACAGGTGGTATTTTGTAAGGGCCTGGATGGGATTCGGCAGGTGGAGGTAGAGGTGGGAGGGACAAGACATTTCTGGCAGAAGGGTAAAATGGGCTAAAATCCAAAAGTGAAATACACCAGGTATGTTCAGTGGATTGTCAGGAGCCAGGGTCATTGGCACAGGGGTCATGTGAGTGGAAATAGGGAGAGATTAGGTTTCAGACTTATGTTTGCAAATTCAATGCTTAACAAGGCTTTGAAAGGCAGACTGAGGGGTTATGACTTCTCTAGACATTGACATGATTTTAAAAGCATGAAAGCTGGTTAACTTATTGAGAACCTTATTTCATGAGGAATTCACAGGCAATGATTTTTATAATTAAAGACAAATTCCCATCAAAGAATATCAGAGAGACAACTTACATCGTAAAGAAAGACAATTCCAGCAACAGTAATCATTAAGTAAAATGCAAATCTCCAGCTGCCAAAAGAAAGAAAGATCTGGTAAAGGTGATTGACATTTGAGGAGAAATATGTTTGGAACGACGGTGTCTGGAAAGAATGCACGGGCGAATCTAATCTGATATCCTGACTCTGCCTCTTGTCTGACGGCTGTAACTATAGGGAAATCACTTAACCTTGGGAAGTCTTCACGTCTTCACATATAAAATGGGAATGACAAAACTTACCTCAAAATGTAAAAAGAATCGAGGCTAATTAGTGGAAAGTATTGATCACAGTGCCTGGTATGAAGCAAGCATTAACTAGTGGGGACAACTATTACTCCTGTTTATATTATGCCTGACACACAATAGACCCAGTTCCTGGTACACAATGGACAACGTTTTGACATTAGTATTAATCTAATCCTTTATTTTATCCCCACTTAAGTCCCAGTGAAAAGGTTTCCATGTGGCCAGACTTTAGTCTTGTCTCTGAAAAGCAGACTTCAAAGAAAAAAAAAAAAAAAGGCAATTTTCTCACGTATGGAGAAAGACCTATAAAAGATCCTGGTTCAAACAAACGAACTGTAAAGAAAACTGTGAGTTAATCAAGAATATTTAATATTATTAAAGGTTTTTTTTAGAAGATTTTTTTATTTGAGAGAAAGAGAGAGAGAGAGAGAGAGGGACAAGCACGGAGCCCAACATCAGGCTCCATCTCACAGCCCTGAGAGCACAACCAGAGCTGAAACCAAGAGTCTGCCCACTTAACCAACTGAGCCACCCAGGCACCAGTTATTAAAGATTTTTTTTAGAGTATCATATTGGTATTTCAATTTTGTTTAAAATAGAGTCCTTACTTCTTAGAGATACATACCAAAATATTTACAGTGAAATCATACAATGGCTGATATCTGTGTCAAAAGTAATTTTTGGTAATACTGCGATGAAGGTGGTCAAAAGGAACACACTCTGGGTTACAGGGTAAATAAGTCCCGGGATGTAATGTACAGAGTGATGACTAGAGTTGAACTGCTGTATGGCATGTTTAAAAGATGCTAAGTGAATAGATCCTCAAGTTCTCATCCCAAGGAGAAGACAACACTTTTTTCCCTTTTGTACGCTAACTAAATTCACTGTGGCGATCATTTCACAATATACAGAAGTCGAACCATCATGCTGTACACCTTAAACTTACACAGCGACGTATGTCAACTTTATCACAATATAAGTGGCAGAAAAAAATTTATCCACAGAAACAGGGGGGGACACAGATGACACAGGATTGCCATCAACTGGTGATAATTAAACACGATGACGGGTACATAGCACACAGAGCTCCTTATACCAGTCTTTCTGCTTTTGTGGATGTTTATAAGTTTGCACAATAAAGTTGCAAAAAAAAAAGGTATGGCTATTTTATTTCATGATTGCTGAACCAATAATAATATTAAAAATAATATTTGTTGGGGTGCGTGGGTGTCTCAGTGGGTTAAGTGTCTGCCTTTGGCTCAGGTTACGATCCCAGGGTCCTGGGATAAAGCCTGGAGTCCAGCTCCCTGCTCAGTCTGCTTCTCCCTCTCCCTTTGCCCCTCTCCCCGCTCGTGCCCTCTCTCAAATAAAATCTTAAAATAATAATAATAATAATAATAATAATAATAATGTTTGTTCCTTATTCTTGCATAATGCTTTAGAGCATTTTCTTCAATATGCCTGAAAGCTAAGTAAGAAAGAGGAAGGCAGACATAGATCCCTTTTTAAAAAAAAAAAAAAAGAGTTAACATATAAATTGAAAATTTGTGTATCTTAATTGTGAAGTCAAAATTCAAGTAGTTTTGTCGAATTTTCTATTAGGTTGCTTTTCTTCTTGTAGTTGAGTTATAATCATTCTTTTTTCTGGATACAAGTCCTTTGTCAAATATACCTATTGGGACATTTTTTCCCATTCTATGTTTTCTCTTTTTGTTTTCTTCTTTTTTTCCTTTAAAAAAATTTTTTTTTTCTGTGTTTGAAAATTCATTGTTTAGGCACCACACCCAGTGCTCCATGCAATACGTGCCCTCCTTAATACCCACCACCAGGCTCACCCAACCCCATTTTGTAGATGGACTGTCAGGCTCATCAAAGGCAAAACCAGTTCCCCAGCTCCCACACCTAAGCAGGTAACACAGCTGAGGCTGAGGGCAGGTCTCTGGACTCCGAAGCCAGTGGTTCTTCCTGAACATTGTCCTGCCTATAGGCCGGATGATCATCTTTCTTCCTGGCTTGTTTTGATAGAAAAAAAGTAGGATCCCAGTCTTCAGAAATCTGAACCATAAAAATACCCAAAGAACATTTGATAAGTAGAGCCGGCTGAGACCTGCCCATCCTTGTTATGTTCATAGCCCATCCGGCAAAGGCCCACACTTAGACTCAAAGAGCATATCCTTGGCTCCCTAGACTCAAAGAGCATATCGTGGCCAAACAGGAACAGAAAAAGTAGGATCGGACCTGCCGGCCCCAGAGGAAGCCGTGAGTCTAGGTGGTACATCTTGAATTGTTCTTTTCTCCGATATTTGCTGATCTCTTTACTCTGTGCCAGGCGCTGTGCTCATCCCGTGGGTGTTGTCACATGTTTATCTTCACAACAGGTTTCTGGACTAGGAACAGTAGATAAGGTGGTGACCACAGAGGGAAACAGAGGTTGGGAGAGATTATGTAATGATCCCCGAGGCTGTGCAGGGGACATTGGATGTGAATGCCAAACCCAAGCGTCGCACTTTCCTTAACTGGTCCTCGTAGGCTCCATTATGCTCTCCCGGGGGTTCTCAAAGTGTGTGTCAGGGATTCCTGGCGTCAAAATATTTCCATAACATGACTACCATGTTATTGACATTTTCACTCATCCCCTCACAGGAACAGCGATTTCCAGAGGCTCAGTACAGGAGATACCAGCATCACTCTAAGAGTTGATATGATGTGCGTTTGTGTATTCTTTTTTTTTTTTTAAGATTTTATTTATTTATTTGACAGACAGAGATCACAAGCAGTCAGAGAGGTAGGCAGAGAGAGAGAGGAAGCAGGCTCCTCACTGAGCAGAGAAGCCCAATGCAGGGCTCGATCCCAGTACCCTGGGACCATGACCGGAGCCAAAGACAGAGGTTTTAACCCTCTGAGCCACCCAGGTGCCCCATCGTTTGTGTATCCTTATGTTTTATAAATGTCTCTACCTTCATTTCTAGTATTGGTAGCCATAACATACACAAACAAGTGCTCTTTGGGGTCCTTCAGGGTTTTTCAGAGGACAAATAGGGTTCTAAAACCAAAAAGTTTGAGAACCGCTGCACTTCCCTAATTGTGAGATGAATGATAAAGTACTTGTTGATGTTGTTTTACCTGTTTCAGATGAAAAAGGTAGTAAAACTGTCCTCCCCTCCTTTTTTTTCCAGGAAAGGCTAAGAAAAACGAAATTAGAAGTAAAAAAATTTCTTGGAAAAAAAGAAAAATCCAGAAAATGATTGGTCAGGCCCAGATGGCAAATGCAATCTTGAGCAATGGAGAGAGAAGCTGGCAAGGCCAGCAATGGGGCTAAGGAGGGGGCAAGGCCCAGTGGAGCAGGCAGGGACCTGTCCCTGGGTCAGCAAAGGCAAGATGGCAGCCCAGCCAGCCAGAGGGGAGCCCTCCCTCCAGAGTTAGGAGAGCTCCCTGTCTATCTACATCAGCTCCTTGGAAATTACCTGGGATCTTTGTAATAAACTTTTTGCTGCTAGATGGAAATGTTTATTTAAAAAGAAAAGTGGACAGCTAATATGGAGTTTACTTTAAAAATAAAGGATGCACTGTGGTTTAAAATCCTGAATTCTGCAGAACAGGGTTTAGGGGTCATCATTTTTAAATGTAACCAATTACTATAGCCAAGATATGGAAGCGACTTAGTGCCCATCGACAGATGAATGAATAAAGAAGATGTGAGATACACACACACACACACACACACACACACGAATACTAGTTGGCTATAAAAAAATGAAACCTTACCATTTGTGCAACATGGATGGAGCTAGAGCGTATTAAGCTAAGTGAAATAAATCAGACAGTCTAGAAAGACAAATACCATATGATTTCACTTACACATAGTGTCTAAAAAAGAAAGCAAGTGAACAAATAAAACAAAATAGAAACAGACTCACAGCTACAGAGAACAATCTGGTGGTCGCCAGAGGGAGAGGGTAGGGGTGAAACAAGGGAAGGAGAGTCAAAGGTGCAAACTACCAGTTATTTAGTATATAAAACTTGGGGATGCAGAGTACGGCACAGGGGATACAGTTAATAATACTGTAACAACTTTATATGGTGGCAGACAGCTGCTGGATTTATTGTTGTGATCACTTCTGAATGTATGTAGATGTCCAATCACCATGTGAAACTAATCCAATTCTGTAGGTCAATTATATATCAATTTTAAAAAAAGGAAGTCATCAAGGAAATAAAACAGTAAACTTAAAATCTCCTGATATTATAGAGGAGTTTCTGCTTTTGGGCGAGTCATTGTTAAAGCTCGGTGTTGGGAAATAAGTTTTCTGAGATTTCCCACATGCGTGGGGCTAGGTGTCTCTTACTATGATTCCCACAGCACATCACGTTGCTGGAGGAATAAAGCACAATCCTCATACGATTCAGTGGCTTGGCATTTTGCTTGATTTATTAAGTCTACAATGGTGTTCTGACTTTGAGGAAATTTGTGGTATCTGTAAAGAAGAAGGTAAAGCTTGCATTTGGTCTGTTGGCCCGCTTCTATATCCTGAATACATTGTTCACATTCTTTCTCTGCCTCGTTGCCTTCCTTGAAACAAACTCCCTTCAAATCCTGAATTCTTTTCTCATGGAAATCCCAGCTCAATCCTCAAGGTCCATGTTGCCACTCCCTCCTCTAGGTCTGACCTCTAAAAAGCCTTCCTCTACTGTAACCAGCTCTACCGACACCATCTGTTCTGAATGCCCACCACGCATTGAAACATGACCATGGACTACAGGGGTAGAGGCTCATGCACCATTGGTAGAATAACTGGATGGATCCTGTGGTTTCACAAGGGACAGTCTGGTCTCCCTGATTAGCTGTTTAAGGCTAGTGACCAGGACTTCTACTTTCACTTCCCTCTTAAAATCTAGAACTTTGAATATTATTCAGCCTCAGAAACGATGAATACCCAACATTTGGATCAACATGGATGAAACTAGAGGGGATTATGTTAAGTGAAGTAAGTCAAGCAGAGAAAGACAATTATTGTACTGTTTCACTCACGTGGAACATAAGGAATAGCACGGAGGACCATAGGGGAAGGGAGCAAAATCTGAAGGGGGAGAAATCAAACCAGGGAGATGAACCATGACAGACTGTGGATCCTGGGGAAAAATCTGGGGGCTTCAGAGGGGAGGAGAGTGGAGAGGTGGAGGGAAGGAGTAACAGGGTGATGGGTATTGAGGAGGGCACGTGCTGTGATGAGCACTGGGTGTTACACTTAACCAATGAAGCGTTGAACACTGAGAAAGAGAAAGAAAGAAAAAGGAAGGAAAGAAGGAAGGAAGGAAGGAAGGAAGGAAAACAAAGGAAGAAAGAAAGGTGTTGTAAGAAGAAAGAATCAGACAGAAGCTGTTGACCAAATTTCACATCTGGTGCTAGTTTATTTAGTTACACCATGAACCCCTTTCCTTAATAGGGATTCCTGAATTTTCTCCCAATTCCAAATATACCACATGAACAACTTGAAAATGGGGGAAAGAACAAAACAAAACAACCTAGAACTCCGCCCAGTGTAGGGCTGAGCCGCGTACAGAGAAGAGAGTTGACATAACCGTCTTCGTTGCCTGGCTGACTGACAGCTGACAGCCTGAAATTCCCTTCCCTGGCCTGAATTCCAAAGCTGACTTTCAGTAGACTCATCAGCAACCAGATTCCCAACATTAGGCCTCGTTGACCCAAATGGTTAATTGACCTAGGCGGTTTCTGGTTGCTGAGAGCTAAGCATTATGGGTCAAGAGGCAATACCACGGAGCAGAAAGAGTACCACAAAAAGAGTCAGAAGACGTGAGTGCCATAGCCCTGCCAACAGCTAGGGAACCTTGAACAAGGTCCTTTAAGAAGCCAGACCCGTAGTTTCTTATTTCTGTTTTCCCTCCCATTTCATTGAAATTTGATTGACATACGGCCCTGGAAAGGTCGAATCATTTTTCATTTCTTTCACGGGGCTAGCTCCACTCTCCTTGATTACCTCATAGCATTGGAGGGAGGATCAAACATTATTTATAAACTGTAAGGCACTATCATGTACAAGAAATTACCAGGGACTTTCCAGTCTGATTCAGCTCCAGAGGAGAGAATTTGTCCCTGCCTGGGGACTTTATTTAAGATAAGAATCATTTGCTAGGAAAAATACATGAACAATAGTAGGAGAACAGGAAAACGTAATATGAGACCAGTGCCACCTTGTAGTGCTTTGTGGCGATGGTTTAAAGAGACTGGCGAAGCTGACATCAGTGGTAACAACATTATCCAAACTTTCAAGAGCTAAAAATCAGAGAAGCTATTTGGAAAACAAACCAGGCCATTCACATTGAGCTTCCAGTGGAAGCCTGTGATGGGAAATGATCGCTTGTTTCGAGACACCTTGAAGACTTGAGTTTATGCCCCTAACCCTCACCAGCATCAGAGCAGGATCACAGTCCCCAGGCACGTACAGGTAAACAAAGGAAGCCGTTAAAGCTTAGCCCCAGCCTCCATTTATGTGAGCGTCTGACATCAGCTCTCTAATCACTTTGTCATTGAAACAAAAAATGTCTGGTCAAAGTCACCAGGCAGTGTGAGGCCCATAAGAAATGGGCAGAAAGAAGGGACACTGTTGGTGTGTAGAATGTGGCATCAAACATAATCCATGGGCGCCTGGGTGGCTCAGTCATTAAGCATCTGCCTTCGACCAGGGTCATGGTCCCAGGGTCCTAGGATTGAGCCCCACATCCGGCTCCCTGCTCCGTGGGAAGTCTGCTTCTCCCTCTCCCACTCCTCCTGCTTGTGTCCCTCTCTCGCTGTGTTTCTCTCTGTCAAATAAATAAATAAAATCTTAAAAAAAAAAAAACACCACAACACAACCCAGTGAATGGGCATTTGTCTGGACGTAAAGAAGAAGAAAAAAGTGAGAGCAATGACCTAGTCCACCTTTTTCACAGAAGTATTAGTTTTTGCTACCAAGGGAGTGGCAGGCGAGAATTCTACCACTGAACCACCCATGCGCCACCAAGGGAGTGACTCAAAGTACAACTAAATTCTAAAGAAGGGGGAAAAACCCATAGAACTCAAATGAAAGAAAAAATAAGTGCCATGTAGCCTCACAGCCCCCAAGGCATATTCAAAGTAGCCAGTTCTGGCAAAAATCCTACTTGGTACCCCAACTGAGGCTGACATCTCCCCTCCACCCCTCCCCTCTGCACCCCTTCCCGCTAAAACCAAGTGAGAAATCCAGAGGAATGGGCCTTCCGGTCCATGGGCATGGAGTGGGGGATTAGAGGGGGGAATGAATCAAGTGGGACAGAAAAAAAGACACCTGCCCATTCTCTGCTCTTGTAATGTGATATAATAATCGAAATATGATTGGAAACAGGTGATAAAGTCTTATGACACAGGGCTGACCTCTACCCTAAGAAAAAATAAACACCAATTTAGACATTTGTATTTTTTTTCTGGACTTCAAGATAAGTACATTCCATCTCCTACTCGTCTTAGAGAGTTCACAGCTTTGCCCCATTTTATTGAGAAGGAAACTGAAGCAGAGAAGCGACTAGCTTAAAACACCCAACGGGTGAGTGACAGGGCTGGGTCCAAACCTTCTTTGGCTCCAACGTTAGTGTTCTTTCTGAGATGACCATTCTGCTCCATTATTATAAAACTGCAGCTTTGCAAAAATCTTGACTGGCCATCTTACCAAGCTTCCTGGAATTTCTTCATCCTGCACGGCCTCTCTTGATTCCGCCGACTCCTAAACCATCTTTCCACCTGGCGCTCTGTCAAGTTACACTTCTTTGCTAGTCCGTAAATATCAGTCTGAAAAGGGATAACATGAATGAACAGGCGATAAAGAGCAGTCAGATGGGAATGCGGTCAAGCGCTATTGGGTTACCAGAGCTCGGGCGCTGGAGAGGAGACACATTCTTCGTTAGATCTGAAGCCAGTGATTTGAATTTACCTCTTTGGTTTATGGGATCACACACGCTGACACACCAAAAAAAAAAAAAAGAAGAAGAAGAAGAAGAAGAAGAAATCCCAACACTCTGAGTTACCAAGAAACAGCAATACTCCGTAATTTAGCAGCAACCCCTACATTCGAGCTGCAGAGGTATGCTCACTCATTCAGCAAAGTTTTATCTAGGCTTCCTAGGTATCAAATCGAGTAGTAGAGTTTCAGATCAGATCCAATCTCCTCATCTTTCCTACAAGGTAACTCAAATACCAAGAGTTTTAGTAAGTTGTCCAAGACCTAAAATTAATAATAAAGTGAGGGTAAGAACTGAGGCTAATGCACTTCCTGGTCTTTCACACAATCTTAGTGATGGCTCCACCAGATAAGACAGAAAAACTCAAACAGGTGTTGACTATCACTGTCACCTTTAATCAGATGTAGAGCCCGTGTCAAACTAATCCAAAATAATTTCAATCATAAAAAAAAGTAAAGATTGTAGAATATACTATAGATGATTGCTTCTCTTCTGGGAAGCAGAACTCATTTTTAAATTTAGACATAATATGGATGATGGAGTAGCTCAAAGGTCATACACTTGAAGTTCTTCTCCTAGGGCCAGACCAAAAAGGCACATGGCTGGATGGATCAGGTCTGTTTCATGGCAGGAGCTTAAGTTATAGTCTTCAATACAGTCAGGTTTTAGAGGCTAAACCTACAGTGTTTTCAGTTGACACAAAGAAATAAGTTCTGTAAGTTTTTGAAATACCTTTACCCTTGATCCTTGATTTTCCAACACAAGTACAAGAACTATTTCCATCTCCTCTTTAGTAGGAAAATAAAATGGCATCAAACTGACCCTCAGCTTCAGTGTGGACAAGATAGGCAGGAGCTGTGGATGCAGCAAACAGAAAAGCCCCTTCTTGTTCCAGAAAGGCATCTGTGAGCCAGTTCTGGCCGGTGGCTCCCAGAGGGAAAGTGCACACCCAGAATCTTAATGGGACATTGCTAACGGGTTCTAAATCTTGACTGGTGCCTCTAAGTAGATTAAGCCAATCGTGGACCAACATTGCAAGGGCCGAATAAGGCCTGCCTGGTGGTTGTACACCCCAAGGTCTGGGACCAGTCACACAGTTTCCCCTGTGTTATTGTGCAGAGTTGCCCTAATTGTTCAGGCCCACAGTGTTAACAGTCGATAAAATTCATAAAGCAGATCTGACACTGAAGACTGGCAAAGGCCTAATTGCAGGTTCTCTGTACCTCCTAAATTGCTACCTATTATTTAACCAGCAAGAAGGAAAGCAGAACAAAACAAAAACAGGATATCGCCCATATGATAGTCTGTTTCCTCCCGAATACCTACTCTTACAGGCCGAGGGTTCACAGGCTGATGTCTGGTCGTTGTTTTGTTTTTGTTTTTGTTTTCTGTGCTTTTGAGAAGACTGAATTGTCAACCACTTATTGCTGCCTCCTTCTTGCAAGCATTGTGCTAGTCCCTGGGGAACTAAATGAATCATAACACGGACATGGGCCAGGAAGGGAGAAAATAAAACAAAGAATTCTAATGAAACCTCACGAGTGCTAAGATAGGGGAAGAGCAGGACACCATGGGACCTACGCCTGTGGAGACCTTCTAAAAGTTCCACAAAGGCTGGACCCTGAAAAATGCCTCAGAGAAGGAGAGGATAGAGAAGGGACACGTCCTAGATGAGGGGCCAGCGCGTGAGGTCGTCTGCAGGTGAGCGCAGGGGTGTGCAGGGAACACCTGGGGAACAGAACGAAGTCTGGCAGGGTAGAGCCCTATGAAGAGGAGGGGAGGAAAGTCATGGCTAGGCTCACATCAAGGGGTGCTTTGTCTGGGATTTATCTTGGGGGTGACAGGGCGTTGGCCCTGATAAAGTCCCCCTCCAGCAGTGTGAACCTATGGAAGGAGCAGGAGTATGTCTGGAGTTGGACACTGCATTCACTTTGCCCTTGTGTCCAAGGCCTTTGTTCTCACAACCCTGGAGGTCTGGATTCACTAACCCACACAGCTCATCACACTCCCTCATGGGAAGCAGTTCCATTTTATGATCCCATCATTTCTATAGATATCTGCTTAATAAATGCATCTAGAAATAGCACTCAAACATGATTTGAAGTAATTTATTTTCTCTTTCGGAGCGCAGATGTGTCTGGTTGAATGTCAGTCTTGACAATACTGGCTTCATTCGCTATACTCTTATTGGGATAGAAAACCTCTTGGAAACAAAAGTCTCTGGAAGTAATTTCTAATCAACACATAAAACAAACATTTATCGAACACCTACAATGCACAGAAAATCGTGCAAGATGTTATGTTGGTATTTCTTTAACTGTCAAATGGCTCTTTTCTCTTCACAGCAGGGAAACTTGATAGAGACCAAATTTCCTAATTTTAGGTTTCCTAGAAAGCTGACCTGAAGCTTTTGCTATAGAAACATGTCAAGTAACTGAGAGCATAGCACTGTTCTTCATGGTTTATATGCGGTATTACCCGGGTACAGTATTTTCAAACAGAAAGAGAGAAAAATAAGGCCCCGAATTTTTCATAAACTGGCTAACTAATTTCGCTTTTGAAAAATGTGAAATGATCTTGGGTATTTATTATCACCAGTGGTAAGAGCAGCGTTGAAATGAACATGAGCTGTCCTTTAGGGCACATGGAAATAAAGACCATGTGGAAATGGCTTGTCAGAATCTCCTCATTTTAGGAAAAGAACAAACAAGGAAGTCCAGTGCAAAAGCTGAGGGCAGAAGTCACAGACAGTGCTGGCAAGCTGTGAGCAATTCTGGACCCGATGCTTCACGTGACATGATCTGACCTCCACGTGAGCCCACCAGATCCATGATAGAAATGGTCATTGTAGACACAACAGAATTCAGCAAGTAAAGTTTGGCACCCTTAAAAATCTCTCTATCCTAAACCATGCTAGAGCATACTCTTGACTTTTATAATGACCAGTGGTCACTATCGGTATTCATCATAGAGGGTGTCTGCCATATTGGGAAGAGTTTTTATTTCATCTCTCATTTAAACGATGATGAAAATGAAACTAGGCCTGCCAGGGCATTATTTTTTTTTATAACTATTTGATTAAAACCTTTTTTTGTGGGATACCTGGGTGGCTTAGATGGTTAAGCATCTGCCTTCGGCCCAGGTCATGATCCCAGGGTCCTGGGATTGAGTCCCACATTGGGCTCCCTGCTCAGCAGGGAGCCTGCTTCTCCCTCTGCCTCTGCCTGCCACTTCCCCTGCTTGTGCTCTCTCTCTTTCTCACTGGCAAATAAAATTAAAAACAAAACAAAACAAAAGCTTTTGTGTGTGTTATGTAAAGATTCCCCATGCTACACCATTTCAAGAAGTGCCTCTGGTATTGCCGAGAGAACTCTGACTTTCCTGGGGAGTAGGCAGGAGCACGGCACATTCTAACCGTGTGGATAAAATAATGTGCGCGACTCATGACAGCCACCCAGTGAACACTTTCCTAATGTGCGTGATGTATATCGATGGAACCATAATCATAAGAAGTGTCAGGTACTGGCTACTCTGCCTTAACAGTCAGTGGTCTCCTGTGGAAGGATCCTTTGTATGTATCCCACCCCCCAAAATTTAATTTTCTTTTTTTTTTTTTTAAGATTTTATTTATTTATTTGACAGAGATCACAAGTAGGCAGAGAGGCAGGCAGAGAGAGAGAGGAGGAAGCAGGCTCCCTGCTGAGCAGAGAGCCCGATGCAGGACTCGATCCCAGGACCCTGAGATCATGACCTGAGCCGACGGCAGCGGCTTAACCCACTGAGCCACCCAGGTGCCCCCAAAATTTAATTTTCATCTTTATACCAAAATTATGGCATTGATTACTAGTGTTGAACACTGTAGCGGAATATAATTATTCAACTATGGGGCTGCCTGGGTGGCTCAGTGGGTTAGGCCTCTGCCTTCAGCTCATGTCGTGATCTCAGGGTCCTGGGATTGAGTCCTGCATCGGGCTCTCTGCTGGGCAGGGGGCCTGCTTCCTCCTCTCTCTCTCTGTGATCTCTCTCTGTCAAATAAATAAAATCTTTAAAAAATAATAATAATAATTCAACTATGAATATTGGTTATTTTGTAATATTTCTGTGTCATTTTATACTATGCTTGGAACAGTGTATAACTTGTCAATAGAGGGGAAATAAATCCAAATGAGTCAAATCATTTGATGGTCAACAGGAACAGGTATCTTACACAGATGATGTAAGCCACAGGTAACTGAGACATTAAGAAAGGAGTTTTTTGTTGTTGTTTTTTTTAATCTAAAAACAAAGAACTTGTACTTACTTGAGATGGTTGCCTTGTGGAATGTTTGAAAAAGTTCTCTAAGACAGTATTTGGTGTAATCTTCTTTCGAACTTCCTCTTTAATGCCAAATGATTTTGCTAGAGGCGTAGCAATAAACCTACAAAATATGAAAGAAAGTCCAAAATCTGAGAATGAACCCACAAGAACACCAGAAAACTCAAGCCATAACTTTTGATTCCAGATGAAGGATCAGCCATTGGGTCATGTTGTCCTTGGGCGACCTACAGCCAACCTCTGCCTTGCAAAGAAGTTCAAGAAGAGAAAATGTTGAGACCATTTACACAAGCAATAACTTAAAAAAAAATACTTGCCTGTTAAAAATCCACTTATGTAAATGCAAATATATTTATATATGAGATCCTGAAATTGGGGTAAGCCATTTCACCTAAGAGTTTCATTTTAAGGCTCCAAGAGATTAAAATGAGTAATAATCTGGGTATTGAAAGTTTTACTTGGTGATACTGTCTTAGAGAATTACTATGTTCCTATTTGAAGTTCTAACTTATGAAAAAGTGGTCTGACTCCTGGGTAAAGATCAAGGAGTGGGATTGGTGGGATATGACAAGTATACATTTAACTTGATAAGAAACTGGCAAACTGTTTTCGGGGGCAGGTGGCACCACTTTGCATTCCTGCCAGTAATGGGCCAGAGTTCCAGTTACTCCGTATCCCTGCCAACACTTGGTATTACAAGTTCTTTTAATCTCAGCAATTTTACCGGGTGTGTTCTGGTTTTCACTGATTTTCTACTCTAATCTTTATAATCTCCTAACTTTTGCTTGCTAGATGTTTAGTTTGCTCTTTTTTCCCCCTAGTTTCTGAAGGTAGAAGTTTATTGATTTGAGATCTTTCTTCTTTTTTAATATAGGTATTTTCAGGTATAAATTTCCTTCTAAGCACCATGTTACATCTCCTAAGTTTTGACATTGTGTTTTCTTTGTCATTCATCTCAAAGTATTTTCTAGTTTACTGTGATTCCTCCTTTGACCCATTGGCTATTTAGAAGTATGCTGTTCAATTGCCACATATTTGCTCATTTCCCAATTTCTGTGTGTTACTGAGTTTTAATTTCATATCATTGTGACTGGAAAACACACCTGGTAAGATTTGCATTTCTTTAAGCTTATTGAGACTTGTCTCATGGTCTAAAGAATGTTCCTTGTGCCTATGAGAAGAATGTGTCTTCTCTTGTCATTGGGTGCCATGGTCTACAGATGATGTTAGGTCTACTTGGTTTATAGAGCTGATTGAGTCTTCTATGTCTGTATTAATCTATCCCCCCCAATTATCCATTATTAAAAGTGAGATATTCACATCCACAACTATTTTTTGAGTTGTGTATTTCTCCCTTCAATTCTGTCAGGTTTTGCTTCATGAATTTTGGAGCTTTGATGTTAGGAACATATATGTTTATAATTATTATGTCATCTTGATAGATTTATCCTTTTATGTTATAAAATGTTCTCTTTTCCAGTAACAGTTTAAAAGTCTATGAAAACCTAAATTGCCTGATAGTAGTATACAGACAGTCCATCTCTCTTTTGGTTACTGTTTGCTTGGTATTATCTTTTCCCATAATTTTACTGTCAACCTATTTATGTCCTTGAACCTCAAGTGTGTTTCTTACAGAAAGCATACAGTTGGATCGTGTATTTTTTAAAAGATTTTATTTATTTATTTGAGAGAGAGAGAGCAGGGGGAAGAGCAGAGGGAGAAGGACAAGCAGTTTCTGTCCTAAGCATGGAGCCTGATGTAGGGCTCGATCTCACAACCTGAGATCTTGACCTGAACCAAAATCAAAAGTCAGACACTTAACCAACTGAGCCACCCAAGAACCCCAGATCATGTATTTGTATCCATCTCTCCTATTTATGCCTTTCAGTTGCAATATTTAATCTATTTACATTAATGCCAATTACATTTAATTACTGATAAAACAGGATTTTTATGTCTGCTATTTTGTTATTTGTTTTTTATGTATCTTATGTCTTTGTTATTTCTCTATTTGGTAAGTTTTCTTTTGTGTTAAATATTGTCTAGTGTAGCTTTTTAATTCTCTCTCTTCCTTAAAATATTTTTCTTCAACTTTTTAAAAACGATTTATTCATTTTAGAGAGACAGAGTGAGCACAAGCAGGGGGAAGGGCAGTGGGAGAGGGAGAAAGTGAGAGAATCTCAAGCAACTCCATGTTAAACATGGAGCCTGATGAAGGATTTGATCTCATGAGATCTTGACCTGAGTCAAAATCAAGAGTTGGATGTTCAGCTGACTGAGGTACCCAGGTGCCCCAAAATATTCTTTTAAAATAATTTTCATAGTGGTTAACCTAGGGATTATAATTAACATCTTCATGCATAACATCCTAGTTCAGATTAATACCAAAATAATTTCAGCAATATAAAAAAACTCCATTACCTCCTTGTTCTGTGCTATTAATGATAAAAATCATATATTTATAAATTGTGTTTTCATTAACACAGATTCATAATTACTTTTTGATGTAGTTGTGGTTTAAATCAGACAGAAGAGAAATGTGTTACAAACAAAAACCGTGTGTATACCTTCTTTTTATTTCTTATATAGGTGACTTTACTGGTGGTGCTTTTTATTTCTTCATATGGATTCAAGTTACTGTCTCATGTCCTCTAATTTCAGCCTGATTTAAAGTCTTTATCTAAGGATACCTGGGTGACACAGTCAGTTAAGTGTACGATTCTTTTTTTTTTTTTTTTTAAGATTTTATTATTTATTTTACAGAGAGAGATCACAAGCAGGCAGAGAGAGAGGAGGAAGCAGACTCCCCGCCGAGCAGAGAGCCCGATGCGGGGCTCGATCCCAGGACCATGGGACCATGACCTGAGCCGAAGGCAGAGGCTTTAACCCACTGAGCCACCCAGGCGCCCCAAGTGTACAATTCTTGATTTCAGCTTGGGTCATGATCTCAGGGTTGACACTGAGCTCTGTATTGGGCTCAATGCTGTGCATGGAATCTGCTTGGGATTCTCTTTCTCCCTCTCCTTTTTCCCCTCCCCTGTTCACACATACTCTCTCTCTCAAAAAAAAAAAAAATAGTTAAAAAATAATGAAGTCCTTATCTAATAAGGCCAACATCTTGGTTTTGTAAGGGACATTTTCCTTACAAAAAGGGGACTACTTTTTCCTTGAATGGACCACACTTCTCGTTTCTTTACGTGCCTTATAATTTTTGTTGAAAATTGGACATGTTAAATAATATAATGTGGCAAATCTGAAAATCAGATTATCCCTCTCAGAGTTTCTTGGTTTTGTGGTTTGTTATCATTGTCCATTTGTTTGTTTCATTCCTTGTTTGAAATGATCTATTCAGTCTGTATTCTTTGTCATGTTTGGGCACTGAAGTCTCTATTGGGTAGCTTAAGTGTCACCTAATGACTAGACAGAGATTTCCTTAAATGCCAGGAACCAATAAGTCTCCCAGTCTTTGCCAAAGAGCTCTGCCTACATTTTGGGGCAAACCTTCAACACTCAGCTAGGCAGTTGCCAACTTTGCCTTAGCCTTCACTTCCTCTTTGCACAGAGCCCCAAGATCATCCAGAATTGAGAGCTAAGGGCCTTCTCATATCTTTTCTGGGCATGTGGAGAGCCCTGGGAATACCCAAAGTTTTACAAATTCAAGTGTCCTTCTGATTTCCAAGAATATGTCAGAGCTTATCAAAGTCTGCTATGGACATCTTATTTTCCAGTTTTTCTTTTTAAGTGTTCTGGTTAGTCTATTATTTGACCCAATTGTTACTGACAACCTCAGGTAGTTCCAAAGTTAATCAATTGCCTCTATGTGTTTTAGACAGGCATCTTCAGGGAAAAGGCTTTTCTGACTCAGGTCAAATAAAGACTCAGGTCAAATAAAGTACTGGCTTCTCTGGAACCACAAGAGAGGTCAGATAATGACATTTCTCTGGTAATGATGCTCTGTTTTGCTCCCTTCAATGGCTGCCAGGATACCAGTTTCCACTGAAATTGAGGACTGTTGGGGTTAAAAAAAATATTTTATTTATTTATTTATTTGACAGACAGAGATCACAAGTAGACAGAGAGGCAGGCAGAGAGAGAGGAGGAAGCAGGCTCCCTGCTGAGCTGAGAGCCCTATGCTGGGCTTGATCCCAGGACCCTAGGATCATGACCTGAGCCGAAGGCAGAGGCTTTAACCCACTGAGCCACCCAGGCGCCCTGACTATTGGGTTTTTAAAGCTATCATAGAGGTGGACAGGGCAGGATAGGAATAGGGCAAGTTAAAATGTCACAGAGTTTATTGTTCTTTCCAAGACTCAGCTGTTTTTCTTAAATAACAATCCTTGGATTGCTGCTAACCTTTGGTTAATTGTGAATTTTGAAAAGTTGATTTTGACCATTTTTGCTAGTTTTCTGATTGCTTTTAAGGAAGAGAGAATATTTGGAGATCCTTACTCTGACATTTTTGTTAATTTCTGGGGTATAGTGGTTTTAATTTGCATTTTGCTAATGACTAATGATGTTGGACACCTTTTCATGTGTTTACTTGCCATTTATATATCTTTGGTGAATTATTTACTCAAGTATTTTGTCCATTAAAAAAATTAAGTTATTTCTTTGTTTATCATTAAGTTAAAGTTTTCTTTATATATACTGAATTTAAGTCCCTCATCAGATACATGTTTTGCAAATATTTTTCTCCCAGTCTGTGGCTTGTCTTTTCATTTTATTTATACTTTTTAAAACAACCTAAGGCATTTTTGCATATTGCATAATTCACCTTTTCCAAGTATACTATTCAGTGATTTTTTTTTAAGTAAAATTACCAAGTCATAGAATCATCACCACAAATCAGCTTTAGAAGATTTTCATCATCTCAATATAATCCCTCATGCATATTTATTGTCAATTCTCTTCCCTCTCACCCCTTTCCTCAGGCAATTGCTAATCTGTTTCATCTTTATAGCTTTGTCTTTTTAGGATATTTAATATAATGGAATCATACAATAATATGTGGTTTCTTGCGGCTGGCTCTTTCATTAGCTTAATGTTTTTGAGGTCCATTCATGTTTTGAGATATATTTGGAGTGAGCTCCTTTTTATTACTGAATGGTAATTCATTGTATGGGTATGCATACATTAACAATGTCTTTTGAAGAGCAAACACTTTTAGCAATTTACCAAGGGAAATAAAAGCATGTGCCTGTACAAGCTCTTATACTCAAATATTCATAGCAACTTTATTCATAATAGCTAAAAACTATAAACAATTCAAACTCCCAACAACTAAAGGATAAATAAATGGTGGTATGTCAATATGTTGACAGACTACCCAGCAATGACAAGGTATCACTGATACACACAACAACATGAAAACAATCTCCAATGTGTTACGTTAAGTGAGAGAAGCTGGGCACAAAAGACTGTGATCTACATGATTCCATTTGTAAGAATCGAAAAGGCAAATTAGGCTGACAGAAAGCATATCAGTGATTGTGAAGAGCTAGTAGGTAGGGAGAAGATGAACCAGACAGGGTATAAGAGAGTTTCTCAGCTGGTGGAAATCTTCTACATCATAATTGTGGTGATGGTTACTCCACTGCATACTTGTGCCTAAATGCACCAAATTTTGGATGAACTTTATCGTATGTAAAGCATACCTCAGTAAAGCTGATGTTTAAAAAGATTTAGTTATTTATTTTAGAGGGGGGGGGGAGCTAATGGAGGCAGGGGATGGGCCAAGGAAGAGGGAGAGAGAAATCTAAGTGTAGTCCATGCTGAGTGCAGAGCCCGACGCAGGGCTTGACCTCATGACTTTGAGATCATAAGATCTTAAGATCCTGAGATTCCAAGAGTTGGAAGCTTAACCTATTGCACCACCCAGGTACCCCTAAAGCTGATTTTAAAAAATAATGATATGACTCTATTCTTTCTCCAGTTGTAACAAAGGCTCTATCTCTTGCCAGGTCAGTCTATTTTAGTACTTACTCAGAGGTTTCTGTGTTTAATTAAATGCCACAAATTCCAGTTATGAATGATCATTTATCCCTTCAATTCATTTTTTTATAACCATGGGAGTTGAATAAAATTTTTTCTAAAATAATTTGATAAAATAAAGCCAATCCAACTTCCAGATGGACTAAGTTTTCCTGGAAATGGCCCATACATTTCAGAGACATATAAAAACAAACTATGCACCAGATGTACATAGAGCAATGTGGATAGATCATAAAACATAGGGCTGCATTTAATAAAAGAAGAAACAGAGTAAGGTCTTATCACCACACCATTATGTCAACTAACAATATGTATGCTTTATGTTTATACACATGTTTTACTGGGTCATACAAATAAAAAGCCATCAACGACATTAGAACCCAGCAGGCAGGAATGTAACTAGGAAAAGGGGATAAAAGGTAATTAATGAAAAAGTTAATTCGAATCACTCAAAAAGAGGTCTTATGCAGACCAGAGAGCATGCTATGATTTGAGGATTATGATTAATTAATTCCCCTTTGCATAAAATGTCCAAATCAAACAAAAATGAAGATGTCCTTAAAACTAACAAAATCTCAAAAAAAACATTTGACAAAGTTTTGGATAAATAATGGAATTGGTTCATTTATTCAACCTACTAGTTATGAAAATTTTTAGTGGGGAAACACTCATTGTTCTTACCAATTGAATAACACAAATACAGCATGCTTTAATATTGTAGTGTTCTCAGTCATAGTCACTCATTTGTCTCTCAAATGTCAGAAATGAAATACTTAGGAAGAATTTAAAAAGCAAAGAGGAATTGAGCCAAAAAAAGATTTATGCAGTAAGGGAATACAACCAACCTCAAAGCCAAAGAAAGTATAACATTCCCTTTTAGAGGATCATGTGGGAGATTCGTATATGGTTCAGTATACTGAATGGATAAATACATGTTGTCCATAGTATACTTGCTGAAATCAGGAACACATCTATATTCAAATCATTAATTTAAACAAAAAAGAGAACTGTGGTCTTATTTGTTAAGATGCTTAGGCCTCAAAGACAGAAATAACATTTTTTATGAAAAACAGGAAATATATAAATATAGTTTTCTATTTCAGGATTATCCTTCCTTTTCAAATAAATCTGGAAAAATCAACCATTTTATCTAATATAACTGTAAATAATTATGAACTGGTACATAATTTAAAAATCTCTTTTGAAAAAGGAAAAAAGAAAGGAGTATAATAAATACTTGATAAACTGAACTGAAAGAGAAGGGAAATGACAGGTCTTAACTCTAGAAGGACCTTGGAGATTAACTTGCCTGAACTTTCATTTTATGGATATGGAATATAAAAAAAAATGTCCAAGAGGAAGAAAAAAGAACGTGAACTTCTGCTCCCATGTAAATGGTTCACAGTTAGGTTAATTACCAAGGAATGAGTCTCTTAGGTTTGCTACTATTGCAGAATTGAGCCTTCAGATGGCCCCATTCCGACACCCAGACAGCCCCCTCTTCATCTAACACTTCATCAGTTCCTTGTGAGCCAAAAGCCTATTGCAATCCCAGACCTCCACCTCCCTATTTTTTTCCAATATTCTTTTATAGAATAAAAAGAAAGCAGCCCTAGGCAAATATTAAGCATGTGAAGTTTAAACACTTCTCCTAAACAGAAATAATAGCCCACTGCCATAAGATCGATTCCTAGGTCCTACAGATTCAAAGGCTCTTTGAACAGAGTTTAAAAGATTTTATTTATTTATTTGACAGAGATCACAAGTAGGCAGAGAGACAGGTTGAGAGGGGGAGGGAAGCAGGCTCCCCGATGAGCAGAGAGCACTATGTGGGACTTGATCCCAGGACCCTGAAATCATGACCTGAGCCAAAAGCAGAGGCTTAACCCACTGAGCCACCAGGTGCCCCTGAACAGAGTTTAATCAGGGGATTTTATGTGAAAGAACAAAATATTTGAAGCAATGTAAGTCTCAGGTAACATTAAAGTCTAATGTGCATATTTTGAAATTATGTCAATTTAGGACACTTAGTAACTCTCGTAAATTGTGACAGATCGGTCATCCCACCCTCCGTTCTTTGCAGAATGAGGACATGTTATTCCATCATGAGCTTATGCTGCTCAGTGAAAATGGTAGAAAAACTTAAGTGTACTCAGTGCACAACTAAATAAAAGGAAAAAGATCACCTTTTGATTGTACCACCTTCACCCCTGCCTTGAACCATTCTGGAACCATAATTTACTCTGAGATGTAAATGTGTTTATTACACAAACATCTAAATCTGAGTGGCTTAGATCTCATACAATCATACTTCAGACACATAGAAGAATGCATAGAAGAGTCCAGATAAGTAGTTAGAAAGTGTTATTCTAGGCTCCCCCCTACCCACCCTGGCCAACAACAACAACATACATACACATATACCTAAATATTTATATACGCCATAAAACTTATAAGGAAAAGTAATCCTAAATACAAAGCAAATGTCAGTCACTTTCAAATGATCTCCTTTCTTCTTCATCAATTCTCTCTCTGCTCTTGCTTTTCTAGGAAAGGACATCACTCCCTGATCTTAAATGGCTGCTGGCTAGTACTAAAGGATAAAATGAGTCACCCAAATTACAACTACTGGTCACTTCATAGAATGAGAAGGTATAATATAAACAGAGTCTAGGACAAAAGAAGAAAGCTCTCTTGTATAAATATAACACAGGATATGCTGAAACCCAGGGTCAATTTTACATGAATTTTTAAGGTAGTTCAGAAAATTACACATTTACTAGACTTCTTTAAGCTATGTTTTCTATATTCCCAAGAGACATTAGTTAACTCTCGTCTGCCATCAGGAGTATTTCACTGTGAAAGTCCAAGAAGTACGGTTTTAACAAGAGAATAAAAAACCACCACCCCTGAGCCTGATATCATGGCATGTTGGTTCAAGAACCATATATATCCCTTGAATAGATCACTTACCTCTTATTTTCTTGACTGAAATCATATCACTTGTGATTTTATATACATATATACTCAAATGCAAGGTGTGAATAATATTTTATTTATGACGTTTGTGGTTTAATCTAATGCACTTTAAAAAGATATAAATGTATGCTTCAAAAGGCATAATCTTCCTCCCCAGTTAAATTTTCCTTATTTCTATTGCATTCAAAGAGATATGAGGCTAGTGGACTGACACGTGGTTTTCTGTAGTGTCACAGAATGGAAAAAGCTAAGGCTGAGTTATTGGGAGTTAAAGCTACATAAGAAGACTAGAAAAATGACATAGAGTATCCTCAATCACTTGGGAAGAAGCAAGAATGGTCCTAGGAGTTACAAGAGAATTGGATTCCTTCCTGATGGTTGTTGGAGCAGCCTCGGCCAAGGCAGAACAAGTTGGTCCTCCACAGCTGTGCTGCTTTAGGAACCAAAAGAGTTTTCTAGTTCACTGTCCTGATCACAATGTAAAAAAATGGAGCTGTCCACTGAGAAGCAGGCAATCTGCAGTGCAAATAGGTAGAGGACCCGGAAGCCAAATTCAAGGATCACCACACACCATGCAAGAGAAGCAAGTATTTCAAGATAGTAGAAAGTGACTTGCTAATTTAGAAGGGCAGTGGCAAAATTCTACTTTATTTATGCATTCTTTGACAAATCTAAACATGGAACTAGAAAATAGAATTCGTGGTAAAAAAAAGTAGAGCATTTTCAAATGTTCCCAACTCGAGGTTTTTTTTTTTTTTTAAGATTTTATTTATTTATTTGATAGACAGAGATCACAAGTAGGCAAAGAGGCAGGCAGAAAGAGAGGGGAAGGGGGAAGCAGGCTCCCTGCCGAGCAGAGAGCCCGATGCGGGGCTCGATCCCAGGACCCTGGGATCATGACCTGAGCTGAAGGCAGAGGCTTTAACCCACTGAGCCACCCAGGTGCCCCTCCCAACTCGAGTTTAAGTGGTATCCAGGGGCTTCTTCTTTCTCTCAATAACAATAGCACATTGTTGGCTCAAGAGAAGTTGCTATTTGCACAAAAACCTTTTGGAGAGTCCATGAAACAGAGTTGGTCAAACGAACTCTTGAGATAAGGACCCTGCAAATGGTTATAAACATATGATCTGCATTACAGTTAGTCTTGGACAAAATGATCTTTATCAAATTTTGTCTTAAGTTTTTCCAACTCTGACATTCAAATATTCTTTTTGCTCCAAAAAGTTAATGTGCTAATAACAGTTTTTTGAAATAAGGACAACTATAGAGATTATAGATGAACATTTATCTTCTGTTATCATAACACGAGTATAGTTTTAATAAAAAAGGCTGAAGTAATATCTCTTTCAATTAAGTTAAGAAAAAGAAAAGAAGTTTACTTTTTCTGAGAAAGCAAATTGGTATTTTTCTCTTTGATTTCCTTATACTTTGGAATGAAAGGCTGCTATTAAAACTTTCAATAAACCTTTAAAATAAACTATGCTATAAAGCAAATATTGTTAGGTCTTTAATGAAACATTTTTTGCTATTTTATAGGCATTCTAAAATGATAATGTATCCCTTAGACACAGAATCTTCTAGCATTGCCTTTCTGGGAGTGTACTGTATATATTTTGTCAGATAGCATGGTATGTGGAAGATGAAGTGGGTTCCCACACCATCAATGACACTAACAAGCTCTGTGTTATTTAACCTCCCTTGATCTCAGTTTTCCCCACTGTGAAACTAACACACTTAAGAAGACTGTGTTCCTAATTTTTATGTGTTCAACTTCTAAATCATGTTAGGTGTACATACAATTTGTAGAACTTCCCCAGATGTAGCCCATTAGTGCCCTCCTTTGAACAACAGATTACTGAAAGTTCTTACCAAGAGTCCAGGATTCCAGAGTTGGGGCAAAGAAGAGGCATGGGAGGGAAGGACACGCAGGTCCTACTTACTTTTCAAAGAAATGTCTAATGATCAGCAAGCCAAAAGCATATGGGATTGTCATGTACAAATGAGAGGGTTTTACAAAGACGAGTCCATCGTGATCTTCAAGATCTGACCACTTGATTGTTGGAGGAAGCCAGAATCTTTCCAACCAAAACCATTCTTTAAACGTCTGAAACATTCTAGAGAGATGGAAAAAGAATCTGTTAGACGTGTGAAACAAATACTTAAAGTTCAAATAACATTGAGTATTATTTCTTGAAATACCCAAGCCTGCGAGATTTGAAAACAAGGCAAAAAGGAATCCTATTTGTCAGTGGGTTTTCAGACACTTTATTGCATTAAAGAAGAATTACTCTGCTCATATTCTCAGAACAATATTGGCTATGGCATGGCCAACTAAAGTTTAACATACCAAAGTTTAACATACCACTTTCGGCACAATGTATGTTAATATTATGAGTATGTATCTTCCTCTTCTATCATTCTTTGGTATGAAAAATCATTTAACAATAATCTCTATCACTTCACCATGCCCAAAGTCAACCTCATGAAAGCTTCAAGTATGTATAAGTCTACAGTAGTATCCTAAGAACTTCTCTAGGAAATAAAGAACAAGTATATTTAATTTCATATTATAGTAAGTCCAGATTCGTCCATGTCAACAAATACCTACTGGGATTCTATTATTTATCAATCACTGTGCTAGCACTTGAAAACACAAAGAAAATGGCATTCTTGCCCTAAGGACCTTACAGACTGTGGTCAAGGCCAGCCTGAATACCTAGATGATTTTGACATACCTTAGGTACAATAAATAGATATGGGGTACAGTGGGAGCAAAATGATGGACACTGAACCCAGCCGGGAAATGCCAGAGAAAGATCACTGGAGCAGTAGATCATTGATGTCCTGAAGAGTTAGTGAGATAAACCAGGCAAAGGCAGGAACACAGGGAGGAGAGAATAGAAGTGCTAAGGAGGGAAAGTGCTATAATCAAGTAACCAGAAACACAGAAGAAAACAGGATTAGATGTTCTAGTCTCATTGTTGAAGCCTGAATGATTTTTAGTCTTGACATTTTGAACTTGAGGATGTTTTGATGTCATCTTTTAATAGTCAATCAGAGAAAGGAATCACAATGTCCTCAGATTCACAATAGGGAGGTTGAAGTATGGGTGTGGTGGGAGTGGGGTAAGGACCAAGAGAGCAGGAAGGCTCTATCAGGGATGAGGGTCAGAGGGTAGGGTCCTGACATTGCAGATTTCCACCTCCAGATGACAACGAATACCAGAGCTTGGACCCTGGTCCCCTTCAGAAAAATCTATACCACAAGCAACAGCTGATAAGATAACTCCTTGCTTTGCTTTGCCCCCATCCGCTATTAAAAATGGACTCAGCCCAAAGTAGCACTACCTCAGTCACACCCACACCTGCAAGGCTTGTGTGCAGAAAGAGAAGGGCTGCCTTCTTTTTCATGTGTTGTTCATTTCATTATAATTTCTACTCTGGGGGAGTCCCATTAAGACAGTTGCAAATTTGTGCAAATATGGTGGAATGAAGATAATCAAGAAAGACTTGTTGAATACTTCCTATCAGGCTTTGGGGCCACAGAAAGGAAAGGGGGTGATCCTGGACTCAGGGAACTTACGAGTGAGCCAGGACTTATGTGGATCTGAACTCAAGAGGAGGCAAGGAGAGCAAGTGAAAGAGTTGTCAGGAAGGGAGAATCACACACGTTGGTAAGGGAACTAGGGACTCAAGTTCAGTTGCCTGGGCCACCTGATGTAACGGACTGAAAGAAGAGATGAAGAGAGGAAATCTGTTTTGAGTGCACAGCCAGATAGAGGCCAAAGCCTATTCAACTTCCTACAGATTTCAGAAACCAACTCTGGCCATGGGAGGCTCCCTGTCATCGGCAAGTCTTGGCCTTGACCCTCACTACATCAGAACGAGCTACACCTGCAAGGGCAAAGATATTTTCTCCTTAAAGTTCCACCTCAGCATGTTCATTACTTGATTCGCTCCAAATTTGATAGTATAGGGCTCAGGGAACAAACAGCAAGGGTGATGAGTTAGTTTTTCTCTTGCTATTGGTATAATATTTGTTACAAAAAAAAAAAATAGTTTGCTCACTCCTAAAATGCCACTCCAGGCAGCACAGATCCTTTTGTCCAGAATGAAATATAACTAAATAAATAGCTAAATAATGTCCTTGTGTATCATACACAAGCAATGAGTCAAGATCTTGAAAGCCATAGTAATGCTAATATTCCACAGCCTAAAACATTTAAAGTGAAATAGAAAGAATACAGAAGTTGAGGGTGGGCCCCTGGAAAATGTAGTTTCAGACGGAGAAAAAAAATAAATCTCAGGGGCGCCTGGGTGGCTCAGTGGGTTAAGCTGCTGCCTTCGGTTCAGGTCATGATCTCAGGGTCCTGGGATCGAGTCCCGCATCGGGCTCTCTGCTCAGCAGGGGGCCTGCTTCCCTTCCTCTCTCTCTGTGATCTCTTCCCTTCCTCTCTCCTACTGTGATCTCTTTCTGTCAAATAAATAAATAAAATCTTTAAAAAAAATCTCATTATTTATTCTTTCTTTAGGTGCTGCCGCCAACCATCAATTATTGCTGTTAAGCAAAAACAGGTAAGACTCCCTTCTTCATAATACAAAAGTTAACTCTAAACAAAGCACAAACCTAAATAAAAGAGCTAAAACTATAACATTCTTAAAAGACTAGATAAGAGTAAATACTCAAGACCTTGGGTTTAGGTAAAGCCTCTTTACATATGACACCAGAAGTACAAATGACAAAATTAAGAAGAATCGATAAATAGGACTTCCTCAAAATGAAAACTTTTTGTGTGCCAAGAGACACCATCAAGACAGTAAAAAGACAACCCACAAGATGGGAGAAATACCTGAACGTCACACATTTGATAAGGGATTTGGGCTTAGAATAAAATAAGAACTCATGCAACTCAGTAAGTAAAGGACAAATAATCCAATTCAAAAATGGGCAAAGAATCTGAATTTGAATATTTCACCAAAGAAAATAGACAAATGGCCACTAAGCTCATGAAAAAAAAAAAAATGCCCAACCTCATTTGCATCAGGGAAGTGCAAATCACTTCCACGCTCAGACCCACTAGGATGGCTATCATCATGAAGACAGCAAGTGTTGGCAAGGATGTTGAGAACATGGCAGGTGGGAAAAGTGAAATGGTACAGCTGCTGTGAAAGACAGTCTGGGAGCTCCTTGAAAGGTTAAACGTGGAGTTACCATATAACCCAGCAATTCTATGTGTAGGCATTCAAGAGAGTATTCCAGGGCATTAAAATGATTCATGCTACAACACAGATTGTTCTTAAAAACATGCTATGTAAAAGAAGCCAGACACAAAAGGCCACACAGTGTGATTCCATTGATGTGAAGTGTCCAGAAGAGGTAAATCCACAGAAACAAAAAGAAGGTTACTAGTTCCTCGGGGTGTATGAAGGGAGTGTGGGGAGAAACACAAAGTGGCCAATGAGGGGTACAGGGTTTCTTCTAGGGGTGCTGAAAATGTTCAAAGATTAAAATGCGGTGTGGGTTGTATGACCATGAACATGCTGAAAAATATTGACTTGTACACTCTTTTGGATGGGTGAGTTGGATAGTCTGAATTATATCACGAAAAGGAAAAAAGAAAAACTGTTAAGAAGCCTCCTCAGTTTCAATCTTTTTACCCCAGAGCTCATCCTGAACTTCATGCTATAGCTCCCCATTATTTCATTTATGGAGCTTAAGTGTTACCTCCAAAATTCACCTGTGTCCATGAGCCCAGAAGAGTCATTAAGTGAAGGAAAGACTATAAACCTCGATTCAGATTTCAGCATGATTTAAAGTTCATGACTTCTTGGAGGAAGAAAACAGCAGGCTTTAAAGCAAGAACAGACCAACTGCCCTGAAGGCAAAGTAACTGCCCTAGCTGATAGCCTTTTTGGGGGTAAGGGTACTTGGTAGACATCCACAAGCCAACATTTTAACTCTAGCCATTGACTTTAAAACCCAGGCTACGCCTCTCACCAGCCTCTCTACCATCCAGTTATTTCTCTCAGGATGAGATCAGAGGCTAAACACAGAAAAATGAGCTGAAGAGAACTGGGGCCAGCAGTCTCCAATCCTCTGGGCTGCTTCGGTTTACTAGCAGGAAACAAATCACAGTCTGTCAGGCTCCCACTAGCTGCTCCTAAGGCCACAAGCCTGTGCCAATACCTCTAGCCTCCTTCATAGCCACTTTTTCCTGACTCTAGTGTACCAGATGTGCCATTTTGGATATAGCCCAGTGTCCAGCTCTCAGAGCAGCAGGGAACATCAGCACTGTGGGGGGAGTTGGTGCACTGCTTTTCCCACTGTGAGAGCCAAGGGAGACCATCCTACAACTGCTGAGAGTTGGCTGGGATGGCCTTGGCATGGCCAGTTGGATGCTTTCCTCAGGACTTCGAGTCTGGAGCAGAGAGCGATAACCAGGAGTAGCAGATGGCATCCTGCCTAGGTTGCTGCTGCTGAAAAGACAGTTGTCATCCCTTGGCTTTTTGGATTTCCTGATTGCCCTGGTTTCTTGGTTTCCACCGTCATCCAAGTCTGGTCCACCAGTCTTCCTTCAGGGCTGTGAGTCCCTTCCAAGGAAGTCCTTTGTTTAAGATAGTAAGAGGTGGATTCTGTTGTCTATGAGATTTTAAGTGGAGGAGGAACTGGGGGCATTTGTCAGTTCCTCCCTCTGATCTCATCTTGCTGACAATGGGCACTCATGTATCCCCTTCTCTCCCCGCCATCTTTGCTTCTATTCTGCCCAAGTTTCAAATCTGACAGTGACATTATTACTAGTCACCACGTGAGGTATTTTTCAATGTAAAAGAGGGTGCTGGCTTCTTTGACACAGACTTAAATAGGTGCTTGGTAGATGACAAGACATTTACCTACCCAGCAAGTAGAGCAACACCTTTACGCCACGTTAACTAAATATCACAGTATTTCAATAATAACCAGCGGGGAAGGGCATTAGGCCATCCTGACGTGGGGAAGTATCAGCATTTTTTCAGAGCCCATAGGTGATGACTCTTAAGAGTAGTCCTGAGCATTTGCAACAATGAAATCTGTCATTCAAGGCCCTTTTCCCCATGGCTCCTTCACTTCTTGGACAGTTGGAGAAGCCCACTGATTCCCACAGTCAATTTATAGCCCACCTCTCATCTTGATTCATTTTGCTCAACTCTAGGACTTTATGGCAACTGAAATATTGTCAGCTCTGTTGACTCTTTCATCTCTGCTTGGTGTGCTTTTTAAGCAAAGGTATTTATTTACTCCTTGATTACTCCCAGTGCTTTTTTTTTTTTCTCATCAGTTACACAAAAGTCCCCCTTTCCCATCCCATGTCCATTCTCTCAGTCCTGAAACTCATATTTATATAAAAGTATCTGAATGAACTGTACTATTTACATTAAAAATATCTGAAGCTCTTTCTAAAAGTAAGAAAAATGTGCAAGAAAAACACCTGTGGTTGTTTCTTTATACTTCGCAGAAGAATCGGTATTGGAGGTGGCATCATAGCCCAGCTGTGTTTTCCCACCTGGAAGTTTTAAACCCTATTTCTACTCCAGCTGCCAGTAGTTTGCAGGAAGACAATCTCCCTAATGTAGGTTTTTATGACTCATTATTTTCTGACCTCATGGATACAGAACCCAACAGGGTGAAGGAAGCCTGTTGAGCCACTTTCTCAGATGAACACCATTAAATTTGACCTTAGGACTGAAGAAATAAAACCATCTGGGCCACTAGTTTATCACTATTTGAAGCAACGTTTTTGCAAAGTACTAAAAAAATGTGGCCCTCTGACCCTTGCTGAGGTAAGAACTCTGAGTCAGGCTGAAGTTTTGGGCAAGTTATGAAATTCTGGTAATCATCTGTGCAATATCTACTGTAAAATAACCACAGTGCCTTAGAAGATAACTTTACAGAACATATCTCTTGGATAGAGGAGGGTGAAAAGAGAGTGTCTCTATGGAACAGAACACATCTCTCCCAGAAAGGCTGGTGACCGGAAGTGGGAAATTAGGCAGACAACGCTAATTGAATTAAAGGTGTATTCCTGAGTGATAAAGTGAAACAAGGACACGTTGGAATCAGCGCTCACTATCTCGGAGCATCATTATTGTTGGAGGAGGTGAGAGTTGGTGAGAACTTTGGAGACTGGGTGACCAGCTAGATTATGGTGGGATGAGGATTCTCTGGGGACACAAAGTCAGCTCCAGCAGAACAAGGACCTTGCCTGGCTTGTTTACTGTTGTATATCCAAGGCTGGCCACAGAGTAAACACTAAATAAGTATTTGTTGCATTCAACAGAAAGGTAACCGAGGCTAGAATGGACTTTTGAACACTCCAGGAGCGATGCTATAGCCAAAAATGATATTTGGTTTCACTATCTACAAACAATCTCATTTTTATCAGTTGCAAAACAGTTTTTAAAATTTGGTGCAAGGGTATCAGGTAAACATGTTTATCTACATTTAATCTGTTTGTGTTCTCTTTGGAATGAACTCTACCAACTCAGCCAAAAAAACTGGTTATGCCTCAAGATAAAACACAAAGGAAAACATCAGCAGCTACTTGCTTCCTGTCACTAGTGTAAGGACGGAGCAAATGGCAAATTCCAATTCTAAAAGAAAAAGAATTTTAAATTGTGCCATTGCAAATGGATAAGACAAGGCAAATGACAGAGCAACTTACCTCTGAGGGCTATTTATTACGATGAGTTAGTGCATTAAAAGCCTGCAAATGCCTGGGCTTATCGTAAGAGGAACAAACAAACCAACAAACCCTACACTTTGTGTAGAGAAGTAGTTAACTTGCAACAAGATAATAAGTGATTCTTTCACTTTAAATTTTACCTTGATATCAGTTTAAAGACTTGAAGAAATTCAAAACACACCCACAGATTTAAAAAAGAACAATTCAGAGTATTTGCAAACAAAACCAGGTATCACCACGAAGATGTCATTGTGGGGCATCAGGAGGTCCTGAGTTTCCAATCATTCTGCCTTTTAGAGTCCCCCTACACCCCGGCCCCCAGGTTTTATGTGGGCATGTGACTGCCCTACCACGTGAGGCATTTCCCAACGTCCCCTGTAACTAGATGTGGTCATGTGTGACTACGTCTGGGTCAAAGACACAGTGGTGGCATTGATTTGAGTAACTTCCTTAAATACCAAGCTCTGTGTCCTGGCTTCTCTCCCTGAAAATAGGGATGGCAGTATATAAGAGCAAGCTTTGAGGCCAAAGAGCCCATTTTCCTGGCTACATACAAGAGAAATGAACTTTTACCTTCTCTGTAAGTCATTGAATTTTGAGTCCTTTTTGTTTTAACTGCTTAGACCATAATTCAAACACATAAAGGAAAATTGAAAGGAGAAGTAAATAAGTACTATATTGCTGTATTGTGTTATATTGCTTCCAGGCAGATTATAAAACCTGGAGACATCTGCTCATCAAATTACTGTTTAGAGAATAAAAAGGAGACCTACAGACTGGGAGAAAATATTTGCAACATTTGAAATGGAAAATATTTGTATCTACAATATAGAAAGAGCTCCTGAAATTCAATAATAAAAAAAATCAGGAGACTTCTTCCTTAAGTCATTTGGGGGCATGTTTTTCCATTAATATTCTGCCTACTGGGGAGCACCCTAAGTATTTACTCTGCCTTTGGGGCTTCTTGCATGGAGCTGGTGCCAATTATCAATTTATTGCCTCTCAACTCCCAAATTCACTCTTTTTTACCCACTGTGTGAAATGATCTGGTGCCTTTCCTCTTTTCCCTTTGCCAGCTAGCCCTGGAGTTGTCAGTAGAGGACGGTGGAGAGACATTGCAGGATGAAAGGGTTTTACTTCCTGACTCTGGTACATCCCAGTAAAAGGCTCCAGGTGCCCCTGGCAGCCAGCAGATTCTCCTGGCAGCCCCCTTGGGAGTTTTGTAGCAGAGGGCTTCCAAGGAGACACTTTACAGTGAATAGCCCTCCCCACATCCTAGAGGGTAGATATCTGGCAAGTTCTAGAGAGCTGCTTTCCAGTCTATTCTGCTAGTACCAGGAGTAACTCCTCTGTTCCCTCCCCAACTGGTCTGCCCCTCAAGGGAGTCTGGGAAGGGTGGTGTTTCCTTGCAAGCTCTGGTTCAGCTCCAAGGGTTATAAGTTTCCTGGAGCAGTGATCCCTATATTCTTTAGTGTTCTTCCTACTGGCCAATGCCTCATGTCTCCAATCTTGATTGGGCCCAGACAGCCTTGCTGGAAAAATCTAACCTTATGTGCTTAATCTAATACTAATTTGCAAAAGCTCAAGTTATCCTGAAAAGTTAAAAAAAAGAAAAGAAAAGAAAAGAAAAGGCTCTGGAGTTCAAATTAGAAGGGGGAGCCTTCTCATTTTTCCCTTCTAATACTGTGTAGAGTTTGCATATAGATTAAATGATGCATTGAGATTTCAGGAAGATGGGCTTATGCTCCTTTCCTCCTAGCTCCATTTAAAGCTTAGTTAGGTTAATGTCCCACGAGCTGGCTATCACTTTCTACAAGGGCAACAATTCCTCCCTGTTAGTAAACATAATTGGGATATTTTCCCAGCAAAACTAATAAACCCCTAAAATGCCAACTAGGCACTTGGCATCTGTATGGGGTCAAGTTCTCTTTGAAGTCAGGGCTATCCCCCCAGTGTTATTCTCTTTAGGCCATGTTTCTCTTGGCTCTGTAAAAAAATTTCACAATATGCCTTGATCTAGGGTCCTAATGGAAATCGTCCCTTCCTAACTAACTTAAATATTGAGCCAATGAAGTTCAATTCCTAGAAAATCACAAGTCGCTGTTTGCTGTTGTGTGCAGAAGAAAGCCCATTTGGGGATGGCTCTGCCAGAGGCTTACTATCTGGAGCGGCCCCAGCCTCCTTTGAAGGCAGCTCCTCGGGGCCCTACCCCATCTCGGGAGACTCCTATAAATGAGAAGCTGTAACAAGCCCCCAGGCCACTGGGCCCCTGTCTGCTTTTCCAGGCTATGCCTCCCTTCCCCTTCACTCTGAGACCCCACAAGCCAGGTCTGGTTTTTGACCCTTGAGAACAAAAAAGTTCTCTCCTGCCTTCAGGCATGTGCATTAACTATTCTTTCTGCCAGACACCCTTTCCCCATCTTTACCCAGCTCTCTTCTCCTTGAAGACTTCTTATGACCCCTACCCCCCACTGTTTTAAATCCAAATCAAGGACTGTCATCGCTCTGTGTTCTTTTCCTTCATAACCTGTATCAAATTGGTAAATATATGTTTGCATATTGATTTGATTAAAATCTGGCCTGCTCCTCAGACTTCAAGATGAAGGACATCCCAAGAGCATCCCTAAGTTGGCATACTGTAAGGGCACAAAGAGTTAAGTGCTCAATAGATATTAAGGGAAGTTAGTATATAATACAGTGGTCAAGTCCAAGGATTTGGGAATCCAGACTGCCTGGGTTCAAGGCCTCATTTTGACACTCCAAGAACTGTGTGCCCTCGGACAGCTAACTTAATGTCAGTTTCTTCATCTACAAAACAGGTGATAACTGCACCTCTCTGATAAGGTGGTTAAAAGGGTTAAGTGAGTAACTATCTGTAAATCACTTTATCACATGCCTGTTAAACAATTGATTGGAGTCAAACTCTTAAATACCATTGGTTGGGGTACCAGGTGGTGGGTATTATAGAGGGCATAGATTGCATGGAGCACTGGGTGTGGTGAAAAAATAATGAATACTGTTATGCTGAAAATAAATTTTTAAAAATCCCATTATATTTGAAAAAAAAAAAAAGAGAGAAGAACAAAACGAACTTTTAGGTCCCCAAATTCTGTAACTGACACCTGTTATAAGAAGTCATTTAAAAATAATATACAGTAATGTGACTTAGTTAAAACACTTACATTTTAAAAAAGCCTAACTGATACTGCCGCTTAGGGTAACAAATTTTAGGAGTCACTAAAATATTCAAACCTACCTTGGAATATATATGAAACTTGACAAAAAAATGTTTAGGCTATAGCTAATAAATAATACTTCAGTGTTCATAATAATGGGTGTTTTAAAAATCTGGAATATTTAAGTCCATTTTGAAATGTTAACTCTACGCAATAACATTCAACTAATATTAAAAATTATATTTACCAACATGCAAAATGTTTAGACATGTAAAAAATTTCAAAATTATATCTACACTTTAATTATATGATGGTATATGATTTCATTTATTTTTAAAGATTTATTTATTTGACAGAGAGAGACACAGCGAGAGAGGGGAACACAGTGGCAGAGGAAGAAGCAGGCTTTCCACGGAGCAGGGAGCCCGATGTGGGGCTGGATCCCAGGACCCTGGGATCATGACCTGAGCTGAAGGCAGACACCTAATTACTGAGCCACCCAGGCACCCCTGATTTCATTATTATGCTACTTTATCCATATACATCTGAATGTGTGTGTGTGTGCACACGTGCGTGCATGTACGTAAAAGCAAACCAAAGGAAACCTGAAAAAAGGGTAAAATCCTTAGTGTTGAAAATTTTTAAATTATTTTTACCGCTGATAATTTGTTACTGTTGATCCAAAATTAAGAAAATTAATAACTGAGGGATGCCTGGGTGGCTCAGTTGGTTATGCAGCTTCCTTCGGCTCAGGTCATGATCCCAGCGTCCTGGGATCGAGTCCCGCATCGGGCTCCTTGCTCTTCCGGGGAGCCTGCTTCTCCCTCTGACTCTGCCTTCCACTCTGTCTGCCTGTGCTTGCTCTCGCTCGCTCTCTCTGACAAAAAAAAAAAAAAAAAAAAAATCTTAAAAAAAAAAAAAGAAAATTAATAACTGATTTCTTATTAATGACTCAAGTCAACAAAGGTACATTTTGTTCTAAAAATCATACTCTCATCCAGTCCAGCCCTATCAATATGAAGAAAGAGTCCCAGGGAAATACAGGTGCCTTGTCTTACTAAGACGTATTACTAAGGTAATTTATTCTGCATCAACATTTTGAGAGAGTAATTTTTCATGTAAAGGTTTCATATACAAAAGCTAATAGCTGATTTGAAGGCAGGCAAGTTTGTTACCTACACAAAACTTCTCCCAGCCTTCTTCTTATACATACAAAAGCTAACTCCAGAATCTTTTATATTCTAATAATTTCAAGGAAAATAAAATGTGCTTCCATAGTCACTAGAAAGATAGGATCTTGAGGTCCATCTATAAACTGACTTCAGGGGTACCTGGGTGGCTCAGTTGAGTGACTCTTGGTTTCAGCTCAGGTCATGATCTAAAGGTCATGAAATCAAGCAGGGTTGTCAGGATCTACACTTAGTGAAATGGGGGAGCCTGCTTGAGATTCTCTCCCACTCTCTGCCCCTCCCCCCTCTAAAAAAAAAAACAGATTTAAACTGACTTCAGATTTCGAAGGTAATAAACATAAGACAGAAAATGCAGTTTAAGGAGGCGGTATTCACCAGAATTTCATTCTTCCAGATGCCCCTTTAACTTTATCACATCTCTGTTGTATCTCTGCCCCAGTTGCTAATTGACAGAGATTGCCAAAGCCCAGGATAAGGCCAAGAAAGAGGTAAGTGACCAAGAAAGTTTACTTATACTGGCAACATGGGTAGAAACTTGCAGAAAAACAAGTATAACTGAAGTCAGCAGGATATGAAGCACAGTTACAGAACAGAGAAGTCTTAGAAGGATGTAAACCCTAGGGTTTAAAGAGAAGGGACCCAAGCTGATTGGGAGGGACTCTACAAGAAATTTACACAGGACCCACTGTTCATAATTCTGCCTTTAAAGGCAGAATTCCCTCCCCCCTCTTGTTTTTTTAGTTAAATTTAGAAGTCAACAATGTAAATTAAGAGTTGGGTAACTAGGCAATGCTGTTGCAATGTAAAGAAATGTTAACCCAATTAGCATCACGTCAGCATCTCCTTTCCAGTTGCTATTAAATATTTTGCTCCTCTCCACCAAGTCCTTCCTCACAAGCTCTCCTCCCTGGACTGGTGAGTCACACATCTTGCTCCACAAATTACCCTGTTATTAGTCTCAGGGACAAGTGAGTGATGTAGGCAAGAGCTAGGGGGCTGGGAACCTTGCTGACATGACTCACTCCCAGAGGAGCCTGAGGAGAGGCCCTGATTCTGTCTCAGTTCTCCCATCTGAGAGGCAAGAGGACTGGCCTAGAGTCTGTAGAGCCCTGTAGAGCCCTCCTGGGGACCGCTGAAGGGTGCTGCAGAAGGCTTCCCACCAGTTAGTCCCAGACAAGAAGAGTCAGCAAGACTGCCATATATATATATATATATATATATATATACTCTTTTTTATACATATATACATATATATATATATATATATGATGAATATATATATATACACACACACATAGCAAGCCTGTAATTGATGAATAAAATCCAAAATGGAAAAAAAATGCAGTCCTTCACATACCACCAAATTTGAGGAAGAACTATGGCTTCAGAGTCAGAAAGCCCCAGTCTGAGTCCTAGCCTTGCCTCTTAAAACTAGATGAACTTGGGGGGTGGGGTGGCACCTGGGTGGCTCAGTCGGTTGGGTGTCAGACTCTTGATTTTGGCTCAGGTCATGATCTCAGGGTCATGATATCAAGCCTCATGTCCAGCTCCATGCTCAGCATGGAGTCCACTCCGGATGCTCTCTCTTCCTCTCCCTCTGCCCCTCCCCCTGCTCTCTCCCTCCCGCCTCCCTCTCTCTAAAATAAATACATCTTAAATCTTAAAAATAAAACCCACATAACTAAGTGAACTTGAGCAACTCAGTCTCTCTGAATTCTTTGCTAGCTCCCTTGCTCAACGGTGCTAATTCCACCTTCCACAAAGACCTGTTGCAGAAGGAGAGTGATTCATTATGTGGAAATACCTGAACGCAGTAAGGGGCCGGATCTATGTTACAGAGTCATGTTATCTTGTTATCACCTTATTGGGTCTGGGCAAGACTCCCGATGTCAGGCTGGTTTAAATAGTAAGATTAAATGCTCAGTTTAAAAAGATTCCCCAAGGGAGAGTAACGGGACACCCCTGCCCCTTCACAGAGGCACTCTCCCCACGATCTCCCCATCTCTCACTGTGGGGAAAAGATAACTGGCTTCATTTCCTTCTTTCAGTAAGGGAAGCCTACCTAAAGGACACAGACAAGGCGAACCTAAACAGAAAACCTAGGAACAGTCTTGGACAGACAGTACTACACAATGTCATCTAGTTCAGACCTTTCAGACAATCAGACTCACCTGGGGTGATACCCCAGCCACTCCCCACAACACCCTGGAGTAGAATTTCGAGGATACGACATGTGGGAACCCAAGGCCCAGTGGCTTCTCAAGGAAAAGGGGTTTGGGGCTCTGACTGCCCAACCTCAGCCCTTTCCAGCTACCTGAGCTAGAAGAGCATGTGACTTTCTTCCCAGCCTTGAATTTCTCATCTATAAGCTAGGAATAATATTTTCTATTTCTGTACAGCCCCAATTGGGACTAAGTAAGGTCATGTGTCCAAATCACTCTGTAACTTGGGGCATATGGTGAGTGTGTTAGGATTGTCACTATTTACCTTTCCTCATCAATGGCGCCACGGACTTTGAGGTGGCCCAGCGCTCAGCCCTCATTCACTGATTTCCTACAGTCCCCTAGTCAGTGGTAAGGTCGGCTGGACTGAGTGTCGGAAAGGCCGCAGCTTTTCTGAGGGACAAGTGCAATCACCTGACAGGGCAACTCATTTCTTCAGTGACAGCAGGATTTCTTTCGTCACTGGAACCCAACATGGGCAGTATCACCAAAGGAATCATTTTACGAAAGAGAGGAAAACCTACAGAAGGGTGTGGGGCCACATCTTGATCGAGAAGGAATTTCGAACATCCCTCTCACAGATGAGGAGGAGGCCAAGTTCCTTTTAGGGAAGGACTTGGGGTTACTAAGGCACACCGATGAAGCAAGCCCCAAATTTTAATGTTTTAAAAATATATGCTTATGTAATAGTTAAAGGCAGGGTTTCCAGTTGCACAGCCTGCTGCCCCCGCAGAATGAAGCAGTCTTTGGAAAAGAACAAGATGACAAAGATTCTAGTAATCTTCAGGTGAGGGTGAGGTGCAGTGGGCGGGGGAGCCTCCAGTAGAGGGCAAGAAAAAAATTCGCAATTGCTGCTTCTCAACAGTTTTCTTCACGGACTCTGAAATCATAAAAGAAGTTAGAAGGATAAAAGGCAAGATTTCCTGGGGCGCCTGGGTGGCTCAGTGGGTTAAAGCCTCTGCCTTTGGCTCAGGTCATGATCCCAGGGTCCTGGGATGGAGCCCCGTGTTGGGCTCTCTGCTCGCAGGGAGCCTGCTTCCCCCTCCCTCTCTCTCTGCCTGCCTCTCTGCCTGCTTGTGATCTCTGTCTGTCAAATAAATAAAATCTTTAAAAGAAAGGCAAGATTTCCTTATGGCAAGAACTGTTGGTGTGGGGCTGGGAGAGTAGCACCTGGTAATCACTGTTTGCTCCTTTGAGTAAATAGGGATGGGTCAACTCCCTTCCTTGGCTGGGACAGCTGCTTCCTCTGTCCGTGGCCATTAGTCCCTGCTATTTATTCACCATAGGAAAATAGTCCCTAAAATCTCAAAACTAAACAGAACGAGTCATTCCTATCCAGTCTTGATCTACTGCAAGAAGCCCCTTAAAGGGGGGTGGGGACAACCCCATATGTATAATGCCCAGATTTTACGTAGATGGGGGAGAGACAGAGACAGACACGAAGAGACAGAGATCAAAAGACACAGAGATAGAGACTTAGGCAGGATATATGTGAAGTCTATCTAGAACATAGGGAACATATTTCACGTATTCATTTTACTGGTTTTTTTAAAAGATTTTATTTATTTATTTGATAGAGATCACAAGTAGGCAGAGAGGCAGGCAGAGAGAGAGGAGGAAGCAGGCTCCCTCCTGAGCCCGATGCCGGGCTCGATCCCAGGACCCTGGGACTCAGGGATCATGACCTGAGCCGAAGGCAGAGGCTTTAACCCACTGAGCCACCCAGGCGCCCTTCATTTTACTGTTTTTGATTAATGATTAAACCCACGGCTTCAAATGTAGAGCTATTTTGCCTGCGGAAATGGAAGGAAAACATCCTGGGTATATTGTATGAAAATGTAACATATTTAAAAGTAAAAATTTGGGGGTGCCTGGATGGCTCAGGTCCTTAAGTGTCTAGCTTTGGCTCATGATCTCGGAGTCCAGGGATTGAGCCTCGGTCAGGTTCTGTGCTCGGCTGGGTGTCTGCTTGTCCTTCTCCCACTTCTTTGGCCCCCTTCTTGTCCCTCTGTGCTGCGCCCCCCTGATAAATAACATCTTAAAAAAAATAAATAAAAATTCCCCTAGATTTCCAAACATTTCAAACATTCTTTCTGGAAGCGTATTCTTAACTCTCTCTCCAATACATTTTTATATAATTCTCATTTCAGTCTCTCTGATTTCCGTCTACCAGAGCTAATCAATGTTGTGAATGGGAGAAAACACTGTGCTGACATATACAGTTACCTACAGCAAGGTCACATCTTGCGCATGGGCCAGCTCCTTTTTCCCTGGGGGACATAGGTCGGGCATGTGCCAATGTGATTTTTCTGGCTACTCCTCTATTGATCCTGATTTGGGGGTCTCCAGGTTCCTAAGTCTTGTGCTTCTAAGTCTTTTCTACTTAGGCTAAGATTTATCGGCTCTTTTTTCAAAGTTTTTTCTGCCAAGAAACACAGTTACCACAAGTTCTCCTGGGAATAACTGGTCTGCATCGGTGAAGCGGGACCACGTGTGATCCACAGAGATAACCCACAGGACAGGTGCTGGCTCCACGTGCTGTTGGAGGGGATTCAGAGTTCCTCCTCCCTGTGGTTCCTGTTAGCGAAATTTCAGTATGGATGTCTCTTAAGGTCCTTGTCAAAGAAAGGCAAGCTCTGAAAGCAAGCCAGTGTGAATGGAAGGGTCACAGGATATTCAACACCAAGCATCCCAGGAGCAAGTAATGTCCAAAACATACAGAGAATGGACGACTCTAACCTTGCATGCAGTCTCTTGAAATATACCAAGAGATGCCTAGCGGAGCCTCATTGAAGTCCTTCTGTTCAAGCAGGGGAGGGAGAGCCCTGTGTGCTTCTCTTCCCTGCCCAGTAAAGCTGTTTCTCAGTAAATCCGTCTTCCTGGTAGTTTACGAGGTCGGGAATGTTACTCAGCTGCCGCCTTATGAAATCTGAGCCATTTCAACTTTGCCACGCTGTTAGGTGGAGGTTTCCAGGGCGTGGTGGGAGGACAGGAGTCACATTTACGTATTCCACAGCAATTCTGGAATGCTCAGCCTCTGTCGCTCTGTCATGCATCAGTCAGTGATAACATGAAGCACCAACTGTGTACCGAGGGCACGCAGTTTCAGGCCCAGGAGCAGCCCTACCCTTTCACCCTGGCCTTGTTTGAAAAACACCCCAGTCTGGCCTTGCTCTGGTCATACCTCTCTCCCACTGGCTGAGGAGTCCATAGACCCAAAGCCGCAAGCCCACCCACACACCATATCCCCTTTCTAGACTTGTTAGGGGTACCCGGGACCCTAGAATTCCCTGCCCGACACCTCCAAATTCTCTTTTAAGGCCTGCATGGACCCTTCCCCAGGTCTGTCCTCTGAAAAATGACAGCACAGTATACCCCTAGGCCTACGAATGGCCAACAGGAGACTGTTGGGGAGAAGATGAAAAGACTCACACTTGGACACATACACAGAGGTGTCCGCACACACGGGCACTGGGGCCTCAAGCCAAGCAGGACAATTCTGGGGCTGAGAAGCGGAATAGGGTCAGGCTGAGAGCCAGACAACTCCCCATGTCCTCTTGCCTTGGGCCTGAGGGACAAGCCTGTCCACAGGGACTCAGCATAGGTCTGGCCACTCTAGAGGCCCCAGGAATTCTGGAAGCCAAAGATGGATTCAGGCTGAGCAGCCACCAGAAGGGCTGATAGCATGACAGACAGAAATCCTCAGGTAACTTCCGATGGTCCAGCTGAACCGCTCCTCCCCAGAGAAGGCAACTTCTTTGTTAGCAAAAAGTGGTTTATTCACCTGGCTCCCCTAAGCTTCCCCGCCCCCAGCCCCACCCCCACCCCCAGCAGGTTACCACTTCACTCTAGAAAGCAGGAGGGGCAATACATTTGTGATCAATGCGGTTTGTGTTTGGTAAGAAGGTGTAGAAGAGTAGAGGCTAAAAGGTGGGGGTGGGGTTGGGCCTTGGCCAGGAACCCCTTCTGCATTCTCCACTGATCCACTGCGGATTGGTTAGGTAGGCGGTGGGGTGAAGGCACGTGCCAGCGAGCCCTGTTGTCGCAGGGAAAGGGTCAGAACCGTGATTCAGAGGCCCAGCGGCTGTGCTACCTGCTTTCACAGTTATAAACTGGGAATAGCAGCACCATCTCTTCACAGACTGTTACAGAAGCTGGAGGCAACGATTACATGGTAACTAGTAACCAGCATGCGTATACAATGAACACAGTTTCTTTCACCAGCATCCACTCATTGTATCCTCACCACAATAATAATTATTCATGCCCCCAATTCACACATGCAAAGAGAAGTTGAGAGGGATCAAGGGACCTGCCCCAGGTGACACAGCCAGACCAAAGTTAGGTGCTGGGCTAAAAATCCTCCTTCTCTTTACAGGACTTGATTTTTGTCTTTCATCCATATTTGTGAACATGTGCTGTCATGCAACTCATCCTTTCTGATTGTCACTTCTGATGACTTTGAAGACATGTGCTTTTCAAAGCCTGTTTCTCACAAGGAAGAGTCTGGAAGCCGGAAACCTGCAGGACAGACGGAGCCAACTCTTCCTTCTAATTAGAAGCGAGGCTCAGGGAAAAGGGGATGGTCAAGGTTGGGGGGCCAGCTGGGAGCACAAACAAGGCAAATACCGGCTAAGCTTGGGAGATCTTCATCACCCGGCGCTGTCAGAGGAAACTGTCACTCAACATCCCTCCTCTCAAAAAGAAAAGATCTATAGTATATATATCATAGGGAATAACACGGAACTTGCCTTGCCCAGAACACCGCTCCTTCCCACAACACAGAAAACAATATCATTATAATAATAAAGCTCTGGGGCACAGATATAGTTTAAGACAACACAGTAGAGGTGAAATGAGATAAAATAAAATAAAATAAAATAAAACGTAAATAACAGTAATTACCTTGAGTATATAGGATAGCTTTCTGCGAAGAAATTCAAGTACTCTGTGTATAGGTATGTGGAGATATATGTAAAAGTTTTGCCTTTCCTTTCACAACATCCCTGCGGAAGCAGAAGAGGAAACATAATTAATAGACTATACAATGATACCCATAACTTTCCTTCCGGCTCTAAAATTCAAAGTCACAGTTACAAACCAGTGGCAGAATTTGGTGCAGGAGGAACTGGCCCTATGAATCAGTTTCGTTTGATCTGGGGAGTGTTTTAACATAATTTGCACTGATATCTAAAATTCAGGAATTTTCACCAAAAAATCCAGATTCACAGCTTCACTTGAAAACAACAACAACAACAAAACAAAACAAAACAAAAAATCCCGCAATATCTGGCAGTAATCACAGGACGTGCGGGCCTTAATTGAGGCGTAGGCTTCATCAACCAGCCCACTGCTCATTTCAGTTACCTGCCCAGGCTTCTAAGGCATTAACGTTATAATTCCTTACGCCTCTAAGAATCATCAGTGGGAATTATGTCCTTAAAGTCAGTGCAACTTAAGTAAAGACAGTAAGAACACAGCCTCAAGTAGTGATTACAGTTCTATCAGCACACGGGGCTTGGAAGAGCCACTTGTGACTCGTTAGTACCCTGGTTCTGCCTGCTGGCTCTCTAGGGGGACTAGCTGGAAAACATTTTTAAGCCATGCTCTCGCCTGATTCAGAACACCTAAGTCAGGACCTCTGAAGGCGCCATCCTGATATCAGCATTGTTATCATTGCTTAACAGACGTATTCATTAAAGCCCAGCACGCCGACGGTAGAGCAGCAAATCCCAGAAGTAAACACACCTGAGTTAGAACCAGCAGCTAGACCAAGAAGCGGGACACTAGCAGCACCCCAGGGCCTCCACTGCGTCTCTTCCCAGTCGCTACCCCACTTCCTCCAACTATCTTCGCCTGACCTCTAACACCGTGGACTCAGGTTGCCTGTTCTTGAACTTTGCACAATCAGAATCACACTGACGGCATTCTTTTGCCTCCACGTCTTTCTGTCAGCAGTTGCGACTGAGACAATACCCAGCCTCACGTGTGTGACGGAGCTGACTTATTTTCACTGGGGGTTGGTGTTCCATGGTGCGACTATACCACAACCTCTTTTTCCATTCTCCAGTTGAGGGAAATTGGGGTTTTCTGAAATAAGGCTACTCCCTGTGAACATTCTTCACTGTGTCTTTGGTAAACACATGTCCACATTTCTACAGGGCAATGGAATTGCTAGGTCACGGGTATGTATACACAATTAACAGACCCTCTTGACCAGTCTTCTAGAGCTGTTGTGTGGATTTACACGCCCACATCTGTGTGAGAGTTTCAGCTATTTCGCATTCTCACCAACACAACTACTCTCTACTTTTCACATTTTAGCCTCTCTGGTGGGTGTGTAGTGATATTTTCCTGTGGTTTTGATGTGCATTCCCCTAACAACTGATAAAGTTGAGCACGTTTCATGCTTCTTGGCCATTTGGATACATTCTTTTGTGAAGCTCCTATGTAAATGTCTTGCCCAGTTTTCTATTGTGTTGGTCCATCTTTTCTAACGCGCTTGTTTTTTTTATTCTGGATATAACTCCTTCTTGTTTATATGTATGGCAATGTCTCCTTCCCTTCTGCAGCTGGTCTTTTACTCTCTTAATGGTAAGATCTGATGGAAAGAAGTTATTAGTTTTAATAGAGTCCAATTTGTTTTCTTGTAGTTGCATTTCAAAAAGAAAAAAAGTGAAATTCATCTTAGGAATGTATTTTATTTAACCCAACACATCTAGAATATTATCATTTCAACATAAAATCAATATAAATATTATTACTGAGAACCTAGTTAATTCTTACATTCAGCCAGTATTGAGAACCGAGAGGCTGACCAACAGGTCACAAAATTTGTCCGTAGCTATAACCAGAAATTTTATAGACAGGAATGGATGAAATAGAAGAGAAAAATTCGATATGTGCAGTATTGTTTCATGAAACTTTTATTTCCATTAGAGTGTGTGTGTGTGTGTGTGTGTTTCTAAATTGAGGTCTAAGGAATATTTTTTACCATCAATGATTGTCAAAAAAAAAGTTTAAAATCCACGACAGTAGTGTCATCTGTGGAGTGATTACTTGGGAAAATCAGCTTGCATATTATTTTATAGTCATCATCTAGAAATGCTCTCAAGTTTTACTCTTACACAACTGGTGATAGACCAGACCTTCACACAAAGCAGATCTCCATTTGAAACAAGTCAGGGAAAGCCAGTTACGGCTGGTGGAACAGGAGGAGCTCATTAGAAAGCCTGTGACTTTGACCCAAAGAGGAATATGATAATGAGTTCGTGATGAGAACATTGCAAATGAAAATTGCTAATCTGCACAATTTGAAATTTGTTCAGCATCAGCAGATTTTAGGTTTTTCAAGTTTTAATTGGATGTCAAACAAGAAAACAAAATTTGAGGGGAAGAAATTAAAGCCATTTTAGTTACTAAATGATGTTAAGTAACCTTTGTTATTGAAGAAAATGCTCTCAGAGTATTTGCTTGAATCTTGAAATGCTTATTTAATTGTTCAGCCTACGTCAAAGTCAATCTAATCAACAAAAATTTATTGACTCTCCACTAAAATATGTCTGGCAAAGGAATCAAAATGACAGAAATAGACTTTGCTCTTGCATACAAGAACTCTATGGAGAAAAATGGATTGTGGCATATGATTTTCCCTTCTCTTAGTACATGGATATAGTAAATAAAAATGATTCAAAGCCCCTTAATGTAATATTTTATCTCTCCAATCTACCTAAATTCATGCCTTAGCTGTGATTTTTATAGTTTTCCCATTGAGAGGGAAAGGAGAGATGTATTTGGTGGTCATTTTGCAATATATACAAATATTGAATTATTATGTTGTGTGCTTGAAACTCCTATCATGTCCTCCATCAATTATACCTCAATTAAAAAATTTAAAAAGCCGGGGACCTGTTTTCATTTCTCCCTTCTCCAGTCCTAATGACCAAAAGTCACATGTTTCAGAAGGCACAGCTACAAGATGGAAGGAGACAGAGCCATCATAAACCAAACACCAACTATGTTAGGCCTCTGGTCTGTTCAGTTACTCTCCTTAAGAATGAAGCATGATCCCTCCCCACAGACTTTCCAGTGACCAGGTAGGAAAAAAAAAAAATTTTTTAATAAAATAAAATAAAAAATAAAGAAATGATTATTAAAGTGAACCAAACCCCTTTAACTTTACATTTGAGGGGAATTTGGGCACACAGCTTACGAAATTTTAAATTCTCATATTTAGGAAGGGTGACATTTGTTTCAAGGTCACCCAAGCCAAATTAGTGTGCTCAGACTTTAAGGTACAATAATAATGAAATTTGGGAATAACTCTTTTAAAAAACATAATGATTGCTACAGTTTATTTACAATCAAACATCTGTCTACCATCACTGAAAGCCCTGTGGAGAATTTTGGCTGTTAAAGTGTTGTACAAGGTCAAAGATTCTTAATATCCCCCATTCACTTGCTATTTGAGGATTTTATACCTAAGCCCTAGTTTATTTTAATTAGGTTTTTAGCTTGGTTTATGTTCTTGTCATTTTAAAAAACCCCTCCACAAGACGAAATTTTAAGGTAATATGAGGGATAAGTCTCTTTGCTTTACACAGACTTCTTTCATAGTGCTAATGCCTGGTCCATGTAGGGTGTCCCAAAGATGTCTTCAATCATTCTGGGCCCACCAAATAAATAAAACAACAAACCTGGGCCACGTAGGACCAATAAGGCTGGTGTTCTGGGTGTGCAGGTGTTTCTAAGAGAAGGGAGACCTGCATTTGATTCCCAAGGGAGCTCCCTTGTGTTCCTTTCATCTCTCTGCCATGATCTACAGCTCATCAGGATTCAAAGTTAGGGACAGATTGCCAGAACACCATTCTTAATGCCAACTAGCCCATTTGATGAACTTGACAATAGGCCTTTGGCCAGTAAATAAGCCAATTGCTCTTGTCCAAATCCATTTTTATAAAGGTATATTATCTCCAGTTCAATCTTTGGACTACATCCCTAAGTTCACATTGGAGAGGCCTTGGAAAGCCCAAGGCTGTTGTACAGATGGCCTGGAGCCCAGGGTAAATGAATGGTTGCCACACTACACTCTGTGTTTTATGAGACCTTGGAGCCAGACCCTCTCCCCATGCACAGCCTGCCGGTAGTGCCTTAGGGGCCGAAGAAAACTCCAGTGAACTGTGTGTGTGTGTGTGTGTGTGTGTGTGTGTGTGTGTGTGTGTGTGTGAAAGAACGCATAAAAACAAATCTTTCCTATAACTGTGCAATGATTCGTACAGTAAACGACCCTTGCGAAAGAGGTATCCATCGTCCTTGCCTTTTTCCTGATTTTACTAGGCTCTGGGGATTCCTAACACAGGACGCTCACTGCTCTGCTTCAGGGGGTGTGTCAAAGCCAGATCGGCTCCACCATAGAGGACCTAAATAATCACAACCTGATTCCCAAAGGAAGTCAGTGACACTATGCGAGACTAAACCAGCACCCGTCAGCCCCCATGAGGGCAGAGTCTTGTCTCCCTCGATCACTGCTGTTATGCCTGGAGTCCAGAAGAGGATCTAGTTCACCGGAGGCATCAGCAAATAACTGGGGAAATGAACACTATATGTATCAAAAGCCTACCATTTGTCAATCATGCAAAAGTCTCTTCCTGCTGCTTCTAACAAATGGCCCTGCGGGATGGGTATTCGAATAATTAGCTTGTAAGTAAGGAAATGAGGTTTGAAGAATTTCACTGACTTGCTGAGGTCACACAAACAGTAAGCAGAAAGCAGGGATTCAAATTTAGATCTGTCTTCCTTTCTACCACACCATGCCTTCAGCCCAGGAGAAGCAAATTATAGACTGACCCACAGTGTTTTGCTCTAAGATACTGAGTTAGTGTATTTACATATTATGGGTTCGGGAATCCCTCCACATGACAAGGACTCTGAAGGGCTGAGAGAACAGAAGAGGAATAGGGAGGGCTCCAATCATGTATTTCTGTGTGTAAAAGGCAACAGAATTTGGGTTTCCTCACTTCCCTGCTCTGCCACTGTACCTCTCCCCAAACCCAAAAGTCCTCATCCGAGAACTGCATAACATGAGTTCTCTCTCACGGAACTAACTGGGAAATGCATTTATGCATAGCAAGGACTCCATAAATGGAGATTATCACTAACCCAGAATTATGTAGATTATTACCAACCCAGAATTATCTTCAAACTCATGCCAATTAATTTGATTGTTTTTAGAAACGGCAGAAATATTTTTAGAGGGAAGACCATACAAGTATTACCTATTTTCCCCTTAAAGACTTTACCCCTTGTCCAGCAAATTCTACTGATGAAATTTGAAGTGGCAACCCCTTAAAAAAAAAAAAAAAAAAAAAAGCTTGTGGGGGAAGAGGTATGAAGGTGCTCTTTAAAGTCAGAACCCTCACTCGTGGTATAGAAGGCACTAGAATAGTACGGATTAATGAATCAATAAATATGCATCCTCTGGTGAGTCCCCCAAGTTTCTTTCCCTTGCCCCGTGTGTAAGGCTCTCTAGCAAATAAACTTGTCTGAAAGAACATCCTGGCTAAACATGTACGCTGGTTAGAAAAAAAGAAAAACGATTATGTTTCTCTCTAAGCTGTAGAACTACTCAGCTAAAGCCTCCTGGACACAGCATGGAGACTGTCTCACTCAAGATTGAGCCAGTTTAGGAGAGTCTGCCACTGTGAGGCGAGCAAGTCCTGCCTTGTTCCACATTTAAGACATTCTGACGTGGTCTGAAATGCCTTGGCCATGCCACCCGGAGATCTGCGGTCACTCTCTTCATTTCTCCTTCCTCATAAACCGGGCTGTGCCGACGGAGGGCTCAGCCTCCTGTGATTCCACAGGCTGAACAATCCTGCCTAGTCCTATGCTGGAGCTGTTTCAACTCGCCACAGAGCAAGTGCTACAGGTCAGAGGAGAAGTTTGGCCCCAGCATTTGCTCCACGACTGAATGCTTCTGAAGTCAAACTCATCAGGCGATGGGCTTCAAATCTCTCGTGTATCTCTCCCTGAAGAGCAGACCAAAAATGAACATTTTGAACATCTCTCTCTCTCTCTCTCTCTCTCTCTCACACACACACACACACACACAGTCAAGGCCAACGTGGTCTGAGCATTCTCAAATGATAACAACATCAGTGAAATAGTGCCTACCTTCCAGAAACTTCAGTCCACAAAAGATGCCCCTTCTGTGAAGAGCAGTCAGAGCCAGATTTCCAGCGTTCCAGTCAGCCTCGTTCTCGTCAGAGAGCAACACACCTCATCTCTGTGTAAGCTCTGAAATTCTTTCAGAGAGACCCACCCTCTAAAGTTGCACGTCTAGATTTCTGACTGAGGGCGATGGGTGACGTGAGGCAAAGCTACTGGATGGCACCTTCTGGTTCTTCCTGATGGGATGTTGCTTCCTGTTTCACCACTTGGGAGAGGAGAAAACTGGAGTTCAGTCAGACGCAGGATTACAGATGCATGAGTTGCCTCACCTTGTTGGTTCTGGTGCACACGGCCATTAGCCAACTACCGAACAAGATGGTCTCTGCTCTTTGTCCTCCAAGGAAGGGGTTTAGGCGGTGGAGAGAAACCTGAAACAGTGTTGACAAGCCCACACTATCACCCGAGCGGGTCTGACAGCCATGGCACTCTGTAGAAGCTTGTGAGTACTGGCGGGGCTCTGTGCTAACGAAATCACCACCACAACCACCACCAGCACGCCCTGAAAACGCATCGACTGAGGAGCATCAGGCCCCAGAAAGGCGACCTCTCTGCCTGGCTCCTGGCAACTCGGGGAATAAATTCTCTTCTTTCGAACTACACCATGCCCTCAAACTGAAAGTCTGGCCCCCTTTTCCTTTCAGAACAGTCAGAGGTAATTCTCTTTGTTTTTGTTTCTGTCAGCCTCCGAGAACAGTCAGTCGTTACAGACAATGAAAGACAAACCTGTTAGTAGCAGGATACCAACAGTTGTCCGCCTCGCTGCCTCAAGCACTTCAGTTTCAAAGGCAAAGTTGCCTACAGTGTTTATTTGAGACGGGAGACCTTTGGGGGCTGTTTCCACTTTCTCTTGCCTGCAGATGAAACCACTCCGGGTGTGGGTTATTTAAAGGTGCCTTGACAAGCAAGGAAGCTTCTGCAAGTTGGTTCTTGTACCCCTGGGAGCCAAAGCTCACCTCCCGGGCGGTTCAGCAGCGCCGCCCACTCCGAAGGCCCTGATTCAAGGCCCTTCCCATCAGCCGACCTCAGCTGCTGAGAGATGTCTCCCTTCTCCTGTCAGCTAATCGATGACAGCAAATTAAAAATTGACTAGAGGCAGAGAGGGGGAAAGGCCAGTGTCAGACTCCACAGGTTCTCAAGTTTCAGTAAGTGAATTCAGTTCGAAGAAGCAGGATTGGTCAAGGCCCATTCGCTGGATGCTTGGGTACTTTCCTCTTGGCCTGTTTTTCTCTTCCCAGACTTTCTTTTCGCCATGAAGGGGTTCTGAAATTTTAAAGCCCCTCTGGCAGGAGGGCTGAACTTCCAGCAGAGTGGTCCCTAAGTGGGGCAGGCTGTGTTTCCGATCCTGTTGCCAGGCGACTATGTACAGTTTCCTGGTCTTCCTCACCCCACACTGTGCCTTTCTTGGTCCATCCGCCCCCAGCTGCCACCCGATTTACCTTCCTAATTAAAACTGTTTTTCTTTATCGTGTCTGTCTTCCCCGCTGATAAAGCTCTACCTTATAAGACTCCTTAGCAAGGGAGACTGGTTCCTGGTTACAATCTACCTAGCTCAAAAGAATCCCATTATCATCGGCCGCACTGAGTCACTGTCAAGGTGTAGTCCCTTCTTCCTTCAGGGACAGAGGCAAAGATTAACCTGTTGCCCAATCTATGCAACGGAGTGCAGTAGCTGGAGAGCTTGAAGTGAGGAATTCTGATGCTCTGTGAGTTGTGACCTGGGGGAGCTGTGTTGCTTACACATCAGTCCAGGGTACCTTCCTGTGACCCCTTTACGGAGGACAAATAAATACAAGTATGGTTCTTTCGAAGACTCCTATGGTCATGCCTTTTCCCTTTCCTCTCTCTCACTTGTGCCTCATGATAAATTGATCAGGTCACTGCTAACAGAGGGGAGAGCACCCTGGGAAGCATGACAGAGCAAGAGGCCTGTGTGGGCGTCACTTCTTCTAGGTAATACTTAACTGTCTCATTTTATGAGAAAGATTTAGAAGCGAGTTAAGGTATTAAATCTGTTGTATGTTTTCGATTCTCATTAATAGAGGTTAAGTTGTTTATTAAATATTAATGGTTCAATGCGGCTTTAAAAGTGAACATCACACCTCAGGCAGTTAAGCCTGATATTAGGGGACAAGTTTTATGGGGAGCAGAAGGGGCAGCATGACAAAAACCATGGGATTTTATACACAAGAGCAAGCTTGTTACTAAATGTTACTTAAGTGGGTGAGTTTGGAAAACATCTACTGAGTCTTTTTCCAAAAGTAAAACAGGAGAGGGAGAGAAGAGCAGTGAGGACACTTGCAAACCCAGTCGAGATTCAGGAGGACCACTTAAGAACTTACAAGAGAAAAACAGGGTAAACAGGACACGGGGAAATGGCCCTGGGGCCGCAGCAGGAAGCTCGGAACTAGAAACTATGTCCAGAGCTCTGTTAGCCAGGAACAGAGGATGCCCGGGGTGTAGACACAAAGGAAAGGGAAGTGGGACGACTTCTGATATTCTAAATGGCATGTTACGTTGCAAACCTCAGGCGAATATTCTAGAGAAGCAAATATAAGTTTGATGGAACTGACTTGCTTTTACCTCCAAGGAGCGAATCCCTTCCGAGAAACTTAGTGAATACACTTTGGGCCATATTGATCGTAACCTAATGAGTCCGATTTGGGAGGCTTTTATGAACAAAAGCTCTGTTTTCTGATAGTGCTTGATCTTATCATTTTCACAGACTTTTCCAATAGACAGAAATGTCAAGTCAAAATACTGCCAAACTGCTTATTCCTTAAATAGGTGTGTGGAGAAACTCCTGTGGGATCTAACGAAACAAACCAATGACTTCACACATGCCAGGAATCTGAAGACTGCATCTTCTTGACATAAAAGTCTCCCCCGATGATTTGCCTGAATCCCCACAATGGATGATAGATTGCAGACATAGCTCAGAAATACTGCGGGCTTGGTTCCGGACTACTGTAAATGAACATCTCAATCAAGCTAGGCAAGGAAATTTTTGGCTTCTCAGTGCATATACAAGTTATCTTTACACTATACTGTAGTACATTAAATGTACAATTGCATTATATCTAATAAAATGTGTATTTTAATTTTAAAATACCTTATTGCGAACAATAGGTTAACCATCATTGGAGCTTTCAGCAAGTCCTAATCCTTTTGCTGGTGGAGGGTCTTGCTTCCATGCTGATGGCTGCCCGCTTATGAGGGTGGTGATCTCCGAAATAAGACGGCCGTGAAGTCTGCCGCATGGACGGCCTCTTCCTTTCACAAACGATTTCTCTGTAGCACGTGATGCTGTTCAGTAGCGGTAGAACTTCTTTCGAAATTGGAGTCAATCCTCTCTCACCCTGCGGCTGCCTTATCAGCGAAGTTTATGTCACATTATGAATCCCTGGTTGTCATCTCAGCAGCGTTCACAGCATCTTCCCCAGGAGTAGATCCCATCTCCAGAAACCACTTTCTTTGCTCATCCCTAAGAAGCAACTCTTCATTCATTCATGTTGGTCATGAGATGGCAGCCGCTCCGTCCCATCTTCGGGCTCCACTTCTAATTCTCGTTCTCCTGCTGTTTCCACCACATCTGTAGTTACTGACTCTGCTAAGGTCTTGAACTCCTGGCAGTTATCCATGAGGGTGGGAATCAACTTGTTCCAAACTCCTGTTCACGTTGATACTTGGACCCCTTCCTGTGAGTCACAAGTGTTCTTTGTGTCCTGTAGAATGATGAATCCTTTCTGCAAGGTTTTCAGTTTACTTTGCCTAGATCCAGCAGAGGGATCCCTACCTGGGGCAGCGAGAACCTTATGAAACGTGTTTCTTAAGTAATAAGACTTGAAAGTTGAAATTACTTAAGTGTTTCTTAAGTAATAAGACTTGAAAGTTGAAATCACTCCTTGATCCATCGGCTGGAGAATGGATGTTGTGATAGCAGGCATGAAAACAGCATTAACTTCACTGTCTACCTCCATCAGAGCTCTTGGGTGACCAGTTACATTGTCAACAAGCAGTAACATTTTGAAAGGAATCTCTCTTCCTGAGCAGTCACTGTCAACAGCGGGCTTAAAATACTCCGTAAACCCTGTGGTAAACAGCTGTGCTGTCATCCAGGCTTTGTTGTTCTCTTTATTGAACACAGGCAGAGTGGATTTAGCATGATTTTTAAGGGCCCTAGGACTTTTGAAATGGTGAGTGAGTATTGGCTTCAACTTTAAGTCACCAGCGGCACTAGCCCCTAGCAAGAGTTGGCCTGTCTTTTTCAAGCTTTGAAGCCAGGCGTTGACTTCTCCTCTCTAGCTATGGTAAGTCCTAGATGGCACCTTCTTTCAATAGAAGGCAGTTTTGTTTACGTTGACAATCCGTCATTTAGTGTGTTCCCCTTCATGAATTCTCTGAGCTGGGTCTTCCGGATGACTGGCCACAGCTTCTCCATCAGCACCTGCTACTTCACCTTGTACTTGGATGTTAAGACATGGCCTGTTTCCTTAAACCTCACGAGCCCACGTCTGCTAGCTTTGGACTTTCCTTCTGCAGCTTCCCCACGTCCCTCAGCCTTCACAGAACTGAAGAGAGTGAGTTAGGGCCTGGCTCTGGACTGGGCGTTGGCTTAAGGGAATGTTGTGGCTGCTGTGGTCTCTGTCCAGACCTCTGAAACGCTCTCCATATCCGCAGTAAGGCTGTTTTGCCTTCTTATCATTCGTGGGTTCACTGGAGTGGCACTTTCCATTTCCTTCAAGAACTTTTTCTTTGTATTCACAGCTTGGCTAACTGGCACTGGTGGCCTAGTTTTTAGCCCGTCTTGGCTTTTGACTCCCCTTCCTCACTAAGCTTAATCATTTCTGGCTTTTGATTTAAAGTCAGACACACATGACCCTTCCTTTCACTTGAACACTTAGGGGCCATTGTAAATTATTGATTGGCCTAATTTCAATACCGTTGTGTCCCAGGGAACAGGAAGACCCAGTGGGAAGGAGAGAGATGGGGGGGGGGAGCCTGTTTGGGGAGCACTCAGAACATGCACATGTAGTGGTCAAGTCCACGGTCTTGTGATTACAATAGTAACATCAAAGATCACCGATCACAGGTTACCATAACAGATACAATTAGAATGAAGAAGTCTGAGAGTGACACCTGGGTGGTTCAGTCAGCTAAGCATCTGCCTTCGACTCAGGTCATGAACCAAGGGTCCTGGGAGCAAGTCCAGCATCGTCCTCCTTGCTTAGTGGGGAGTCTACTTCTCCCTCTGTCTGATGCTTCTCCTGCTTCTACTCTCTCTCTCTCTCTGTCTGACAAATAAGTAAAATCTTAAAAAAAAAAAAAAAAAGTTCAGAAATATTGTGAGAATTACCAAATGTGACAGAGACACAAAGTGAGCAAAATGCTGTTAGGAAATTGTATGTCTCCCATAGACTTGCTAGATGGCCCAACGCAAGGTTGCCACAAATTTTCAATTTGTAAAAAAAAAAAAAAAAAAAAGGCATTGTCGCAAAACACAATAAAGTCAAGAGTAAAGTCAAGAGTAAATCAAGAGTAAAATACAGGTATGCCCACATGGGACCTGAATGGAGTCTCCCTTACCCCCACCCACCAGGTTCCACACTCTCCCTGGCCCAGTGTTACAATTTCCTGGAAGATAATTTTAAAGAAAGCAAGAAAAGGGAAGAGCAGGTCATCAGAACTAATGGTTCTCATACATTGGTACTTGAGATCCACTCATTACCATCTGACACATTCGACCTCTTACTTATTTGACTTGTTTATGACCTATCTCCCCAGTTAGAACGCTAGCACCGTGAGGGCTGGGATTTTTGTCTGCCTTGTTCACTGCTGAAGCCTCAGGAGTCAGCAGTTCTTGGCACAGAGTCCACGCTCGGGGCTGAGAGGGTTCATTTATGATGGTGTCTCTTCCAATCTACCACAACAGAGTTACTTTTTTCAAAGGTAATTCGTTGGGCTTTCTCAAAACTTCCAAGTGGGGGGCACCTGGGTGAGTCAGTGGGTTAAAGCCTCTGCCTTCAGCTCAGATCATGATCCCATGACCCCGCATCGGGCTCTCTGTTCAGTGGGGAGCCTGCTTCCCCTCCTCTCTCTCTGCCTGCCTCTCTACTTGCTTGTGATCTCTGTCAAATTTTAAATAAATAAATAATCTTAAAAAAAAAAAGATTAAAAAAAAACCCAAAACAAAGCAAAACAAAACTTCTAAGTGGGTACTGGGTATCATGAAGATGGCTGGTTCTACTCTGAGTTTGTTGGGAGAGGGGGACAATTTTCCCTCCAAGACTTAGGCCTTTTACATACTGAGTACTTGAAGCAAAGCATTTTTAGAATCCATTTGGCACATTCTCGGGGAGGCCATGGAGCTGTATGCCAGCCAGATCACACCCTGTCCTATGAGTTGGCTCTCAACACCCTCTTGGTCCACAGCTCTCACAGAGGGATGGCCAGAAGGTCTGTGAGCCTGGCTCCTGGCCTTGTGTGTGGCTGAGGGTGTGATGGGGCGGCCACATCTAGAAAGTTTTTGTTGCTAAAGCATGCTCAACATGCTCATTGGCTGTGGGACTCCAGGCAAGTCACCTAACCTCTGGGTCCTTCAGGCTTCTCATGTGAGAAATGAGGAAAATAACAGCACTACCTCAGAGTGGTAGAAACATTAAGTGAGTTAATATACATAAAAGCACTTAGGAGATTACCTGGCATAGAGGGAGCCCTTTGTGAACACTAGCTATGATGATAATTACAATTACTCTAACTAATTCACTCCATCTATGAGCTTTATTCCTATGTTGCTTTGTAAGAGACCTTATTTCGTGCATATAGACTTACTTTCTCCAATCAAATCTTGAGGAAAAGTCTCTAAATAGCACACATCACCACTCTCTGAACGCACTATTCATTTATTCATTCATCAAGAATTTATGGGGTCTGGGGCACCTGGGTGGCTCAGTGGGTTAAAGCCTCTGCCTTCGGCTCAGGTCATGATCCCAGGGTCCTGGGATCGAGCCCCGCATCAGGCTCTCTGCTCAGCGGGAAGCCTGCTTCCCTTCCTCTCTCTCTGCCTGCCTCTCTGCATACTTGTGATCTCTGTCTATCAAATAAATAAATTAATTAATTTTAAAAAAAGAATTTATGGGGTTCATGCTATGTATCCTTTCATGCTATGCATCGTATCTTTCGAAGGAGCTGAGGATCTCCAGAATAAAAATATAGCACGATTGCCCCAACTGATACAGACACACGCTCACTCAGAACTACTGTACAGGGAGGGGATAGAGGAAAATCTACTATGTGTGTGTGGTGTGGGTATATAGATATGCTCTGCATAGGTACAAATTGGGACCAAGAGGAGATGGACTCTCAGACATTTGCTATTTCATATCCTACATGCATGCAAGCAAAAGATTTTAAAAGAGGAGCTAAGCCTGCACAATATGGCACCAGGAAGCAGACAGCAGTGGGCAGGTAAAGTTTTCATCCCCAGGACAACTCATCCATCAGTGTCCTCAGTCAGTGAAGGTAGAAAGTGGTAGCTTGGACATCGGGGCTCCATTTATCCGGCATTGTGTTGGGCATCAGAATAAAGTATCCTGTGTGCTTTGAAGAGACTTGAATGAGCTGCATCAACAGTTGTACAGGTAGGAAGCAATGGGAGTTAAGAGGGAGATGAATGTCTCAGGAAATGCCCAGGCTGTCAGTCCCATGTTATGTGTGACGAGATAATGGGAAAATGCCCCTGACCCATCTGGCCATCATTCATTCAATACATGTACTATTCAAGAGACAATGGGCTTGACCGCAAGGAGATCGTCATTTATCTTGGCCTCTTACTCTGTTCTCCCTCCTATCCCATACCCTACCTGTCACCTGTCAACAAGGAATCAGGAGAAGATCTGCTTGGCTAACCCGAGACACCCAGGAATGGGCACCTCTCTTCAGCTTGTGAATTCCTGGGTATGATTTTTTTTTTTTTTGAAAAACCAAACTAAGTTTCATGAAGTCAGCCAGCTAAGACTCCTTCCCAAGAACAAGGCACTCTCCCATCTGCCTTCTTCAGAAAAGACTGGTTATTATACGGGGCACTAGAAATACAGCCCAGGCTTGAGGGTAAGAGGGTCTAGTGCCTGCAGGATCGTGCCTACTAGAGTGGCTCGGTCCCTCTCTGATCACTTCCAGACTCCCTCTGGTGGAGTTCTAAACCAAATACATATCCCCTCATCAGTTGATTTTGTGCCCCTGAAGCACCTACAGTAGCCAGAGAACATCCCAGGATAGCTAGAGATGGTTTTGAGATCCCAATCCTGGGGGGCTGATTCCCTTTGCCTTTCTGGTCCCCGAGGCAGAGCTGTCCTCCTGCATGTTGCTTCCAAGTAATCTTAAAACACGGCCTTTGTCAAATAACATACTGGCTCCAGAACTGATGGCTTCTTTGCGCTAACCTAACCTTCTCAGATGGCCTATTTCCTAACCTCCCCTCCAAAATGTACTGTATTGGAGTACTCCTCACTGTACTCCAATACGGTGAGCCCCTGGGCTGAGCCCCCACTATGTTCACTTTGACCTTTGCTCATGCCCCACCCGTGATCCCTCCTCACCCAAGACCCAACCGTTTCCTCTGGGAAATTCTGCCTCTCAAATCAACTTGAATTGCTCTTTGTCTTCCTCAAGCCTTTATACTTATCCAAAACACACCATTAGCCCCATTTTAAAGGCAGCCCCAATCCTTACCCATAGAGCACAAAATATTTCCATAAGACAACTCGATCAGTGTGTGTGTACGTGTTTACACAAGGCAGGTATGTGCCTTGTCTCCACCAGGCTGTAAACACCCTATGAGCCCAGAGAGGCCAGAAATACTACCAGGTTCCAAGGAGACCCTCAAAAAGTCTTAGTTAAGGCTCTGATAACACTCCTTCCCCCTGTGTTTTAAGCTGTATGTACCTTCTTCTGCTGCTCTTCCTCCCTCCATGGTATTTTCATTCCTTCAACAATTACTTATTGAGCACCTCCTATGTGCCTGAAAATAGGGAAATCACAGTGAACAAGGCAGCAATGGTCCCTGCTTTCGAGCTACTTAAAGTCTCAAGCCATGGCTAACGCTGGAAAGGCAAGCATGTTCCCTGAATGTCAACAGCCTCTTGTTCTCCCTCTGTGGGAACTCGTCCACAGGTCGGCTGGGCTACATAGCGCGTGCTGGGGTCTAACACTTCGGAAAACCCCAGAGGGAGTATGAGCAAAGTACCACACACCACGTTGATTATTAAGGGTCCTTCATGCCTTCTCCTGAGACCTCACATCAAGAAAAATCCCCCCCCCCCCCCTTTGAACCACTTTTACATTGGGCTGGTTTTGAATTCAAAACTCAGATGTCCCATAAGTTGTTTCACTATTGGGTGCTGTCTGAAAGGGTTCAATAAGATAGGATGATTTCCGTTCCTTTACACAACAGATGTCTCATGATAGAGCTATACCGGTCAAATATTAGTTTCTCTTCAAAGAAACTGGGTATGAACGTCAAGTTTCACTAAAAATGAATGATACATGTCACCGATTGTTTACATGAATAATGTATGATTTTCATTCATTCACACGTTTATGGAGCTCCTACCATAGTGGTTTTGACACCAGTAAGTATGGTTACAATAAAAATAGTTTGCTTGATCATATTAAACTGTCTGCAAGGCCCATTTGCAAAATAGAATACCAGCCATTTATAATTAAGTTTCTGGGCTAAACTTTAAAGGATATTATTGTATGCAGGGAAATTAGTCACAACAACTCTGGTCCAAACTTTTTGTTATTTACACTCTTAAAAATAAAAAACAACCAATCACCCATTCAACAAACAAATGCAAATACAAAATATGAAAATAAATTATTCTACTAAGCACTAAGGGCTTAAGGTGTTAGTTAAATTTAAAAAAATAATATTTTTTTCAAAGCTGAAAAGAAGACTATCTGATTGTCAGTAATAATCAATACCACTTTGGCCTCAGATATGCTCTGTATCAAGGTCCTAAGTTTTGGGAGACAGTAACATAGCAACTAGAACCAAACAGAAAACTCTTGGGCAATGAAACTTCATTATTGGGTTTCAGCAGGAACAACATAAAGCAAAGATTCTCATATGTGTAACAGAAGTACATATAAATCATCATAATTTCATAGTAACAGTGATGGCTTGTGGCTCCCATAATTGGTGACCCCCAGAGGGACTGATCCCATATATTGAAGCAATCCTGCCATTCCATTCCTTACATATCCACAATGATGTATACTGATGATCAGATACCCGGATACATGTCATGCTAATATCACGCAAATATAAAACACGGACCCCATTAGGACAGAAATACCATTTGACTCTTGTAGAGTTCCAACCACTGTTAATAAGATAGATTTTTACTCTTGTAAGGGTATTTTCTGTATCCGTAACATATGTATCCTTGTCTAAACCAGTAGCTCAATTTTTAAAATGTAATCCACAATACATACCTTTTATAACATGACCTACTACTAATATACCTACAAATATATATGACTGACACCAAAGTTTCACAAAACAATACTTATCCATATTACTTGTGATGTATTCTATTGTCTACTCTGGTCTAATCTTGACTCTAAAAAATGCTGGTCTGGGGGCACCTGGGTGTCTCAGTGGGTTAAAGCCTCTGCCTTCAGCTCAGGTCACAATCCCAGGGTCCTGGGATGGAGCCCCGCATCGGACTCTCTGCTCAGCAGGGAGCCTGCTTCCTCCTCTCTCTCTCTCTCTGCCTGCCTCTCTGCCTACTTGTGATCTCTGTCTGTCAAATAAATAAATAAAATCTTAAAAATAAAAATAAAAAATGCCAGTCTGGACTGTTGGAGCATAATTCATAGGACTCAAAACTACCTCATTGGATTGCTTTACCCTTTCTATAATTCAACATAGTACTTAGACTTTTTTTCTAATTCCAGATAATTTAAAGACATTTTCTGATGAAATAAAAGAAAAATTGGGGAGAGCATCAAATTTCAGAGGGTGATTTCAGACTCCAAACTATGACTACGTAGATGGAGGTCCAACTAATTACTGAATCTAAGCATATGCTGGGGGCTTTGATAAATTTTCTTGAATTTTAGAGTAAGTAAAGGTATATTTTCAGTATTTTTTTTAAAGTAGGGATAATAACTTTTACCTGACAAAAACAAAGCCTATTCAAAAGGCATCCTGGCCAGAGGTACAAAGGCCATATCTGCTTGTGGGATCAAGTCTAGGCCCTCAAGTCCATTTCTGGTCAGTCTCTAGGGCTCTCTGCTGAGCCCCCCTACCCCGGAGGACAGCAGTCATCTGGGTTAGATCTCTGTTCATCTGGGTGAGGTTGATACCCAGGAAAGATGAAGCTAACTTAGCGATTCACAAAACCCCACAAAGGCAAAGGCAAAGGTGGGTAACAGCTTGGTACTCCAGCCCTGGGATACGCCTGACTTGGCAAGGCCCAGTACCTGGGAGTTGCAGCAAAGGGGGAGGCAGCCCAGCCCAGGACACGGCCTCAGCCTGCGTGGGGACAGGGACACAGCTTCAGTCTGGCTGGGGATATGGACCTGGGACAAGGCGTGGGCAGAGACAGGGCCCGAGGAAACGGCCTCGGCTTTTGTGGGGTCAAGGTCAGGGCCTCGGCCTACACGGGGACAGGGATGCGGTACACGGCCTCGGCCTGCATGGGGACACGGCCTTGGCCTGTGCAGGGACAGGACACGGGCTCAGTCTGCGTGGGGACATGGACTTGGGACAAGGCCTAGGCGGAGCCAGGGAGCCAGGGTCCGGCCTCAGCCTGTTGTAGGGACAGGCTCCCGGCTCAGCCTCTGCAGCCCCGGCTCAGGCACCCGCGAAGTCTGCCCAACCCGCATACACCCGGACCAGTGGGCCCTGGGAGCCTCATCCTTCCCCCGCACCTTTCTCCTCTGTTCGGAGGCGGAGACTCCCGGTGCGCCCAGCCTGGGCCAGGGGTCAGCACAGCGGTGCATCCTGGGAGGAGGATTCCTCCAGGCCTGGGGGCGTGGTGAGGGTGGGGGCAGGGGTGGGGGGGCAGGGGTGGGAGCTAGAGCGTGAGTGCGGAAGGGGAGCCCCAGCAGGCAACCAGAATACCGCAGGGGAATGACAGCTGCATCGTGTGTGGGTGCCCGGTCCATGGCAGGGACTGTACCTGGGCTGCACTTCTCTTAATGGGCACCTGACCTTGTAACACAGACCTGTAACACGGGCTGGATAACTTGCCGGAGCTGCCCAGCTAGTACATAGCGCTGCTCGGATTCCAACCTGGGTTTTTTTGTTAATTCCAAATATGCTGCCCTTGTTACTGCCCTACACAACCTCTCCAGAGGGTAAATAACATTGTAACTGGTCTGTAGACTGTTCACAACTTCCGGGTGCTGGGATAGGCAGCTGGAAGCAGTTCTAGAATAATTCCCTAAGCCCAGGTAGGCAGTGATCTCCTATTACAAGGTTGAATGAAAGCAGTAGATCAATCAATAGAATACAGGTAAAAAGGAGCCATGAAAAATCTCCAGGAAAAGAGGAAGAGCACTATTTCTTTGAATATTTGATTAAAATATAAATCTATGGAAATCATTTATAGAGGAGATAGTATAGTGTAAGGAAGACAGGCTTTGAAACCAGACAGCCCTAGGTTCAAATTCTGCTTCTTCAATTTACTAACTTTGGGATATGTGACCTTGGGCTTTATAATGTGATTTATAGCTTTTTAAAATGTTAATTTCCTCATGAGTAAAATGAGGATAATAATTCCTCCTTGCAGGGTATCCTAAGGATTATATGATATAAAGTCTACAAAATATTAGTATAAGATTTGGTAAAAATAAGTACTGAGGGGCACCTTGGTTGCTCAGTGTGTTAAAGCCTCTGCCTTTGGCTCAGGTCATGGTCCCAGGGTCCTGGGATCGAGCCCCACATCCGGCTCTCTGCTCAGCGGAAAGCCTACTTCCTCCTCTCTCTCTCTCTCTCTCTGCCTGCCTCTCCATGTACTTGAGATCTGTCTGTCAAATAAATAAATAAAATCTTTAAAAAAAATAAGTACTGAGAAAATGATAGTTATTCTTGCTATTTAAGTGCACAAAATGTTTTAGATGATATATTTTCTTAATAATGAGAACTTTAATTATTTAGCTTTATCAAGTCTTAATTAAGTCTTAGTACATTTTCCATGAAACGAAAACAAAAAGGCATGAGGGAGAGCTCAGGATGAGATAAAATGGCAATCAAGGATTTGAGATATGGGCAGAGATGGATGAAAGATTTCAAGGAAGTGGGAAAATAATCACAGATTTAATACACGGTTTGGAGGTGATGAAGAGTTGAACTGACATTGGAGAAAATCAAATCAGGTATAAAGTAGTAAGGAGTTCAGACATTCTCCCAGAGTACACAGAAGAATGAAGATCAAGGTGCTAAGAGAAGAAGGTAAGCGTGGGGATAAAAGCAGAAACTCCATCTACAAGTGATGACTTAAAGAACATCTGGATGGTAAGTCAGACTCGTGTTCTAGGTAAGAGTACTCAAAAGAGAACCAGATCCAGAGAGAATATCAGGAGATTTTGGCATTTCAAGGACAAGAAATTATTTGGGATGCACCATTTGAAAAATCACAGTTAACCTAAAAATAATCCATTGAGAAGGGTCTCACCTTTTTCCTTTAGAACAACCAAGAATAGAAAACAACGGACCACTAATTTCTACCCCTGACACTAAGAATACAGTAAATGTTAATTAAGTACATTGAATTGAAATAAAAAATTGAAAAAAATAAATTCTTTGAAACTCAAAAATTTTTTTAAAAGTAAAAACAACAACACAAAAAGAGCAAAATGGTAACAGTTTAAGAAAAGTTGCAACACAAAAACTATTCCCAGACAAGTTGTCATTTAGATCAACAAAAGGAATGGCAACCAAAAGACACATTCTGACATACAAGGTCTCAGAAAATACACCCATCTTCCCAGGAAGTTTGCTGAGAGGCATACCCAAGTCATCCTTCCTAGAAACTTTACTGGAGAGGAATCAAAATCAAGATTAGCTCATTGGACACACTATGAATCAAGAGGAAAGAAGAGTTAAGACTAAGTTAGCAATATAATAATAGTGATAAATGTAATAATGACAATAAAATAGAATGGTAAAAGCAAAGGTAAAATCCGGAGAAGATACATAATGTTAATTTATTGGGAATAGCAATGTGGGTTATGGATTCAGATGACATTAGCAATGGCCAGAGAGCCAGAGGGGGTGGGGAGATAAAAGTGAATGAAATGTTGCACAGGATCGAGTCAATACTTATGGTCTTGGCTTTGATGAATAGAAAAAGGAATTTGCTAGAAAGATATGGAAAGAATAGAAATTGTCTAGAAAGATAATGATTTGCATAAAAAAGTAGGTGTGATTTCCAAATAACTACAAGATGTAAATACAGATTACTAACAACCCATTTGCAACCCAAGAGAAAACAAAGGAAACATCAAAAAAGCATAAACTAAAATGGCAAATATATAATTTATGACAAGAAAAATCATCAGAAAGGTTTAAGCTATGTGTTTTATACTTCCACCAAAGGAACTAATTTTGATTATCAAAAAGGAAAAACTTTTCAATTACATTTATATTATAAAATCTATTTATTTATTTTCTGGCACTGACATCTGTGCCCTAGGAAAATCCATGTATAACTTTTAGCTACCCCCAAAACTTAACTACTAGTAGCCCACTGTTGGCCAGAAGCCCTACTGATACAATAAACAGCCAACACATATCTTGTATGTTCTATGTATCCTCTGTATTCTTATAATAATAAATTCTTATAATAAATAAATATTCTTATAATAATAATAAATTCTTATAATTCTTATAATAATGAGAAAGGAAAAGGTTATTAAGAAAATTGTATAGCCGAGAAAATACAGTCACAGTACTATATTGTATTTATAAAAAAAGTCCAAATATAAGTAGACTTTACCTGTACAGTTGAAAATCTGTATTGTTCAAGAGTCAACTGTACATGATCAGACCAAAGAAATCATTCCAAAAGGTTTACTTTAGAAGTCACTTAAGAGTGGTGGGAACCTCAGACCCTGGTCTTGAATGGTCCCAACGCACTTTTCTTTAGACACTACAGGGATTTTTCTAACTGGCTTGGTTCACAGCCCAAGTCGCAGAGTCAGGGTAGACAAGATAGACTGCACAAGAGTTCGAGCATCATCTGTCCCACATACCACTATGCCATATGGCATGCCACTGTGTTTGTGAGTCCGGCCTCCACAGTGGATTTGTCACCACTGACCTATAACAATTGCAATGACACGTCTTCCCTGGAGATGGGCCTTTGCCATCCCCCCACAAGACTATTCAAGAACAAAATAAACAGTGCTATTAACTTACTTTGTGCAATGCTATTAAAAGAAATGCTGTTGATGGAATCACAATGGCTTCTTCTCTCTCCATGGCAATCTAGGAAGTGCAGAGTACTGTTCAAGATCCAATTCCAAATCTCCGTCTGAAGGTGTGCTGTCTTTTTTTTTTTTTTTTTTTTTTTGGCCCATACGGACCTCTGAGAGAGTTGGGCTACTTGTGATGACTCTCAAGTGTGACTTTGATTCTGCTATTAGTTGGTAATAAAACTCGCGCATATGATAGAAAAGCTGTTGCCAATAATTTTATTTTCCAGTTACCACTTTCTTTTCCTTCCATGTAATCATCAGATCATCTCCCTATTAGTATCAAAAGTGACACACAATTAAAAGCGCAAATGCCATATTCAAGCAAAAGATTCCACATGACATCAAAAATGATTTACTTGCCAACCATCTAGTGAGTAAGGGAAATATCTTTATTGTACAAAAAAGGAGCAAAATCAGAAGGAATTCTGGAAGACAATTTATAAGAAAAGTGACAGTCAAAATTCCAATTCTATTTTGCATGAGAAAGCTGTAATAATCTTTTGTTTCATTTGCAGAAAGAAACAAACAAAAACACCCAGCAATTTAGCGATAGAAAATATAGTTTTCTCTTGTTAGCAAATAAAAATAGTTTAGCTTCCGGGAAACCTGCCAGTCCTTATTACAATTTATTGAAGACCTTAAAAAAAAAACAAAGGCATAGGCAATCTTAAATGTGCTGCCGGTGTGTTCATTTTATGGGACTCAAGGGAGAAATGTGCCCGACAGTAGGCCAGAAGCACTTAAAAAACTCAAGTGTTGTCAGGATGCCACAGACAACCCGAAGCACCCGTACTAGAAGCTATCTTTATTGTAAACTTGTGTCTGAACCTCTGTGGCTTTCAGTGATTAGGTAGACTCTTGTCTTAAACCAGACTAAAAATACCTGAACCTTTCTCCCTGGGAAGGAAATCATACCCTGCTCACATGCCACTTCTTAGCTCTTCTTAATAGCAAAGAAAACAAAACAAAAGTTCCAAAAAGGAAAGATGCAAGCAATAACTGTCCATACACAAATAATGTATTTTACTCAGTGCCAGGTAACTGTGCTAGAGTTGGGTCTGACTACTTGGTATATAGCTCAAGGTCAATGGGAAATTTCGAAAGGGATCGCTCTTTTCCCCAGAGCTTAAAAAATAACCTGGTGGGTTTTGTCATTAGGAGCAGATCCACGTCTAAAGGCTCTGATTGGCATTTTCCAGCTCCCTCATCCTTAGAATAATCAGACCGACTTAGAATTGGCTTGCTGATCTGGGCTATGATAATAGAGTCAGGAAAGGCATTTTTATCAACCACCGTTTTCAAATAGGCATTTTAATAGAGCAAGTCAACTTTATACACTGTCCTAAATGACAAGACCAATTTAAGTTCAGTATTTAGGTCAAGTTTCTCAACACCTGGGCTGTCCAAGTCTGCTGAATACAGCCCGAGAAGAGGTGGTAGGAGTAGCAAGCAGCAGGTCAGACCAGAGGCTGAGGAGGTGCGTGGTGACTAGAAGAATAGTACCTTTGAGGATGGTGTTCACATGGCTGTTGACTCGGGATGGTGTGCTTTCTAGCCTTTCTATCACTTCAAGGATGCCACCCCAAAATCCCACTATTCAGATGGTATAGAGAACACAAAGATGTTGACAACCACTGTCCCTGTGGTTTCCCCTCTCCTCTCCCATGCAGAGCTGGTCTCTCAGACTGCACCAACGACTAGCTTCCTAGTGGTCAAAGCACTCGGTGGGTGGCTTCTTCTCAGAGATACTCAACTCCACAGGAATTTTCTTTCTCAAAGCCCTACTTAATCCCTCCGTTTCCTCAGAGTATTTCTTGCTCTTCTGTCCTTGTCCTTTCACTTTCCTCCTTCTTCTATCAGACCTTTTCTCCCTCCTCTGTCTAGTCTCAGGGTGATCATGCCTTTCCCGTGATTCTCTTCAGACCTCTCTGCAACCGCCTCCTGTGTTTGCTCGAGGACCGCCCTTCTTTCAACACAGGACTTCTGTCTGTCTGCTGGACATCAGCAATGTGCTGGTGACGGAGCCTGAAATGACTCAGGAGGACCGAATTCATGTCCTTCTTCACAAGATTCTCTACTTCCTTATTTCTGTGAACAGCAGCAGCTTCAGCCGCACAAGTGAAAAAATGATGCCTAGCTCATTAGGGTTGATCCTCTCTACCGTTTTGAAAATTTAGATTTTTTTTTCTTTTCAGTTATACATGCATACCTTGTTTCAAGATGCAAAGTCTTTTAGTTCTGCAAAATTTTCTTGAATTTCTTTAGTACTGTTTTCTTTCCATGGCCTTCCCCCCCCCCCCTTTCTGGAACTTCCATTGTTCAGTTACTGAAACTCGGGGACCGGTCCTCAAATTTTCTTATAATTTCACTTTCCTGTTTGCCAGTTTCTTTGTTGTGTTGCTGTACTTTCTAGATTTCCTCAACTTAGACTACATTTCTGTTGTTTTTCATTTCTGCTGTATTATTCATTTATACAAGTTTATTATATTGTCTTTTATAAGCACTTATCTCTGAGGATATTCATAGATTAACTTCCTCCCCACTTAATCTGTCTAGTTTGTTTTGGCTTCTCTTCCATGTTTAGAGACTTTCCCCAAATGCTTGATGATCCTTGACTGTTCACTCATACTTAAAAAAGTTGGACGTTTAAATGCCCATCAGAAGGTCTATGCACATAGGTGCGGTTTGTGACTGTGGGCTTCAGAGTAGGGTGACTTGGTGGAGAAATTTCTTTGGGGAACCCTCCAATGTATCTTTAGATCTTTTCTTTGGGTTGGTCAGATTCCTCAGAAAAGTGACATGTAGTCACTCAGGGAAGAAGGCTGGGGACACCAGTGGTTCTCAACATTCACTGTCTAAAAATTAATTCCATTTTCAATGTGATAGGCCTGTCCTCAGATGTGCCTGGTGTTCCCCATTCCCGAGACCCTGTTTTACGTTCTTTGGGAAATAAGCCTCTCATGTACCCGAGTCAGACAGTGCACAATGGTTTAACTACCTGGAAATCAGGCAGAGGATCTAGAAGTAATTCTCGAATAGGTTTTCAAGCCGCCATTCCTTGGTTCACAGTGTAGTACTCGATACCCCTAAGTCTTCAGGGGGATTCACCTGGTAAGCAGGACGCCTCTCAGCTTTCTCCATTGCAACTAATGCTTTGATTTTTTAGGTCTGCTGCGCCAGTCCTTGTGTCTCATCGCTCCTGATTTTGTCTCCTTTACTCTTGTCCTAGTGTGTCTCTGCAGGGAGGGAGGGGGATGCAGGTACTCAGCCAGGCCTTGCTGCCTCTGTTCCATTTCCACTGCCCTTGACTCCAGTGGGGCTTCTGTAGGATTTTTTCCCGATCTTGCTACTTGTCCATCTAACCACTATATTGCTACCAAAGTCACTTTTTTCCAAAGAGTAAACCCGTCATTTACTCAAAAACCTCACTGGCTCTCGATTAACCTAGAAAATAGTGCAAACTCCTTATCAAAGCCCCAAAGGTCCTGGATGAGCTGACCCCATTATCCCTTTCTGGCATGACTTACATGGAGAAGAGGTTGAGAGGACGTTGGAACCAGACTGCCTGGATCCATTCTCTGGGCTCTGCCGTTTTATCAGCTGGGTGATCTTGGCCTCGTTACTTAATCTCCTCTGCAAAACAGGGATTATACCCGCCTTCCAACATTATGGTGAGGATTATTAGAGCAGCTGGCACACAGGAAGTACCACGGGAGCCTTAAAGGTAAGCCTCCGCACACCTGTCTCCTCCAGGAGATTATCAAGTCCTTGGAGAGGGCTCTATCCCATTGAGTCAACATCTGTGGGATGCTTATAATGGGACAGACATGATGCTATCCACTAGGGACTAAGTAAAAAGAGCTCGGCCCAGGAAGACTGACTAATGATTAAAATAGAAGGTGACAAATGCTATAATACAGAAAGAGCACAGTGAGGAGAACAGAAAGCAGGTAAGATCCAATGGTTCAAAAACAGTGGGGGAAGGCTTCACAGAGCCAACATTTAAGATGGGGCTTGAGGAACAAATCTGTAAGACAAAAGGTTGTGCTGCTAAGACAGTGGGTGGGGGGCGGGGGGAGAATGACAGGCAAGGCTGGAGAAGCAGGTTGGGGCCAATTGCACAAGACCCTGCATAACCTGTTTGAGTCTGTATTTTGTTTCAACCAGTTTGTCAATTTCACCATCCTCACAGGCTGGGAGTCCCAAAGACAGTTCGGGGCTGTTACATGTATTTTGTCACTAACAGTAGCTACAAGGCAGCTATCTGGCAATTATTTAAAAAAATAAAGTCAAAACCATTCTCCAAAACGTTCAAGAAGTCAGATTTTTAAAAGAACACATACTCTATGATTCCATTTATATAAAGACAAAACTGGGCAAAATTAGTCTATTATTGTCCCAATTCGGGATAGTTGCTTTTCCAAGCGGATAGTGACCAGAAGTGGATCCAGGCAGGACCCAGGCTGGGGTGCCAGTAGTTTCTTGGTGTGCATGCTGGTTCCACAGGTATGTTTTATTTATTTATTTATTCATTCATTTATTTATTATTTCTTCATTTATTTATTTTCAGCATACAGTATCATTATTTTTTCACCACACCCAGTGCTCCATACAATCCGTGCCCTCTATAATACTCACCACCTGGTACCCCGACCTCCCACCCCCCCGCCACTTCAAACCCCTCAGATTGTTTTTCAGAGTCCATAGTCTCTCATAATTCACAGGTATGTTGTTGATGAAAATCCATCAAGTCGTATACTTACATGTGTTCTTTGCCAAATCGACTTTTAGTTAAAATGATAAATTAGATTCATGTTCCTTTGCACTCACTTGGATACACAGGTGTGTTCACTCGAAGAAGAGGTGGAGGTACAGGCTGGGCAAGTATCATTGGTTTGGTGCTCCTTCCCGGACTAACTCAGAAGAGCTCTCGGATATTCTGAACGGGCCCAGGTTAGCCAATGTCAGTCACCTTCACCACTCCTGGGGCTTCCCGAGTGTGTGACAAATTGACTCATATGTGAAGGTCAGAGACTAAAATACTGGCCCTCAGCGTTGCAGAAGATGGCCCCTCCCCTCATTTTAGGTACAACCAGGGGCTGATGGCTTTTTATTAACCTTCTAGAGAAACACAGCTCAAAACCACATCTGTACAAGCATAACTTTTAAGGCATTCAACGTGTATATTCCCTTAGGAGCAAAAAGAATCATGTTTGTTCTTTTGTTTGTTTGTTTGTTTGTTTTGTTTTGCATTTCTTGAAAGAACTTATTTTCACATGAAAAAATTTTTTTTTGAAAAAAAATCTATGTGCCCAGTTAAAAACAAATAAATAAAAAAGTAAAAGAAGGTATGTAATGAAAAGTCAAATCTTCTACTTGAGATTTGTTTCCCAAGGTAAACACTGTTAGGATTCTCATATACTCTTACATAAATATTTAACAAACACAGGAAAGCATATATAAATGTGTATTACACCTGCCCCCTTCTTTTCTTAAAAGAAAAATGGGAGCCTCGTATATTAACTTTTGTTCTTGACTCCTGATGTAAACATGGATACAGCTCATTCTTTCCACAAGTATATAGTATTCTATTGAGTATATATAGTATCTCATTTAACCAGGTATTTGTCTTCTGCTCTTACAGCGTACATCAAATACCCCTGAATGTATATACCCTCTTTATTTTTTTTTAAAGATTTTATTTATTTATTTGAGAGAGAGACAGTGAGAGAGAGCATGAGCGAGAAGGTCAGAGGGAGAAGCAGACTCCCCATGGAGCTGGGAGCCCGATGCGGGACTCGATCCCGGGACTCCAGGATCATGACCTGAGCTGAAGGCAGTCGTCCAACCAACTGAGCCACCCAGGCGCCCCGTATACACCCTCTTTAATGTGTTTCTGAAATTATGTAGAAGCTGCCCCAATGTATACCAATTGTTACCAGACTTTTTGACCTCTGCATTTCTATTTGGTTAATGTTAGCATCTCATCACTATCTTAATTAGAAATTCTCTATTTAGTTCCACTGATCTTTCTATTTCTACTTGAATGAGTACTGACTGGTTTTGATTCCACAGCCTTACTGCTTCCCCTCAAAAACACAGAATACAGAATATAATTATCCATTTCAAAACGATTTATTTTTACTATTTTTTTTTTTTAAGTAGGCTCCACAGTGGAGCCCAGTGTGAGGCTTGAACTCATGACTCTGAGCTCAAGACCTGCGCTAAGATCAAAAGTCAGACACTTAACTGACTGAGGCACTCAGGCGCCCCCACAACAGTTTTTAGTGGAAAAACTATCTAGTGATTAAAAATTTGCTTTAAGGTATAGACTCATGTTCATAGAATAGATCATCCATCTACATATACAGTGAGCTGATCTCGCCTAAGAAAAAAACAAAAATCTGCTAAGAGTTTAAGTTTTTTAGCTATCCCATTACAGATAAATACCTCAGAGGGAAATAATAAGTGTACTGGATTAAAGAGTATCCGTCCCAAAATTCACATCTACCCAAAACCCATGAATGTGATTTTATTTGGAGGTAGGGTCTCTGCTGATGTAATCAAGTTAGGGTAAGTTCACACTGGATGAGAGTGGCTGTTAATCTAATGACTGGTGTCTACAGGGGGAGATCGGACATATATAGGGAAACAGACCTATATAGGGAAAACCTCACATGACAACAGAGGAAGAGGCTGGCCTGACACAGCTCCAAGCTATAGAACACCAAGGATTGCCAGCAATCGCCAGAAGATATGAAGAGGCGGGGAAGGATTCTTCCCTGGCACCTTGAGAGAGAGCATGGCCTGGCTGACACCTTGATTACGGACTTCTAGTCTTCAGAACACGAGAGAATAAATTTCTGTTGCTTTTAAGCTGCCGAATTGGTGGCAAATTTGTTAACAGCAGCCCTAGCAAACTAATACAATATCCATCCCAAGTTTTGTGTGAAGTTTGAACCAGCGTAAATTTCAAGTGACATAAAACCGTAGCAGGTGACTTGTCATTTGAGGTATCTGTTAGTCACGAGGCTACTCTGAAAGGGCAAAAGGAAAGATTTGACTTAGAAAACGCTTTTGAGGGTATTTATTTATTTTTATGATGATCTCATTACGGCACAATTTATAGCAGGGAAAAACAGTTCCTGGAAATAAAATGCTGCTGTTTCACAAAGTGTTCATACTCTCGTTATATATTGCCTCAATATGTTTCAACAACTTCAAAAGTGGTATGGCATTATATGGGAAAAGATTTTTCTTCTGCAAACGGTAAATGGCACTTTGTAGCTCTTCAAAGCACTTCAGCGTCCTGTAGGATACGCCCACTTCAGAGACGTTCTTTGGGACATTATCACAATCCACAGAGAAGGTAATATTAGACTGTTTTGGAACCAGAGGCCTGGACTGATGCTCCAGGCTGAGCTGTTTTTTATCCATACCTGTTCCAACTATGTCCTGAGATTTCTTCATTGCTTCTTGGTGTAAAGATATTTGTTTACTGTTCGCTGAGTGCTGGTCTGTGCCTTCTGCTTCAGAATCATCAGAGCTGTCATAATCCACGAGACTGTGGGAGGCTCGGCGGGGAGACAGACTATCAGCCTGGAGTGTGGTGTGGGTCTCCTTGGACATCACGAGCTGGCTCAGAGATCCAGAAGAAAAATCAGAAGCCCAGGACACTGAAGCATGAACACTTCTGGGACGACCAAAAGCAGCTGAAGGGCTAAGTTCTGTTTGGTTGCTGCTTCTGTCCTGGACAAGTGAGGAGCTACAACCGCAAATATTTATACTATCTTTAGATGCTGTTAGGTCAAAATCCTTACAAATTGTGAAAAAAATAGCCCAGTCTTTTTGTAGTAATTTTAAGTATCTAACAAAATATTCAAGGAAACAAGTTTCTGATGAAATGAGAAAGTCAAGAAGAACTGAAGAATCAAATCCTATATTTTTCAGTAAGAATAAGAAAATACAGTGTGGATTATAGCCATATTCATGTGTGTGATGATTCCACATTTCTTTTTCTTGGGTCGAGCTTTCAGTAGCTTTATGTTGTCTGAAAATCAAAGTAACGGAGACCCCAGATTAATGACTTTTTACAAAAATAACAGTTTTAACAGACATAATTCACATACCACAAATTCATCTATCAGATTACTTTTTAATCTATGCATTGTTTTAAGAGAAAAACAATTCAAAACAATCTCTTCCTCTACAAACTCCATATAAATCTAACTCAATAAATAAAATTCATGGACTTTGGTAGTTCTTGTCTACTGAACAAAAGTCCTCTGTCTTCCTGTCTCTTGATATCAGAGTTCCTCATTCCTACAGGTAACTGATTACAGAGGGTAATACGGGGCTGGAGGATGAGCTCCTTCCTTTCCTTCCACGCTCTTCTCGATAAGGGTGGGCACAGGACCTAGACTGACCACTCAGAGCACCTCACGCTCCTGGCTACAATGATTGCATCCAACACGAATCTGTGACCCCAGAGGGCTAACCAGACCCCCCATCCTGGGACTCACGCTGGAGCTATTAAAGATGGTAACCAAAAGCCAGGCACTGCTGGTAGCCCCTCCTGAGAATGAATTCAGGTTTGCAAGATACAGACAAAGAGCAATGACCAATGACATGATTGAATCCCTATTATATACAGTGATATCTGCTGCCAACAAGCCCCTTGGAATGAATTTCTAATAGTAAGCTAATAAATACCCCACCCACCCCCCCCCTTTTTTTTTTTTTTTTTTTGCTTAGACTAGTCTGAGCAAAAATCTCAACTAATAACCAAACGATCTTAACTAAAAAAGCTACATGAAAAAAAAAAAATACAAACAGCATGAGCACATGCCTCTCTGGACACACTGAGGTGAAGAAAGTTAGAGATTTCATACAGAGGCTTCCTCTTCCCTGAGCAGGAAGGAGTCAGATGGGAATACAACTAAGATCTAGTCTAAGGGGCTCATCGGCATGTGCCTTTTCAGCACCGTTTGGGAGCCTAATTCAAATCACATGCCGGTATTTTGTGTTCTTGATTAGAACCTTTTGAAAATTGGCCCCAAACGCTCATAGTCTGAAAGCAGCTGCTGCCAACGCGGCCATAACACAAGTACAAACTGGCAGGACAGCACTGAACCATCGGGCATTAGTAAGAAAGCTCTTTCTCTGAAGCCAAGAAAGAAATGGAAATCAAGCAAATACTTCAGGGTTTTAATAAAGCCAAGCAGGAACAGTGTAAAAGGTCATCGGTTACGAGCTTCATAGCCAATTACAGATCTTTGCCACAGGATGATAGGACCCCATGGACAGCCGCTTTAATAAAGCATGAACAGGCTCAGCAATGCCGTGTCATCAGGCACAAACTCGGGGACCTGCCTCAAGTCGCTATCAGCCCCCATTCAGGTGTACGATAAAAATGAAAACTTTGAGCTGCTACTTTGGTTAGTTCCAAGGCTAAGGTTACCTTTAAAAAGGCCAAAAGCACCACATTGAAGCTCATGATGGAAAAGTTAGTGTTGGGGGCGAACAGCATTTTTAAACATCGATTAAATGAAAGTTCTGATAATGGTACGAGCTTACGCCTGACGGCACAGGTGAAACAGATGAAGCGAAACCAGAACCCGTGCTTTGCAGCCCTCCAGTCTAGTTCCACTCCCCCAGATCTGCCTACCCAGCCAAGTTTTCATAATGAGAACTCAGATGTAATCTCATTTTCATGTAGAGCAGGGTTAAAGCAAGGAATTGGAACTTATAAGGAAACCACAAGATTGTTAGGGATTTTTCTTTTCCCCTTAATGATGGAAAGTAAATAGTATGTCCAGCACATTATTAAAAATGTTTTCTGCTTTTCTGGCACACAGTTAGTAAAATTACTTTAAAATATACTGGCCTGGTCAACTTTAGGTAGATGCCCAATGATGCCTTGGCAGCCTCCAACATGTCATCGTCCTGTTCTATGAAGACCCTGGAGATCCACTCACACGGATTGTGTGACTGAAGAGAGGGCTGAAGGTGGGGCTTTAAGAAGGTCAGTAACTCAGACATGAAACTCTGTAAATCAACTTCAACAGATGCACATTTCAAAGAGCAGTCGACTGATTCTGGATGCATTAATATCTTACAATAATTTTATATATAGGCATCTCAAGCACTCCAACGTGGATTGTCGTGATTCCCACTTTCAGAAAGCCTGTCAGTTAGGGATTATCTCCACTTTGCAAATTAGGAAACTGAATGTCAGAGAAAAAAAAGTGACTCACTCAAGAGGCTACAACTAAAATGTACAACCAGATCATCTACTCACCGCAAGGACCAGATAACTAATTATTTCAGAGAAACTAGAGTTACACAAATTCTTGCTAAAAGCATATAAATAAATGAATAGTAGACGAAAGACATCACTTCACGGGATGCTGCAGCTGTCTGTTACTAGAGGCAACAGAACAACCCAGCAAAAATCATTTTGCCTTTAAAATAGCAGGACATTTTTTTTGTTTGTTTGAAGTATTAAAAGAAAGTACTACTATTATGCACAAAAACCAAAAAAGGTTTTGGGGAGTTTTAGCTGTAATTTAAAACTCTGAATTATAGAACATATGCCACCTAGTGTTGTAAATTATAACCACACAGAATGATACCTAGTACACAGTACCTTCTAATTACGACATTCAAAGCAATTCAGGGAAGTCACTACTTACAATTCAAACCTTTCACTAAAACTATATGCTGTTTGTTTAGAGACATCAACTATTCTGTTTTAGCAGGTGAAATGGAAGACATATCTGCCCCCCACACCTAAGTTGATTATCCTACTTTAAATAGTTGTCTTAAGTTAAAACAGTTAAGATCCTGGACATTATGTGCAACGATTTCTTAATCAATGTAACTTCCCACATGTTAGTTTTAATTCACTTTCTATTTATTGATAATCTACATTAGCAGTTACTCAATTTTATGAAGGAAAATAGGAATGAAATACTACAAATATCTGAACTGACTTCTATCACGTGCTTTGAGGTGATTCAATAGCATCTCTTTGTTTTTAAACTTAGATTATGCTGTACAAATTCAGTGTAGCCCACAAAATGTTGACGTGTTCTTAGTGTAATTCTAATTTTTTAAAGAAAATTTAATAAATTATAATTATGATAACATGTACATTTAATTAGTGGAGTTACGGTCCTGAGATTTGAAAATTATGAATTACTTTGTATCCGTAAACAACTGCTCATTACTTTGCACACAAAAGGAGTTCAGAGAATTACCTTTCATTTCGTTTGCTGAAGTACAACTTTGAAACTTGATTTCTAAGGATTTAATGATAAGCAGGCTTGCTGCTCTGAGAATAACATGATCTGGACCAGGGGCACGTTCACATGTAGGCTGAACTTCCTCTCCACCAAAGCGGGGAGGCTTTCCATGGACAGACAACGTCCTCAATAAGCCCAAATCCACAGCTCGCAAGATAGCATCCGCTAAAGCCAAGATATCTACATCTAAATGCTGATCTGGCGGCAATAGGACAGGGCTAGCTCCCTGACACAGGTCTTCACCCACTTTCCAGAGAAGGCACTTTTTGATGAAAATGATGAATTTCCTTTTGACAAAAGCCTGAACGGGCCAGGTAATAACGTCCAGCACACAAGAAGGTTTCAAAAATAAAATCCTCTGGCAAGTGAAATGTAGCTTCAGGTGGATTCTGGAAGCTATAAGAAGTTCAAGTAATTCCAGGGAACATATCAAGCTGTTTATTGTTTTAGAGGTATCTTGGCAGCTTTCAAAATGATGAGAAAATAACAAACTGTAAAAAACTTCGAAAATAGTGTCAAAAGGAGACAGGAACTGCTTTAAAATTTCTGCAATGAGAAAAATAGTAGTTATAAACAAGAGGAAAAGTGAAGGCTTCATAAAAGAATTTACAATTCAATTTTTATAAATAGCATCACTTTACAAGATGAAAAAATGGATTTGGATGGTTTAATGTGAACAAACAAAGACACAGAATAACAGGTAATAAGACATGGTATATATTCGACAATAGAGTATTACTCAGCCATGAAAAAGAATGAAATCTTGCCATTTGCAATGACGTGGACAGAGCTCAGGTGACATGAGTCAGTCAGAGAAAGACAAATGTCATATGATTTCACTCATATGTGGAATTTAGGACACAAAACAGATGAACATGGAGAAAGAGGCAGGCCCCTGCTGAGCAGAGAGCCACATGTGTGGCCTGATCCCAGGATCCTGGGATCATGACCTGTGCCAAAGGCAGACACTAAACTGACTGAGCCACCCAGATGCTCCCAGAAAACAGACTTTTCACTACAGAGAACAAAGTGAGCATGCTGGAGGGGAGGTGGTTGGGGAGGATGGGTTAAACGGGTGACGGGGATTAAGGACACTTGTAATGAGCACTGGGGGTTGTTTGTAAGTGATGAATCACTAATTTCTACTCCTGAAATCACTATTACACTATATGTTACCTAGAATTTAAATAAAAACTTGAAACAAACAAAAGAACAAAGCTAATAACTACAGTTAATTATCCATTTTACAATATCAAAAGGGGTATATAATAATAGCTTTAATTTTTTCCTTATAATGTTTCATTTTATTTCTTATTTTTTTATTTTTTAAAGATTTTATTTATTTATTTGACAGAGAGAAATCACAAGTAGTCGGAGAGGCAGGCAGAGAGAGAGAGAGGGAAGCAGGCTCCCCACTGAGCAGAGAGCCCGATGTGGGACTCGATCCCAGGACCCTGAGATCATGACCTGAGCCGAAGGCAGCGGCTTAACCCACTGAGCCACCCAGGCGCCCCAATATAATGTTTCATTTTAAAAAGGAATCTTTAGTCAAAAAATCTGGAATAGGATTCTTTAGTTTTTCATACTTCAGGACAGATCAGATGCTATAAAGTAAGTTTAAATCTTCATTATAAACATAATCGTCCTTGGGAGCAAAAGAATGACATTTATGGGGATCCAGAATTTGTACCTGTTTTCTGTGAACATGTATCTTTAAAGATTTCTTTTATTATAAAAGTCAGGGTCCAGAGGCAGTATCCTGCCTTCTCATTTTCAGGGTATTCAGAAAGATTTTTTTGGCAAAAAGCAATCCAGGAATTGCTAAATGTTATCTATAAGTAAGAAAACAAAAAATAGCAAGCTATATTAGAAAATTTTCTTTACAATTGCAAATTACCTATTACACACAACTCTATAAAACATTGTTTTATAGACCCACCCCCCAAAAAAGAGTCTAGTATTTGATAAAACAAGAAAGATACAAATATCCTAATATTCTCTAAGTGAAAAAATTCAATGTGCCATAGAAATAAAGGCTCAGCAGGGAACACGAAAATATTAGCAATGATTATTTCTAGGTGGTGGAATGATGTGCGATTTTTATTTTGTTCTTCATATTTCTCTCATTTCCTAAATTTTCTACTAGTAAAATGCCACGTTTTGTATTTGGAAAAAAATGTTACTTTGAGAAAGGAACAAGTATTATAGCTTAAATAAATCAGGAGATGCTTACATTTATTAACTAATTCAGAGACAGAAAAATCTGATGCTCAATTTGTTTGTGTTTTTTTTCATCATGCTGAGGACCATTCTTAGAATTTATTTATATTGAACCTGTAAAAACGGTTGTGGTCTCCAGCAGAGGTTCCTAAATCTTTTTTTGAAGAAAAGGAAGCAGGCCTGCTTGCTCCTTTGAGAAACTGAAGAAGTTATAGACTGACTTGAAACCCATCCTTCAGGTGAAGAATCTGATTTATCATGACTTATGACATATTTAAGACTCTAATCTTTGATACAAGTCACTATTATATTACTATATTCTTATACTTTTATGGATTTCTGTGTTATTGAAAGAGCAAACATTTTATTGATACAAACATTTGAAGGGTAAATCGAATGTCAAAGAACAATTTTAAAGAAAACATGAAAGAAAAGAGCATAATTTGATTACTTATCTTACCTTTTCTCTCAACTGGAAATACAGAAGTAATGCAAGGCACTTTGCAGCCATGTGAGATAACAATTTATCTGAGTCTTGGAACATACAGGTCTATGGGAAAACAAATAAACTTACCCATTATTACTGAATGTTTTTAAAACTTTTGTTTTAAACATCTAGATCTAAAGAAAAGCCCCCAAAACAAAACAAAACAAAAACCCACAGAAAAAAATGGCTTACTAATTTAGAATCGATGTCAGATGATTTCAAAAGAATTTTAATTACATCTCTGTATTTCTCCTTTGCACGGAAGTCAGTTTCAACAGACAATATTCTGGTTATCATCACCTTGATTACTGTTAACTGAAGGAGCACTATTTCTCGGGCACTGCCTATTGGTGAGTGTTTCTCCAAACACATAGGCAATACAGAAATGGTAGCCAAATTGGCAGAGGATGGCTGATGCTTGTCCTGGACACCATGGGGGTTTGGGCATTCCAAAGACGTCATTGTAGAGCAGTCCTGATCCAAAGATGCTGGGTCGAGATAAAAGATGTAATCATGGTTCTCATTTTCAAGTGTGACTCCCAGAAGGACCTTCTTGTATAATTGTTCTAAAACGTCAAGGAAAGCTTTCATTGGGATTGCCAAAATGTATCTCATGAGAAAGCTGACAATTCCAAACCGTAACTATCAGTCTCAGAAATGCGACAAATCTGTTAAGATGTTTCTTCAGGAAAACCTAAAGTAGGAACAATAATTGTAAAATTATTAGCATCAAATATATCATATTACAGGGGAAAGGCATCTGTTCCCCTTTAATCATTTAGCCTCTCAAGTAAAAGGTAATACCGACTGCTTAATTTCTAAAACGGAAAACTGGTAATACCAACATTATTTTAAGACTATAAAAATGAAATATATGCTTCCCATACAGATTTAAGACCATAAAATTATTATTTTTTTTTCTTTTTGATCCATTATTTTCAGTTTTTTAAAAGATTATTTTAATTTTTTTTAACATTTAAAAAAATTGAAATTCAATTAACATATAATGTATTACTGGTTTCCGAGGTAGAAGTCTGGGATTCATCAGTCTTATATAATATCCAGTGCTCATTACATCACATGCCTTCCTTAATATCCATCACCGAGTTACCCCATACCTTGACCTCCCTCCTCTTCAGCAACCCTCAGTTTGTTTCCTATGATTTTTTTTTAAATTTTTTCAATTTATTTATTTTCAGAAAAACAGTATTCATTATTTTTGCACCACACCCAGTGCTCCATGCAATCCGTGCCCTCTCTAATACCCACCACCTGGTACCCCAACCTCCCACACCCCCGCCACTTCAATCCCCTCAGATTGTTTTTCAGAGTCCATAGTCTCTCATGATTCACCTCCCCTTCCAATTTACCTCAACTCCCTTCTCCTCTCTAAGACCATAAAATTATTTTTAATTTTATCAGAGTAGAAACTTCTTTTCTCTAACAGTTTTCAATGGGCCATGAGGGCCTTTTAATCTTGGCACTACTGACTTTAGGGGCTGGATAATTGTGTTGTGGGGGGAGCTGGCCTGTGCATTGGAGGAAGTTTAGCAGCATTCCTAGCCTGGCCTCTACCCACTAGATGCCAGTAGTACCTCCCTTGGGGGCTGGGGGGCATAACAATGCAGGCTGACACCCCCGGGGAAACCCCCAATTAATTAACTTTCACCTTCAACTAACAGATGAAAAACCTAGTTAGATTGCTGTGTGATCAAATGCGGTGTGGTCAAATGTGTTGACTGATGATTAATTCACAACTTAAAATTAAATAATAGGAAGATCCTTGGCCCACACTTTCAACCTTAAACAAAAAAATGAAAAATGCCATGCCAAGAAAAAGACAAGATGTTCAGCAAAAGTCGTCCAAACGTGAGCACACTGTACTTGCAGCTGGATACAACTTGAGACACTCCCGCTGTCCTGGACTCTGACATGATAGACACCAGCAAGAATGAGGAGAAGGCAAAGGGCATTTAGGGTCAGGAACGGCTTATAAAGCAAGGAACATGGACGATCGCTGACAGATGAGTATTAGAGGATATGTTATGGGTAATACGATTATTAATGTAGTTACTACAGAGCAAGCATAGCTGGGAAAACTTAAGACTTTGGCAAAAGTTAGAGATTACAGAATATCCTTCCAATGGAATGCTGAGCCTCTGGGAATATGATCCTTTGGGGCTTAGTCCTTTCATTGCCTTTGAGCTATTTCATATCTTTGTAGATTTGTTGATTGCTGATGGCAATGCAAATAATTCCTGTCTATAGACATGCACATAATTGTCCAGTGGAGGGGCAACCTTCCTCTCAGCAGGGGAAAGCCAGTTTTGCTCCTATGTGTAAACTCAGCTCTACATTCCTTTACTCCATATAAATTCATGGTTCTTTAACTTTTCCTTTAAAACGGTTGTGACATCTGCCTAGTTCTTTCATTAGTTAATGAGTTAAATAAAATTGCTGATACAGTAAGTTCATTTTGTATGGGTCATGACTTTGTCCTCTTCCAATTTATCCTTTAATAAAGTTCAAGGATTGCCTCCATCTACTCTGGCCCTTTTATAAATGCCCAGTCCATCTTTATCTTTGGTCCTCCCTGGAGGAGTCATAGGAGGGCTGTCACTTACAGTGGGTCTCACTTCTCCAGTATGGCCACTGGCCTGCCCCTGGTCTTTACACCTCTCTCTCCACTGGTTTCTTCCCCCTTGCTTATTAGCTTCTAAGGAATTTCAACTCCGGATCACCCCGACGGGACAAAACTGCCTCGTTTTTGTCCTATAGTGTAGAAATGGGTATGAAGAGCCCTATAGAAGGTAACTTAAAGTTATGAATGAAATTTCCCCTGGTAAAGTTTCTCTGCATCCTCTTTTGAAACTGTGGTGAATATCCCACACGATTTGGAAACATAACTAATAATCGGGAACTTTGTTCCATCTGATAGCGTTCAATGTTATCTGTTATCTGTTATCTGAACACGGTGCTTCAGGAAGACAAGAATGATTAATGTTCCAGGAAAGGGCTCACCATATTTCCAGACAGACCTCACCTTTACGCTTTCACACTGACTGCCCTTGTTTCCTAAACCTCCACATTTCCTCCTTCTTCTTTGAGAGGTGTCCCATTAACGAACATTCTCCCTGTTGTAAAGGACTGAATAAAATTATCTTAATTGTCTGGTGAGTTTTATCTGCCACAAACAGAAACTAGCTTTCACATTCTACGTCAGAGTCCATCTCCATTGTACTTATTTCACTTTATATTTTAGTTACGACAGTAACATTTCTTCCCAACAAAACTACTGACATCTTTTATTGAAGTTGCCATATAAACTATTACATTTTCATATGTCAAATATTCTGTGACAACAGACTATTTTAGGTTTTAACTAATAGCATATGTGAAAACCTACTGTAGTTTTTTAAAAAGATTTTATTTATTTATTTGACAGAGATCACAAGTAGGCAGAAAGGCAGGCAGAGAGAGAGGAGGAAGCAGGCTCCCTGCTGGGCAGAGTGCCCGATGTGGGACTCGATCCCAGGACCCTGGGATCACAACCTGAGCCGAAGGCAGAGGCTTTAACCAACTGAGCCACCCAGGTGCCCCAAACCTATTGTAGTTTTTAGCCACAAATGAAATTCTTTTTATTTCAATGCTATAGTAATAACAATACTTCCATTAAGAGGCACCTGGGTGGCTCAAACAGTTAGGCATTCGACTCTTGGTATTTGCTCAGGTCATGACCTCAAGGCTGTGGGATCGAGTCCCCACTGGGCTCCAAGCTTTGCATGGAGTTTGCTTGGGATTCTCTCCTCTCCCTCCCCTGTGCTCTCTTTGTCAAATAAATAAATAAATAAATATTTTAAAAAAAACTTTCAATAGTACTTCTATAAATCTTAAGTCCTTAAATTTTACAACGAATGAAAATAAAATTGTGGGTATTCAACCATTTTGAAAAGAGCCATTTCAAATGGTTCAAACATTTTAGCACGCAAAACTAAAGTGAATACCAGTAAATCAATAGATACATAGACATGCGAGGAAGCAAGCATTTCAGGGGGAGAACGGGCTATTTTCTATCATCGTGGGACCTAAGTTCTTTGCTAAGAGTAGTTATGAGTAATCAGTTGAAAAGCATTAGTGGGGGGCCCACAAACGCCAGGCAGGTGTAGGGGTGCCAAAGACAGGCTGCCCCAAAATGTGCCACTCTGACACATTGATTATTTTAAGTAAAAATTACTTCAGGGACAGCCTGTGCAGGAAGGACGCTCAGACCCTCCCCTGCCCCCTGAAAACAGGAAATAAATCTCCCATGCAAGAGGTAACCTCCCAGTATCAGAAGTTAGAGACATCCTGATCGCCACTGGTAAGAAATTGAGAGCCAGGAAGGCTGTATAAATAATCCTTTTACTAAATTTACTAGCACAACCCAAATTCTCTTAAGAATTTACTAATTAAAGTATCCAAAGTTAGGTTTTCTCTGTCCCATCAATTTGTCACAGATTTATTGTCTCTTTGTCTAAAAATGTATAAAAACTGCCTGTCTTGGTCATTTCTTTAGGTGTCAATGTCATTACTGGGCCTTTGTGCACATGTAATAAAACTGTTTTTTTTTTTTTTCCTGTTAATCTGTCTCATCTAAATTTGAGTCTTAGTTCAGCTGGAAGACTGTGAAGGACAGAGAAAGAATTTTCTCTCCCTTCGCAGGTACCAAATGAATGAAGAGGACGGATGCTAGGCTGGTTCATCTATGCCTAAGCATCACTCTTTCCTCATTACAATGTCAAAGAAATCTTCACTGAAACAAATGTCTATGGGTAGTCTATTGAGAACTGTAGCCCCCCCCCTTTTTTTTTTTAGGAATTATGGTATTAAATGAAAAGACAAATACTGAAAAAGTGAACTAGGGTATTTGACCAACCACACCTTTTCCCTGAAGTGTCTGTTACAAGGGTAGTATATCTCAAGCTCTTTTCCATGACGGTCTGGAGGAAGGTACACCTCTCAGACAAGTTTTTAAACTAGTTGTACTGGATATATGGGAGAGATCTGTCTAGCCTGAAAAGGAAACAAATATAGGAGAGGTCTAATTAGGGCAAGAAATGGGGAGCGTTTTTAAAGAGGTTTTTTTTGGGAAAATTCCTCTTGGCAGAGAATGACTACCAGGTGGCCAAAGTGGGTACCCAAAGCAAGCATAAAATTTGCCTCAGGACTCTCTTTTACTGCTTAAGTACTATAAATGATTTGAATTGTATATTCTATTCCTAATAGAAGCACACATGTCTTAATATCAAAGTACTGTATTCCCACGCATCTTCACACAAATCTGATGCTTCAGGAATAAGAGCTGCTAAAGTTTAGGGGTGCCTAGGTGGCTCAGTTGCATAAGACTCTGCCCTCAGCTCAGGTCATAATTTTGGGGTCCTGGGATAAGCCCCTCATTAGGCTCCCTGCTCAGCAAGGAGGCTGGTTCTCCCTCTGCCCCTCCCCCAACTTGTGTGTGCTAGGTACACACACTTTCTCTCAAATAAATAAAATCTAAAGAAAAAGAAAAAGATGGGGTGCTTGGGTGGCTCAGTTGGTTAAGAAGCTGCCTTTGGCTCTGGTCATGGTTCTGGGGTCATGGGATCGAGCCCCGCATCCGGCTCCCTGCTCAACAGAGAGCCTGCTTCTCTCTCTCTCCCTCTGCCTGCCTCTCTGCCTACTTGTGGTATCTCTCTATCTCTCTGTCAAAATAAATTCATAAAAATCTTTAAAAAAAATCCTTAAAAAAAAAAACTTAAAAAGAAAAAGAATTGCTAAAATTTATTGAGTGCCTACTATGTTCCAAACACGGTTTTAAGCGAGTATAAAGTTCACAACAGCTTTATGAGGTGAATAATTATCATACCTATTTTACAAATAAGGTAATTGGGGCAAGGAGAGATTAAGTTACAGAGCTAGTTAAATGGCAGAGCCCGGATTTGAACCTACACAGTCTAATATCAAAGCCTCTCGTCCTCCCCAAATTTGCTCTGATGCTCCAAGTCTCAAGAATATAGAGGAATAGAGGGCTTCTAATAATCTTCCCAAGTGAAAACAGTAACTCACACAGTCTAATTTTTAATACTTTCTAGATTTTCTCCTACAGTACTGTAAATCAGAATACTCATCCTTAGAATTATTTTCATATGTTGCACAATATCTAAACTCAAGGTCAATTACTATACAACTTTCTAATGCAAACCAAGTACAATTTTTTCAAAAGATACTCAGCAACCAAAGGTTAAAACATTAATCAGGACATCCATTTGATTGAATTTTTATATTAAATTACTTTTAGAAGCTACATCAAACCCAGGATGAAAAGCCAAACTATCCACAGATTATACTTTGATTATCAGCCATCAATAGTTTAAAGGCAATTTAATATGAGTGACTAAAACCTTGACTTGACTTCACTTAAAATGATTTCAAATTTTTACAAAAAATTAACTCAAAATGCATCAAGGGCTTAAAACTTAAGATTTTAGGAAAAAAGAAAAAAGCAGGAGAAAAATCTTTAGGATTCAAGGCTAGGCAAAAAGTTCTTAAACTTGGCCCCCAAAGAAGTCTCTAAAAAGTAAAAAGTGATAAACTAGATCTCAACAAAATTAAAAACTTTTGCTCTGCGAAGGACCCTTTTAAGGCCAGGAAAAGATAAGTTATAGACTGAAAGAATATATTTGCTACTCAAATAATCAAAGGGCTAGTATCTATAATATATAAAAGATTCTCAAAACTCAGTATTTCAAAAGATAGTAATAATCAGAAAATGGGCAAGAGACATAAACAGACCCTCCTCTGAAGAGGATATACAGATGGCAAAAAAGTGCACAAAAAGATGTTCAACCACATTAGCCGCTGGTAAACATATAAAATCACAGGAAATACCACTTTCGCTACAGATGAAATAAAAATTTGTGATGCCAACTTCTGAAGAGGATATGGAGAACCAAACTACTTGTGAGATTATAAAATGGTACAGTCTCTCTGGAAAACAGTCTGGTAGTTTCTTTAAAAAACTAAACATACTCTTAACCATATGTTCCAGCAATCGCACTCCTTGGTATTTACTTGAAGGAGCTGAAAACTTATTTCAACACAAAAACCTGAACACAGATACACAGAGCAACTTTATTCATAGTTTCCAAAATTCGGAAGCAGTGACGACGTCCTTCTGTGGGTAACAAACTGTGGTATATTCAGACAATGGAATATTATTCAGTACTAAAAAGGAAGAGCTATTGAGCCATGAAAAGACATGAAGGAACCTTAAATGCATAGTACTAAGTTAAAAAAAAAGCCCATCTGAAAAGGCTATATACTGTATGATTCCAACTACATGACATTCTGGAAAAGGTAAAACTACAGAGACAGTAAAAAGATCAGTGGTTGCCAGTGGTTGGGGTGCAGGAAAGGGGTGGATAGGTGAAGCACAGATTTTTAGGGCAGTGAAAGGATTCTGTATGACCCTATAGAAGTGGATATGTATCATTTTATGTTTGTCCAAATTCAGTACAGCCAAGAGTGAACCCCAGCGTGAACTACGGACTCAGAGCGATTATGATGTGTCACTATTAGGTTCATCAATTGTAACAAATGTTACCACTGGGGGGAGGGGGCATGTTGATAACACAGGGGAAGGCTATGCATGTGCAAGGGGCAGGAGGAATATATACAGAAAATTTCTGTACTTTCTGATGAATTTTGCCATGACCTAAAACTGCTCTAAAAAAAAAATAAAATCTTTAAAGCAAAATAAGAAACTAAATATGCAACTACTGTATGACCTAGTAAGTACACACCTGGGCAGTTACTCCAGTAAAATGAAGAATTAGATTCACACAAAAAGCTGTACATTAGCGTTCACAGCAGGTTCATTTATAATAGCAAGAAACTGAAGATAGCCCAGATGTCTCTTCAGTGTATGAATGGTTATACCGTGGTACGTTCACACCATACAGGAATACTGCATCGAAATAAGAAAAGAACTATTGATACATGTAATGATTTGGATAGTTCTTAGGAAATTACGCCAAGAGAAAAAAGCCAGTCTCATAAGGTTGCATACTGAGTGCTTCCATTCTTGAAATGACAAAGTTGAGATGAAGAAATTAGTGATTGCCAGAGGTTAGGGTTCCCTCCCACTTGGTAGGCAGAGTTATAAAGGCCAACACAAGGGATCCTTGTGATCATGGAACTGGTGAAGGCAACACTAACTTACAGATGTGATAAAAATTGCACAGAACTAAATATACACCCAGATAAATAAACAGAGGTAAGACAGGAAATCTGAACAGGATCAGTGGATTATACTAATGCTAATATCCTGGTTGTGATATTGTGTGATAGTTGTGAAAAACACTACCATTGGAGGAAACTAGTCAAAGGGTACACAAGATCTCTCTGTATTATTTCTTACAACTGCATGTGAATCTACAATTTCTCAAAATTAACAATTCAATTAAAAATATAGTAGTTTCAGGGGCGCCTGGGTGGCTCAGTCAATTAAGCATCTGACTCTTGATTTCGGCTCAGATCATGATCTGAGTTGTGGGATCGAGCCGCGCAGTGGGCTCCATGTTCAGCAGGGAGTCTGCTTGTCCCTCTCCCAACCTCTATCTCTAAAATTTAAAAAAAAAAAAAATCTTTTAAAAAATATACAGTAATTGCAGCTACAGACATCAGCCTTCTGATCCTAAGTGTTAATGTGCATAGAATTTCATGAATATCAAATAAATATATATGTAAATGTATTAGAACTTTGAATTTTAAAAATTCATAGATGGAAAACTGAGCAGCATCATATTTTAAAATGTTAAAATATTTTCCTAAAAAATATTCCTAAGTAAAAACTAGGTGGAAATTTTAAGTGCGTAGTCTACTCATTAGAAGACATTCTGCCATCACCCAGTTTCAAAATTATTAAAAACCAAGTTGCTAAACAGCATGGAGGTTCCTCAAAATGTTGAAAATAGAACTACCCTATGATCCAGTAATTGCACTACTGGGTATTTACCCTAAAGATACAAACGTAGTGATCCAAAGGGGCACGTGCACCCGAATGTTTATAGCAGCAATGTCCAAAATAGCCAAACTATGGAAAGAACCTAGATGTCCATCAACAGATGAATGGATAAAGAAGATGTGGTATATATACACAATGGAATATTATGCAGCCATCAAAAGAAATGAAATCTTGCCATTTGCGACAACATGGATGGAACTAGAGGGTATCATGCTTAGCAAAATAAGTCAAGCGGAGAAAGACAACTATCACATGATCACTCTGATATGAGGAAGTGGAGATACAACATGGGGGCTTAAGTGGGCAGGAGAAGAATAAATGAAACAAGATAGGATTGGGAGGGAGACAAACCATAAGTGACTCTTAATCTCACAAAACAAACTGAGGGTTGCTGGGGGAGGGGGCTTGGGCGAAGGGGGGTGGGGTTATGGACACTGGGGAAGGTATGTGCTATGGTGAGTGCTGTGAAGTGTGTAAACCTGGCGATTCACATACCTGTACCCCAGGGGTTAAAAATATATTATATGTTTATAAAAAATCAAAAATCAAAAAAAGAAAACCCAACAAACCAAGTTGCTAGTAATTTAATCCTTCTTTGTATACAGAAAGCAACAACAATAAAGAAGATGCTACTATCTTCTTTAGGAGATTTTCTTTAAACAACCCATATAGTTAAATTCAGAAAAATAATAACTTTCATGGCCAATGTTACAATTAAAAAATGCTTCTCTTTATGTGAAAGGTTACTACAGTTTACCAATCAAGTGGGAAACTCAGAATTAGGCTTTGGCTTAATGAACAATAGGTTCAAATCTGATCACAGCCCAACTGGACACTTATTGTATATTTCCCTGTTCATGAAAATGCTGTGATTCTAGAGGCAGAAATTGAGGCACTTCTAAATAAAAGTCTTTGTTCTCAAACAGAATCTTTCAGGATTCTGGTTCCTGTCCCAACTAAGACAGCAATCATTTTGTCCAAATAAATAAATGAATGTTTAGAGTCTACAGAAAGTTCGAGAGTGGTGCCAAAGTTAGAGAGGCTAATGAGGGTGGCTAAGGCACTGAGAAGGTCTGGAAGACAAAAGGACAGAGGCTCCCAATATCTCTGTCTAGTACAAGAGTCATTAAAGCTGGTCCACTATGACTGCAAGAGGACCTCCCCCTCCTATAAAAGATGGAGGGGGAAAGGATATCTTCCAAGAGCATGTCACATGCTGGGCATCTTCCCTTTGACCTCCTAGTCCCACTCTCTCCCTTTCTCCATGCCTCAGGATGCTCCAGTATTGGAAGTCCCAAGTACAGCAATAAGGCAAGAAAAATAAAATGGTATCAGAATTGGAAAGGAAGAAGTAAAACTGTCTCTGTTTGTGGATGATATGATTTTATATAAAGAAAATCCTCAAGACTCAACTAAAAAATGTTAGATCTAATCAATAAATTTAGTTGAAGTTTCAGGACACAAAATTAAACATGAAAATCAGTAGCATTTCTATACAATAAAAACAAATTTTCTGAAAAAGAAATAAAGAAATTGATTCTATTTATAATAGCATCAAAAATAATAAAACACTTAGAAGTAAGTGAAACTAAGGAAGTAAAAGATCTCTGAAAACCACAAGACACTGATGAAAGAATTCTAAGACACAAATAGATGAAAGGTAACATGTGTTCTTGGACTGGGATAATTAATATTGTTAAAATGTCAAGACGACCAAAAGCCATCTATTGATTCAAAGTAATCCCTATTTACATTCCAATGGTACTTTTTACAGAAACAGAAAAAACATTCCAAATATTTATATGGAAACACAAAAGACCACAAATAACCCTCCCCCCAAAAAAATCGTGAGAAAAAACAAAGCAGAAGGTATCCCAGTTCCTGATTTCAAGCTATACTATAAAGGTAGTCACCAAAATAGTATGGTATTGGCATAAAAACAAACAGACCAATGGAAGAGAACCGAGAGCCCAAAAGTCATTCCCCACTTATATAGCCAACTAATATCTGACATGGGAACATGGGAGTCAAGAATATTCAATGGAGAAGCCAGTCTTTTCAATTAATGGTGCTGAGATAATTGGATATTCACACGTAAAAGAATGAAATTGAACCCATATCTTAGACTCAAAAAATTAACTCAAAATAGATCAAAGTCTTAGATGTAAGAACTAAAGCTCCAGGAAGAAAACAAGAATAAAGTCCCTTGACATGGGTGTTGGTAATGTTTTGTTTTGTTTTTTTTTTTTTGGATGACACCTAAAGCATAAGCAACAAAATAAATAAGCAAGTAGTACTATACCCAACTAAAAAGCTTCTGCATACATAGCTAAATAAGTCATCAACAAAATAATGAAGAAAACCTACGGAATAGAAAAAAAATGTTCGCAAACCATACATCTGATAACGGATTAATTAATACCCAAAATATATAAAGAACTCATCTCATACAACTCAGTAACAAAAAACCCAAATAATCCAATTTAAAGAACTGGCAAAGGAACTAAATAGACCTTTTCCCAAAGAACTATAAAAGGCCAACAAGGTACATGAAAGGATGCTCACCATCACGACTCACTAGGGAAATGCAAATTAAAACTACAATGAGATATCACCTCACACCTGTTAAGTTACCATCATCAAAAAGAGATAACAAATGCTAGTAAGATGTGGAGAATAGAAAACCCTTGTGCACTGCTGCTGGCAATGTAAATTCGTGCAACCACTATAGAAACCAGTATGGAGGACCCTTAAAAAATTAATAATAGAACTACCTTATGATATGACAATTCCACTTCTGAGCATATTCCCAAAAGAATTAAAAACACTAACTTGAAAACATATCTGCACCCCCATGTTCCTAACAGCATTATTTATGATGGAAATGGAAGTGCCCTAGTGGATGAAAAGGTTGTGGTATTATCTACAATGGAATGTTATTCAGCCATAAAAAAAACGAGGAACTCATTCCATTTGTAACAACATGGATGGCCCTTGAAGGCACTGTGCTAAGTTAAATTAGTCAGAACAAGACAAATACTGTATGATCTCACTTATATGTGGAATGTAAACAAATAAAAAACAAAACTCAAACTCACAGCAAAAGAGATCAAACTTGTGGTTATCAAAGGCAGAGGGGGGGATGGAAGGGGAATTGGAGGAAGGTGGCCAAGAGGTACGAACATCCAACTGTATAAGTTACAGCAATACTAGGGATGTAAGGTGACTATTGTTGACACAGCTGTAGAAGACACAGGAAGGCTGCTAAGAGAGTAAATCCTGAGTGTTCACCACAAGAAAAAAAAAATTCCCCTTTTTTCTTTTATTTCTTTTTATTGTATCTAAGGAGAAGACAAATATTAGCTAAACCTACTGTGGCAATCATTTCACAATATACGTAAATCAAACCATCATGCTGTTTGCCTTAAACTGATACAGTAATGTTTATCAATTATTTCTCAATAAAATGGGGGGGGGTAGTTGGGATCTTTAAATGTTCAGTCCTCCATGTCCTTTCCCTTCTTACAGCAATTTCACGGACTCTGTCAATGTCTTCAATTACTATCTCCATGCTGACAACTTTAGAATCCAGTTAGGGTCTAGCTATCTTCTGGGCTCTGCACTCAAGTAGTAAACGCCATCAGAGAGTTCCACTTGGAAGGCCCACAGGCACCTTCAGCACAAATTCAACTCAACTTCTATGGCCTCTCAGACTTGTCTTCCTCAGCGTCTCAGTTTATGGTGACTATATCTCTTAGGTATACCAGGTAGAAATCTGACATTTTTCTGAACCCCTCCTCAGCCCACTTCTCTCCACCCTCCCTGCCATTACTGTAGTACACCGCTTACACCCCAGACAACGAACCGATTTCTTGCTAAATGGTTGTTTCTTAGCCTAACCTACACCCACTTTCTTCTGAAAAACTTCTCCATTCTCCTTAGGATAAAATCCAAACTCCTGGACACAGCAAGTCCTTCAAGATCTGCCTCTTGGGAGTCCTCTCACCAATCTGCCCCACAAAGACACAGGCTTTCTCTGAAGTTCTCGGAAACTGTGCACTTTAAGGGTTCCCAAGCTTTGCTTGGCACATTCTTTCTGACTAGGCCACATTCAACCTTCTCCCACCAGCTCTCAACCCTTAATTTGAAACCCTGCAGTCCCAGGGAAGCCTTTTACATATCCAACTCAGGATTAGGGGGCCCTGCCAAGAGCTCCTCCAGCCTATACTAAAGTATTTATCTCACTGCATTGTCTATAATTATTTTCTGGTTTGGTTTCCCCACACTTTGACTATGAGCTTCCCTGGGCAGGACTGAGCTCCTTGCTTACATAGGCCAATAGGTAGCTCATGAGGAAAGCACCAAAACATGTATTCTTGAATGAATGATAGTGTAAAAGAAGACATCAGGGGACAAATTGAAAGGGTCTGCAGTGACCACCATCTGCCACACAACAATCTTACTATACCTCATTACATAAAAGCAACTGATACATTAAATTACTTCCTTTATATAATTAAAGAGGCCATTCTGTCTGGACGTTGGTGGTAGCCAAATGTCTGGTGTATTGGATGACTTGGTTTAAAATAATATTAGCGCTTGTCTGGATTACTCTAATAGCCTTCCACATTTGCAGTAGCCCTGCTCCCGCTAGTCTTCTCCACTGAGCAGCCAGCCAGTGATCTTTTCAAAACCTAAATACGATATTGTAACTTCTCTACGACGGCTTACACGGTCCCGCAAGGTCTGCCATCTGTCCCACATCCCCCATTTTTTATTACCATTCTCCCTCTTACCCACTCTGCTTGATCACGCACGCTGGTCTTCTTTCTTGCAGTTTCTGTTAAACATCAAAGGTTATTCCAGGATCAGAGGCTTTGCGCTGTTGATTCTACCTGCCTGCAAAACTCTTCCCTCCGCCCAGCTCCATACCCCAGATCTTGCCACGGTTGTTCCTCCCCATTCAGATCGCCGCTCAAATGTCACTTCCTCAGAGACCTGTCCTGACCACCTATCTAAAATAGTCGACATGTCCTAGTCAAACTCGATCCTCTTATTCTCCTTGACTTTCTTTCTATAACCTAACCCTATGTAATTATTTTGTTTATCTATCTCCCCTGTCAAAGCGAAAGTTCCACGAGGACCATTGATTGTATCTACCCCGTTCACCGTCGTCTCCCTGACCGCTAGAAGAGTGCCCGGCCACTAAACACTTGCTAAATGAATACAGGCACTCAATAAACATGTCCATCTCGCGTATTTTCCATTCTCCTTTCCCCTTCATTGTCAGAAATCCGTGAGGGTCGCTGTCCCTGAAGAAAAGCTCTTGAAGCGTCACCGCCATTCCAAAAAAGAGTCCTCTTTTCCTCCGGCGAGGGAAGTTCAGCCTGGTAGCTAATGGGGCCTCAGGGACGGGAAGATGAGCCACGGACCCGGCACCCTCCTTTGAAGAGCGCTGAGGGGGTGCTGCGGCACCAGGCGTCCCTCTCCTCGCTTCCTGGGGACTGCCGCCTCCCCAGCCTTAGACCCCTGAATCAGGCTCTCAGTCAGCCGCACACACGCTTTCCCCTCCGCGGAGCTCCGCTGCCACTCCCAGTTACCTGTCGGAGATCTGGGTTGGGAGACCCTGCCTTCACACCGCCATGAAACGAACAGCACCACCCTCCGGGCCACCGTAGTTCGGGGAACGCACAGGCCGATCTCTTCTTTCGCATGCGCAGAGATCCCGCTTGGCGTGCAGTGTCTCTTAGCAACCGCATCGAGTCCCTCCGCCAGGGGCGGAGCATCGGGAGCCACCGGGGGGGAAGCCGAGGGGGAAGTGAGTGAAACCAATCGGAGACGAGTCCCAACCTCGATCGGCACGCCTCCTCTAACTGTCGCGAATGCGCAGACGGCTTTACGGCAGGCAAGGGGTGGGGGCTGCCGGGGGTAAGGAGGAGAGAAGGAAGCAACCAACCAACCAAGTCGCCCCCACCCCCCCACCCCCACCCACCCCGGACCTGGTTTACGGCTCCGAGCTCAGGCTCCGATGCGGCCGCTGATTGGCTGCTGAAGGCTTGGTCCCATCCCAGTGACCCCAAAGTGCTGGAGGGAGGGGGCGGGGGTGGCCCAGTGCAAAGTGCATCCCGAAAGCCCCCTGCCTGTAGCCCCCGCGGCTGGCACTTAGGACCCTGTATGACCCGGGACCTCGCTGCCCCGAGACCTCCCGTGTGCCCCCGTAGTTGGGAGCCTTCGGCCCCGAGTGTGGCAGCCCCTGCTCCGAGCTCTCAGACCCGGGCTGCCCCCCCACTCGAGCCGGGACTTCCTCCCTGCACCCCTGCTCCGAGGCTGCCCGGCGGTCAGGACCGTCGCCCCAGTTCTGCTCGACCGTCCGGATGCTCGCCGGGTTGGGGCCGTGAGGCACCGAGAAGAATCAGGAACACCCGTGTCCGGCCCTGCCTGGAGTGTTTGTTCAATGGAGAAGTTGGTGAGTGTGGAGAAGGCTGAAAGGAGGAAGAGAAGCAGCAGCTGAAGAGACAGGTAAAGTCAGTTACCTCCCCCGAAGGGAAGGGGGCTGGCTGAGAGGGAGAATCACTGCTTCTTCCTGTCTGCTCTTAACCACTCTTCCTCTGCTACCCCTTCTTCAGAAGCCCCCTCCTTCTCGCCCCTGGGTCACTGCACCACTCACTGGTTTTTGCTTTCCAGGTCTGAGCCGGCTAGAGGAGACGAGAGAGCAGGAAGGGGTCAAGCCACCCACCAGAGAAGCAGCAGAGAGCCTCTGACCAGCATCCTCTTTAAAGGTAATGAGCCAGACCTCCCCTCCCCCATTGTTTATTCCTGGCCCCTATCTCATTAAGCATTGCTTTATTTTCAGCGTAGTTACCTAGAAATGTAACTCTTTCCTGGCATTCAGTTTCCCAACAAAAACAAAACACTGCCCGTGCCTGATCCTTAAGATTTTAATTAATAACTTCTTTATCTCAGAAATGTATTTTCCCCTTTCTCTCTGTATGTTGTTTCCGTTTTCTGCATTATCTTTTGGTACACTGTACCATTTACCCTGCTCTGAGACTTTGAGACCTTTTTGTAGCCCCCCTCACATCTTACTCTCATAGGAATTCTCAATTCCTTGTTAATTGCTTGTTAATTCTCAATGACTCTGCTTTTTAATTAAACCACAATTTTCTGTTTTCCCCTTATGTCTTCCTATTACCTTTCCTCTACCTCTGTCAAAAAATCATTTGAGTTAACTAACTGACAAGGGTTTGGTAGAAGATACAGTAATGGCTTGAAATTTATGAGTTTTGGAAAATAATATGACTTTTCTAGTGAAAAGTGAATCTGTGTTCTTGGATAGCGTGGATAGTTTGAAAGCAGTATTTGCCTCTGAAGCACTTGAATATAATTAACTCTTGTGGCTTTTTCGTGTTTCTGTGTGACAGATATGGATGGATTTTGAAACTTTTAAATATAATATTTGTTACACCTTTGATTTTCTAGAACTTAGAAAACTTTATACACTATTAGGTTAATCATTTGACACTCAAGAGTTTGCAAACAGAGGAATGTTTTGGTGTGTATAGGATCTAGAGCTTTATTTTTGCACTCTTAATAGATAAGATTTTTCATTTCAAAACCCTTACAGATAATTTGTTAGATTGAAATTTAATCATCTCATTCATGTGGTTTCATTTCTGCTGCTGTATTTTGTTGCTGCCTCTGAAAATGCACTAAAGGTAAGTTTAGGACATTCATGTAATTCCTAAAGAGGGAATATGATCAGGGAAATTATCTAAGAGTTAATTCAGAAATTAGTGGAGTGAATGACTTCTCTGCCATCCAATAACAGGGGTATAAAGTGACTGATTAATCTCAGAGTTATTTTAATATCTCAGATTGTTTAGGGAATTTCAGGTGCAAAGAAGTACTTAAAATAGTAGACATTAGGAAATTTTTGATTTACTCTGTTCCACTGGACTTTCTGCCTTCTACAAAAATAAATTAATGCCTTTCCTGATTCCTTTACTTGCGAAGACATTGCTAAAGATACTTTTAAGTGCTTTGAGGGTTTGTGTTTTCTTGAGAGCTGGAACTGGACACCAAAGGGAGAGTGTATGCTACTGAATGAGACTGAAAATCAGTATCTGGCAGTGACTTCCATGATGAACATTTAGGGCAGCCTGAAATAGAGTCCACTTCATTTCAGTAGAAACTAGACAGGAGTCTATAAAGTGAAAGGCAATTTTCTTTATTTAAATATGCAAATTGCCAGAGAGATGCCTAGTGATGACTTTAGGAATATTTTTTTGCTAACATATATGAAGTTTGTTTTTAAGGGAAAAGTGAATTATGTATTTTCTATTCAGGCCTTCTCACTTAAACATTTTTTCTACTTTAGATATAACTCTAGTGTGTTTTCATTTGCAAGGGATGTTATCACCTGAGATGGTAAGAGAAAAGGTCTGTGGCAAGTCAAGCATCAAGGTACAGAAAGGACACTGCTTTCTCCTGGTTGCCAGCCAGATCATTCTCATTGCTTAAATAATATTTCATTGATTCTGCCTCAGCTTTTAACAGTTTTTCTAGGATTAGGGAATAGATAGATAGATAATAGATAGATAAACTGTTGGCATTAGTTCCAGATACCAGCATGACTGAAAGTGTTTGGTCTAGGTTATGCTGAACATTTAAAATGTTTTATTTGGGTAATTATTTGCCAACATGGACAGTTAAGATAGTTTATATTTTTGAGCCCACTAGTTAACTTTGTGTTAATTCTCTTGCCAGGAACATGGGTATTTACAGGGGAAAAAAACAAAGGTAAAGAACCTGATTTATTTGATAACCAAATATAGATTTATAGTCACATAGAGAGAAAAACTGATTTTAACTAAAGATCTTCAGTGATGCCTTTTGAGGTTGCTGTGGCGCCATAGTTTTTTGTCTTTATACCTGAAGTGATACCATTCACAGTTGCTTGATATTATGCTACATATATGGGGCTCCTGGGTGGCTCACTGGGTTAAGGCCTCTGCCTTCAGCTCAGGTCATGATCCCAGGGTCCTGGGATCGAGCCCCACATCGATCGGGCCCTCTGCTTGGCGGGGAGCCTGCTTCCCTCTGACCCCTCTCTGCCTGCCTCTCTACTTGTGATCTCTGTCCATCAAGTAAATAAAATCTTTAAAAAAAATTATGCTACATATAGTATCTATTTTCTTCACATTTAGCTTGGATAACATAGAAATTCATACAATTCCTAGAAAGTCTTCAGTCAGATAAAGTTTATACAAGCATACCTAATATCTGACCTATAGCCTTTCATTTCATTCCCAACTGAAGACACTCCCTCAGTAGAGAATGATTGTCTTCTTTCTTGCAAACTTCTTCAGTACTACTGTGAGGCTGCTAATAAGATGATCGTGCCAGACCGTGAGTTACTAAGATGATATTGACAAGACCTCCTCTTTTACAATACTTAAGTGATTTAAGCTTTGAGTTGAGGCTGGATTAAGTGAGTTATACAGTTTCCTCTCTTGCCTCTTCCACATTCCGTGAAAGTGGTTGGTTTCTCCTCTGGATCATAGGAGAATTGTATACGCGCTGCCGAAGCAGGCACAGTCATATGAGAATTGTAGATCAGTCATGCATTATAATACATCCTTGCATCACCCGGAGGCCCAGCAACTTGGAGGAAATAGGAATGCCCTTACTTGTTCTAGAGCATAAATACCATGCTAACTATGCAGAGTGATACTAAAAAACACTTATCCTTTATTTTGGGGTCCAGACTCTTGATCATACAAATAGTTCTGGTCAACATGGACCTCAGTGGTGTTGCACACGTTGGACCTTGTGTTCCTGCAGCCATCCAGGACCTCTGAGCCCATGGAGGGTTTTTTCCCTCAGAACCACTATCCTTGGAGTTGCTGATTTTATTTTCATACCAGCCTGTATCTCTGTTTGCTCTACAAAGAAATGCTTATTTCCTTTTTTGAGTAGCAAGCTGTTATCTTGTTTCTAGTTGGTGTGAAATCTGAAAGCACAGTTCTAATTTGTATCACTTAATCCAAAAATGTGTGGACTTTTAGTGAAAATAATATGCAAAAAGCTATTAGTGACTAATCGTGTATGCCAAAGGAAACTGGGGACATGTGGCAGATCTGGTGAAAGTTGTCTACAGTTTCAGACAGGTCTTAAATATATTTTGTTTTATGGTTATCTTATGCTTCGCTCTGTTCTATGAATATAAACTTCTTTGAATTATGTGCAGCAAGAAATTTGGTTTCAACTTAATGCAGTTCACTTGGCATCTTTATGGAATTTAGTGGTAACATTCTAATCCCCAAATTTATAGTTTCAAGTATGGTCAACAGTGTAAAAGCTCAGAGGCCTGTGTGATTTTCTTTTGACACCATGGAGAGTTGAAATAGATGGATTTGTGAAATTTACACACGCTATTCAACGCACTATCCTGTTATCAACACACATTCCCCAAACAATCCCAACACACTTTCCCCAAAATGATATACACTGGGGAGTGGCTCATTTGGGGATGTAATTCTGAAGTCTTCCTTCTTTGTATGTTTATTTCTCTTTTTGGGCTGAAACCTGAAATGGAATTTCTAAGATTGCACCTTCCAAATTTTAGTCATTCTGAGTCTTTACTTTAAAACAACTCACATTCACATATATTTCTTGAGAAGGTTGCCTCCATGGCCATATTGTTTTGCTTTATAGGTGACTTCCAGGAGTTCTCAGATTTTCGAACTTCCCCTGGAGGGGAAATAGACTTTTTTCCAATCTTCTCACCTCTGGACTTCTTCTGTGATTTTTAATAGACCCCTTTAGCACTGGATTGTGTATTTCCTTTTTCAGTTCTATAGTCTTTTAAAAAAAATTTATTCACATGTGGATAGCTAAATTGTTAAGTGCAAACTCGCAAAACACCATGATAAAATTTATTACTTGTCTGGTGCCTTGGACTGTTATAATGGATATTTGGTAATAAGTCATTGCCCTTCATAACTTAAGGGATGAAGCTGACAGGAATTATGTGTGCATGGTATGTGTGTCTGTTTTTTTCCAGGAAAGACTGATGCATGTGAAGTGTGCTTTTTTGGTTTAAACTTACAGTTATTATTTATAGCACTTAGCATTGTCAGAAAAGAGAAAAGTGATCTTAACATTTCTGGGTATATTTGATTTATGTTAAGGATGCAGAATTTTTTTTTTTTTTTAAGATTTTATTTATTTGAGAGCAAGAGCTAAAGAGTGAGCACAAATGGGAAGAGGGGCAGAGGGAGAGGGTGATGCAGCCTCCCCAGTGGGCAGGGAGCCTGTCGTGGGGCTCGATCCCAGGACCCCGGGATCATGACCTGAGCTGAAGGCAGACGCTTAACTAACTGAGCCACCCAGGTGCCCCGATAACTTTCTGTTAAAGTTCTACCAAGAGGTAACACCGATGGCCAAGGCCCAACAGTGTGCCAAACTCAGGCTCTCAGTGAACTTTCACCTGTCTGACTAAAGGAGCCCGTACAGCATTATCACAAGTTACTGTGATATGTGCACCTTTCTTGTTGAGAGAAATAGTCACTTCATCTTCTAGCACAGCCTTTTCTTGATATTATTAATAAATTAATACCATTTCGTATTCTCTCCACCCCTATCTTGCATCTCCTCCTCCACACATACTCCCCTGCCTTCATGGAAGTGGCCATGGATAGATGGGAAACCGTAAGAGCAAGGATTCTTAAAGGCTGGAAACCATGGAGAGCCATCTCCACTTCTCTTGGGAGGCAGGGGATACCAAGAACACCCTTGGAAATAATGCATCCAGTGGTGTTGATTTTTGAAATGCAGATATAGCTCATGTAGAAAATAATCTCCTGTTCATTTGTAGAAAATGCTGGAAGTTCGTCATTGGAGACCCTCAGTTTGCACATCTTAAACAGATGTTTTATTTTAGCATAGTTTTGCACATCTAGAGAAACGTGCACAGATAAAACAGAATTCCCATAAACTCCTCCACACCCTGTTTCCACTAACATCTTTTTATTTTATCTTATTTTATTTATTTGACAGAGAGAGACACAGTGAGAGAACACGAGCAGGGGAAGTGGGAGAGGGAGAAGCAGGCTTCCCGCCAAGCAGGGAGCCCAATGCAGGGCTCCATCCCAGGATTCTGGGATCACGACCTGAGCCAAAGGCAGACACTTAACGACTGAGCCACCCAGGCGCCCCTTCCGCTAACATTTTATATTAATAGCTGCATTTGTCACAGTTAAGGAACCAACAGTGAGCAGTATTTTTAATTAAAATCCATAGCATATTCACATTTCCTTAGCTTTTACCTAATACCTTTTTTCTCTTCCAGGATCTCATCCAGGACATCACATTACATTTAGGCATCTTGTTTCCTTAAGCTCTTTCTGGCCATGACAAGTTTCTCAGACTTCTTGCTTTTGATGGCCTTGACATTTTGAGGAGTACTGGTCATGTATTTTGTAGAATGTCCTTCCATTGGAATTTGTCTGGTGTTTTTCTCACAATTAGTCTGAGATTATGGGCTTTGGAGAGAAAGACCACCAAGGTAAATGGTCATTCTCATCATATCATGCTAAGAACATGACTTGGCACTGCTGCTGTTAACCTCGATCACTGCGCTGAAGCAGTGTTTTTCAGGTTTCTCACCATCAGAATGCTTTTTGCCTCTCTCTCTGTGCTATCCTCATTGGAAGGAAGTCGCTCTGCATGGCCCATGCTAAAGGGGAGGGGAGTTATGCACTACCTTGAGCAGGGAGAATCTACATAGGTCTTTGGAATTAGGCACAGATTTTGTTTCTCGTCCCCTCCTTTATTTATTCAACCAGTGATAGCAATATGGGCATAACGATATTCTACACTTTGGGTTAGAATCCAGTAGTATTTGAATTATCTCGTTCAAATTGTTCATCTTGGCTATCGAGAGCTCTATTTGTTGGTTCCTGTGTTCCTGTGACACACCCCCATTACTGCCGTTTTTCTTTGATCGATTTCTTTTTGGCACAGTGAGATGCTCCAGGCCTGTCTTGTGTATTTCTTTTCTTGTGCCGCTCCCCCTACCCCCCAGGAATTGGGCATTTCTGCAAGGGTAGTTCTGCATTTTTTTGCAGCTTGCCTTGTAGGGGTTGTCCTGATCATGTCTCATTCATTTTTTTTTTTTTTTTTTTTTTTTTTTTTATATTCTTGTTTTTTTTTTTTTTTTTTTTTTTTTTTTTTTTTAGAAATGATACGCAGTTTTAAGTCAGGTATTATTTCCAAGTGCATCTTGGCCAACTCTTTGGCCTTTCTTGAAGAAGTTTGACAAGGGAAAAAAGGGTGGGGAGAAAGGAAAGGATCCAAGTAGACTATCCTGATTTGGATGGGTTGAAATTTCTGGTGTGCACCCAGCCGCACTGTGATTGCCAATCTTCCCAAAAGCATGTCAGGTTGCCAGGTGGCCCGACCTTTCCTGCTGAAGTGACACAGGGCTTAGCACACCCACCCGATGGGAAAGGGGTGGCCATTTTCCCAGTGAGTAATTTCTAGGGTGATTCTAGTGTAGTGTGTGAAGTCACTTAGCATGTGCTCTTAACCTTAGTGGTATTCACAGACCTAGGATTTAATTTACGTGGAGAAGGAGCCTTTTTCTTACAGGTTAAGAGAGAATTTTCTCAAAATTCATGTGGGGAAGCTGACAAATGCTGTTGATCTTTTACCTGGTTTGATGTATGCATAAAGGAATAACAGTTTCAAAATGGTTAACATAATGCTTTTTGGGTGTATGAAGTACTAGCATTGAAAGACATAATCTCCTTTTAGTTGTCATAGATTCCATTTTGGGCCTGGCCACCTACTGTATTGAATGAACACAGGCTTTCTTTTCTGTCCTGTTTAGAAAGAGCAAGCGCCTACAGTGTCCGTTAAAAAGTAATTGAGATGAAGCAAGTCTGAAAATATATTGTGAATAGAGCAAACAACAAAAAGAACCTGCGTCTGTATCCAAATTCCAAATGTGGGATTTTTTTTTTTTATCTTTATTCTTTTTCAAAAACTGTCCTTTTAGGGGGAAAAAAAATTCCTGAACATAAACCATATTCTCCATCAATTTGGAGATTAACATAGATACCATGGTATTTTTCTCTAAGAACTTATCTGAGTTCTTTCTCTGCTCTGAAAGTTTGTTATAAAATGCTAAAATTCAAGCTTGTCCAAAGGTAGATTGTGCAGCAGCTCTGATTCTTATTATTTTTAGGTATCTTCCATAATTGGTATTTGTCTTTAGGTTAAGAAAGCTCATTCACGCCGCAAGCTGGACACACTCTGAGCCTCCTCCCCACGATGCTGTATGTGCACAATGGTTATTAGGCAATCCACGTATCCGGAGAAGGGACATTCTTCCATAAGGTAAGTGACTGAGGGTCATCGGTCATCTGTGCAGTCCCTGCTTTTCCTTCAAATCAGCTAACATATAAACACAACACTTGCTGAAAGAAAACCCAGGTTTGCTTTGATACTGATTGGATCTTGCATAATAGACCTCATTTAAGTGCCAAGATAATTGTCTCATTAAAAAAATAATAATCTGAAGCTGCTTGTTTTGAGCACATAGTAGTAGTAGTTTTAAAAACAGTTTTTTTATAGAGTTTTATTTATTTGACAGACAGAGATCACAAGTAGGCAGAGAAAGGAGGAAGCAGGCTCCCTGCTGAGCAGAGAGCCCGATGGGGGGCTTGATCCCAGGATGCTGGGATCATGACCTGAGCCGAAGGCAGAGGCTTTAACCCACTGAGCCACCCAGGCACCCCAGTAGTAGTAATTTTAATTAATTTCTTCCAATGGTCTTTGACATCTCTTATAACTCTAAAAATAAGCAGAAACCTATTCCAAAAGGATTCTCAGTTTTAAAATTTCTAAGAGACTTAATTTTATAGTGCTGATTGAAAAAGTAATCAAGTAAAGAGATAAGGGGGAAATCATGTTTATTAAGAAAACAAATTATCAGGAAATTTCTCCCTTTATGTTACTTAATAGTAATATGTAAGAGTTTAAAATAACCATTTTCAATGAATGAAACAACATAGGGTATTTGATTTAACTCTTAAGCTATGATGATTTGACCTAGGTCAGGCTTAAGTTTACCTTGCTACAATCTATAACAAGGAATTTTACAAGATAAATTATTATTGGTAACAAGATTATCCCAAGATGTCTAACCTACATAGGAGACCAAAATGTCTTTAAAGGACTTTATCACATAACTTTTTATTTTTAGAAATGAAAGCCTACTAATTAGGAGATGAGTCTAATCTATTCCTTAAAATTAGCCTAGATGGAATGGCTTCTTAGCAGCAAGTTAGTTAAAGCTTCCATAAGCTTCTGTAAAGCTTAAAAGTGTACTGCAAAAGTTTTTGCACACACATGTGTAAGATACCACTTTTCACCAGTTCAATTTGGACTTTCCTTCTTCACAGGAAGGAGATCTCATTTTATATTGAGTCTGAGTGCATACCTCCTTTGTGACCTATTAGGGAGTGCAGAAATTCAGTACACTCCTTTTTCTTTAAAATGATTTTTTTTTCACATTGGTGAATCAACAGCTTGTTTCAGTTCTTACACTGTTTAAGTATTTTGTGTAATCTTGGTACCCTGCACTCTTATAGAGGCAAACTTCTGGAAACCTGCAATTAGAAAAGTGGAAAAGACACCTGGCAGAAAAAAGGGATGGTTAATCGTGCATCAAATAACGGAGTAGGGAGGACAGAAAGAGAAGAAGAAGTAAAAGGAAAAAATACATGTTGTCTCTGCATTTTACTTTCATTTGCCCCACCCACTGCCTTTTCCCCTCCCTCCCCAAACCTTTCACCCTTTGGGGCTAAAAATAAAATATTGTTAATACTTTAGGGGACCCACCTAGAGTTTTTACTTTTTTTTTTTTTTTAACTGCTTCTCATAGTTGAAGGTCTGTAGTCGTCCTAGTCTATGAATTGTCCCCTTGACACCCCATATTCACTCACGGATCTGTGATAGAATCCTTGAGTGGTTTATAACTCTGTGCCTTAGGGAAATCAAACAAATCCAGTTCCTCTGTTGTCTCCCATTTTCTGGCTGACCAACATCATCTTCCATTCTACCTGAAATAATGCTGCTGTGCTCATGGGATCTTTACTTTGAGTTTTCAAAAGACTAGAGAAGACCTGTCCTGTTTCAGCAATCCAGACCTTTATGCCTGGCTTTTTGTTTGAAATCTTTTATATTCTTACAGAAATTTGGTCATAATAGGTGCATGTTAATTAGTTGTAGTAGGATAGACTGACATTACTAGGATTTAGGTAATTTAACAATGGAAAATCCTGTGCTGTTTAACAGACACAGCACGAGGAGCACGTATTCTAACGTTCATGAATTCTGCTTCCCCTCAAAGGCTGTTCCCTGTGACCTAATGAATCCTTTGTAAAAAGCGGACTCAGCTAGGATGTTACACCACCACTGTCGAAGGAACCCTGAGCTCCAGGAAGAATTGCAGATCCAGGCTGCAGTGGCCGCTGGGGATGTTCACACAGTCCGGAAGATGCTAGAACAAGGCTATTCTCCCAATGGCCGGGATGCTAATGGCTGGACCCTGCTTCATTTCTCTGCAGCACGAGGGAAGGAAAGATGTGTTCGAGTCTTTCTAGAACATGGAGGTGAGTTTACCGGAAGCAAACCTTTTTTGCCAAGGAGAAACCTAAATTCTATTTAGTTTAAAATATACGTGCCCGTGTATATAATAACGTTTACTGCTTCTCTTTCATTAGCACCCAACTTCTTATCCTCTTCTTCGTGAAGATTCGTTGCAATTATGCGGAGTCTTTTCAAAATCAGATTGTTTGAGAGAGCAGCCTGGTCATTGTGCTTTTTCCCCCCATCCCTGTAGTTTAAATGCAGTCAGGTTTTCCCGGCAACCCTTCGTGTTATCTGGTTACGCTGTTTCAGAAGCAGAAGTGGCTGTGGGACCCACGATTGGAGAGTTACACAAGTTTCCCATTTGGTAATTGCTTGTGCAGAGACCTACCAGAGGTCCCTTTAAATTAAATATCATGGCCTTAGTAGTATCCTGTCTTCTGAATTTACTTCCTTTAAAAAAACCTTTGGATGCTTTCTTTTTTTGCTGTTTTAGAGCTCTTATCTTTTCCAGAATTGTACATAGTCTAGGTTAGAAGACAGGTTAGCTGAGGTCTCATTTTGTTTAAATACACAGAGTTGGAAACCACCTCTGGCATTTTATGCTTTTGCTTCAAAAAACTGTCCATTCCCATAGTTCACAATTTCCATAATTAATAGTAACTGTAGTAACTGCCCTAAACTAGTTGACTTTTTTCCCCAGTGGAATTTCTGCTTACTTTCTTTTCCAGAGATGGACTTCTATGTCTTTTATCATTTGTACCCATTTGATCTTTGTAATGATAGCATGAGCAGTGTTATTGGGACTCACATTCCACACGTGCCCTTCTGGGGCCTGAATTGCCCCCTGACACAATCAGTTAGTTTCATTTTTAAGGTGTACTGTGTTACAAGACTAGGCAAACTTGGAAACTCCTTGAAGTACAGAAATCTCTAGAAGCCCCAGGGCTCTGGTGAGGGCCTTGTGAATCATGTCAAGCTGGGAATATGAGGGCTGTGAGCGGGAGCCCTAACAGGGCACTGCTAGGCCCGAGACTGAGTCTTCACACATCCCAGGGGCCCCTGCTGGGGACTAGATCCCTAGAACAGTGGACTGTGGGCAAGGCCCAGCCATTCACAGTCTACCTCCTTTGTACTGCCCTCTCGCCCTCCTGTTCCTCTTGCCCTTACCTCGTTGCACCATGAACCTCGGAAAGCTCACTTCCAAAGGGAAGGGAACAGGAGAAAGGTTGGGAAAAAACTGAAAGGTAGGTGTAGGATCAGAACACTTAAAATTCTGGCAGTGCTTACCAAGATCAGAGTTCGCTGTCTTAATCCAACCTAGTCCTGTTACTTTCTGCTGCTACCAGCCTTGCTTTTAAAAAATTAACTTAAAAAAAAAAAGTTACTCAGGTGATACTGTCTCCTTAAATAAAACAATTTTCAGATAAATTACAAATAAAGCCAAAGACCCCTTCCCCCAACTCCCAATTCTTTCTGCCTGTCCCCTTTCAGAAGTAACCATAGATATGAGTTGGGGATCGTTTCCTGACACTATTACATGTACTCATTGAAAATATGTCATGTTATGTTGCGTGTGATTTTAGAACATAAAGGATATCATACTGACCCTGTTTTCCTACAGTTGTTTTTCACTCAGCTATGTAACTTAGGTTTTTTTGTTTTGTTTTGGTCTTTGTTTTTAATATCAGGTGTTGGCAAACATTTTCTGTAAAAGGCCAGATAGTAAATATTTTAGGCTTTGCAAACCCAGCTGTTTCTGTCATAATTACTCAACTCTGCCCTTATAACATGAAAGCAGCCATAGACAGCTTGGAAATGAAGGAGTGTAGCTGTGTCCCCATAAAACTTTATAAAACCCATTGGTGGATCAAATTTGGCCTGGGGGCCTTAGTTTACTGAACCGAGTTTCCTCACCCACCCTCCCCTCTGTGTGGCTGGGGGTGGGGTGTGCACACGTGTGTGTGTATATATTTTTTAGTAGCTTTTATTGAGGTAGAATTCCTATGCCTTACAATTCACCCATTTAAAATGTGCATACAGTTCAGTGGCTTTTAGTATATTTATAGAGTTGGCCCTCCATCATCTTAAGTTATTTTATAACATTTTCATTACCCCCGAAAAACCCTGTGCCTGTTTTGTAATACATGTAGATTTACTCTGTGGGGTTTGTTGTTGTTGTTGTTGTTGTTTTTTTGTTCGTTTGTTTTTTAGCTGCTAAATACAATGTTTTGTTAGTATTATTAGTATGGGCATATTATCATTTATTTAAACCATTCTCTTTTTTTTGAGAGTGGCAGGGAATTTCATTTGTTGAGAACATGGTATGTCCATATATGTGGTTAAAAACCGAATGAAAGGTATTTTGTACTGTTCGGTGAGGGAAAAATGCCTTTAGAGCCCGTCCCTTAGTCTCCTTCCCAGGGGCAGTCCGTCTTCCTGGTTTCTGCGGCGGCCCTGCAGAGATCACAGGTGTACGTAATTATCCATCCTCCACCTTCTAGCCTGTTCCTTTTTTGTTAATAGTCTGTGCTGCATCTTGATTTTTTTCACAGAGCAGTTTAGCTAAGTGATAGCTCCTTGTCCTGTATTAACATGTTCAGATTCCGTTGCATGGATGTAATTTTCTTTAAACTTATCCTCCATTGTTGAACATTCTGATTTTTTATTTTTCTGCTACTAGAATCTGTTACAGAGAATGTCTTTGACTCATTTTTTCTTTTTTTAACATATGTGAAAGAGTTTATCTCTTGGATAATTCCAGAACTGCAATGGCCAAATCAAAGGGATGTGAAGTATATTTTTTTTCATTCATTTTTGACGAATTGTTCTCCGAAGAAGGTTAGAATGGCTCCGTCCTTACTGACCAGGTGGGATAGTGCCTGTTCCTGGCCTTTGTCAGGAATGTGTCACCAGATGGTTTGCCCTTTCTCTGTGTCATTTGCTGGCCTCTCTCTTTCTTTTTCGCCCCCAGGAATGACATTTGAGGAACAAAACGTTGCAAGACTGGGCTCCTTTTCTGGTACTTTTCTTACTGATTTGTAGGAATTGTTCACATACTCTTTGTTAGATCTACATTGCACTAATTCTCTCTCAGTCTTTAGCTTTTTCACATTTCTGAGGTCATGTTTATATGTTGTTGGGCAGAAGTCTTCATTTTAACGTAGGTGAATTTTATTTTTCTTTCTCCTTACAGTTGGTGCTTTTTTTTTTTTTTTTTTAAAGAGTTTATTTATGAGAAAGAGCATGAGGTGGGGGGAGGGTCAGAAGGAGAAGCAGACTTGCTGCTGAGCAGGGAACCCGATGTGGGACTCGATCCCTGGACTCCAGGATTGTGACCTGAGCCGAAGGCATTTGCTTAACCAGCTGAGCCACCCAGGTGCCCTGGTTTGTGCTTTTTTATATCTTGTCATACCCAAAGATCATTATTTGCCTATGTTTTCTTCTCAAAAGTTGTGTGGCGTTTAGGTCCTTAATTTGTCCAGAATTAGGTAGACGTATTGGACAGATGAATTGGATGGATGTATAGAATTGGTTTTGGTGTATGGTATGAGATGGTCAGGTACAATTTCATATTTTTTCCCTGTAAAGGTAGCCTAAATCATCCCTTCTGTCCCCATTGCTATGTCATTCCAGCTCAGTTATAAAGTTTTCGTGTGCGTGTGGTTCCACTGAGTCTAGTGTCTGTTGGTGGAACCCTGAGTCCCTATGATAGCTATCGTAATTAATATCACTCAGTGATAAGATTTGATTTCTGGAGGACGGAGGTGGGGGGAGGGCGTCAGGTCTCCTCTCCTTGTTCTTTAAGGATGTCTTGGCCAGTTTTAGCTCTTTATGTTTTCACATAACATTTTAAAACAACAGAACTAAATATTTTGGAGAAGCTTCTCTTTAGTTCTCGAAGAGTACCGTCTTTTTACTCACTCCTGTTACCGTGGCAGAATTAGGAGGTTTGGGGTGTACTTTTTTCCTAGCACGTTATGTATCAGCTTGGAAACGTTAACAGAAGAAGGAACTTCCTCCTCCCTTGTCCCCTTGGCCACGTGTAATGCTTCAGGGTGCTCTCTGTTTGGCCTAGGCCTGCCTTCTGACCTCACAACCTGTGTGTCCAGCTGCCAGGTAAGCCTCTTGTACGTTCATGGCTCACACCACAGCCTGTGAGGCCAGCAATTTAGAAATCACCCTTGACTTTCTTCCTCCTAAACAGTTGCCAGATCTTCTCTCTTGCCGTCGGGGGCATTGCTCCACCTCAGGGGAAGGGAACCAGGACCGTGATGCTCTTCCCCATCTCTGCTTCCAGTCTTGGCCCCCTCCCAGCCCGTCTCCGAACAGAGTGATCTGTGATAAAAAATGAAAGCGCACATATTTCCTTTTTCAGATCTATCCCTGAAAGTTTTCCACTTCTCTTAGAGTACTAGTCAAAGCCCTTCCTGTGATCTACATGGCCTGGCAAGGTCTCAGCTTCATCTCCGAGCCGCAGCCCCTCTGTGTTCATTCACGTTCACTGAGCTCAGAGGCCTTTGCACAGGACCTGCTGAGTCCCCCAGTTCACCCCACTGCTGCCACACTCCCCTCGTTCACTCCATCTTCTCTGTCACACCCCTTCCTCGGGAATCTCTTGCCATCCAGACTTGTTATGGGATGTTAATCTCTGTACCTTTTTACTGCAGCTCCTGTCACAAGCCCAGTGATTAATTCCTGTGGTATTCAGTGTAACTCCTGTTAGTTTAGAACTTCTGAGGGTAGAGCCCATATCCAATTCGTTCTCGGTGAGAGAGCAAGGAGACGAGTGTCAGCTATCGAAAAGGATTGCTCCCCAGCCTTATGGAGACCAGACTGATGCTTTCTTGAACATGGGCCAGACTTGTGGTGGGATCAGAAAAGGGCTTGACTTCATCACACCTGCTCTTTTCCTGAAACCACAGTTTCTTCAAGAGCTTGAACACCTCCAGTCAGATTGGCCCCCTCCTCCTAATAAGCTTCTTTCATGATGGATAGCAAGGGGAAATGATGTCAGATTCAAAAGGGTAAGTGAGCAGAATAACCCACAGGAAACAGAGGTTCACTTCCTCTCCCCTCCTTACCCACTCCCCCCATGAGAGTGGAGAGAGGATTCATACAGACAGATGAGGTGGCCAGTTGGTAAACTGTAAATCACACGTTCACATATTGATTCAGCAAATATTTCTTGAGCACCTACCATATGCCAGGCTCCAGGCCAGGCACTGAGATACAGAGTGAGCAAACATTGTGCTAGCCGTCTGGCACTTCATAGACTGCTGGGTGGGTAGATTAGAGCCAGCATTTACTACTTTGCACTTAGCACTAGCCTGCTTCTTCACAACCATTCTATAAGGGTCAGGAGTTGTCTTTCCATTGAGAAAACTGAGCCAAATGTTGGGAAGTAATTTGCCCCAGGCCATTCACCCCATAAGTACTGGAGCTAGGATTGAGACCCATGGTCTTAGCCATGATTGTGTATGGTCTCCTATAGGGAGACAGTGCAATTCCAGCAGAGCCACCTGGGTGCCACTTATAAAAGGGGCCCCGCTGTTACAGGAGTAGAGGTGGGGGCAGCCAGGAAGGAGGTTTCCTAGAGAAAGCATGGTTGGACTTGAGGGCTTGAAAGGCGAGGCAAGGATGGGGCACCGGAAGGACAGAGATGTGGGATTATTTGAAACCCACAGGACACTGAGTGTGAAGGGTAGAAGGAGAAGGGGAGCACGTTTGGTTTTAGGAACTGAGAAGAGTTCATTATGATGAAAGCATATCCAAAATTGATTTCCAGGGACCGTGGTGGGCCATTTGACAGGAGTGGTGGAGACAGATATGTGTTGTAGCAAGCTCACTGGTGATGGTATGTGATCTTAGGGAAAGAGCCTGAGATCTCAGGCAAGAGCAGGTGGGTCCCTGCTCCCTGATTGGGACCGTGGTCTCACTTGCCTACACCAACCCTAAATACATATTTATTGAGCACCTGCCGTGTGTCAGACACCGTTCTGAGCGCTGGGGACACAGCGACACCTAAAGACCCTGCTGCCACGGCACATTTCTAAGTGGAGGAAATTGACAGTGACGTGTACAGTGTCAGGTGGCGATGAGCACTGTGATTAAAGAGGAAGCAGAGAAGGGATGGAGAAGCACAGGATTTAGTTTTAAATGAGGTATGTAGGGAAGGCTCCCAATGTGCCCTTGGAGTTGAGCCCTGCAGGAAAGGAAGACCCAACCATGAGAATATCTGGGAGAAAAATGTTAAAGGTAAAGGAAACAGTCAAGTACTGCACACACTCAGAGATGGGAACATACTTAGCACTTTGAAGAAAAAGCCAGGAGGATGACAGCCAGAGCAGAGCAATGGGAGAGAGGGCCGACTGGGTTAGAGAGACCGTCTGATCAGCTGATGTGGTCTGCAGGTCCTTGAAGGCTCAAAAGACTTTGGACTTTGTTGCGACTGAGAATGGAAAACCATCGCAGGCTTCTCAACTGAAGAATGAGGAGAAGTTCCTGGAGGGCTCATCTGGCTTGAGAAAGCTGTCATGTAGAGGAGCCAAGGATAAACGGGAAGACGCATCAGGAAGCTTTGGAATAATTCAGGCGAGAATTGCCAGCGGCTCAGTGTAGACAGTAGCAGTCCTGTGTTGAGAAGTGGTCAGATTCTGGGTAGGTTTTGAAAGGGGAGGCAACAGTCTTTGCGGATAGATTGATTGGACGTGCCGAGGCAGGGAAAAGGGATCAAGATCACAGACTTTTGGGGACTGAGGGGGAAAAAGGTTGCTGTTGGTTGAGGGAGCAGGGGAAAGTTAACCAAATGCAATTAAAAAACCACCACCACCACCACCACCAACAAAGCAGAACATAGAGGTTTAGGAAGACCACTCACCACTGTTAAATCTGCACAGTAAAACCACCAATGAGTGATCACAGGGTGCTAATAACACTCAGAGATAACAGGCAGTGGGTGACCGAGCCGTGGTGCCCGTGACATGACCACCAGGGAAGCCTGGTCAGGGAGCGGCCATGTGAAGCCACACTGGTGGCCACTGTGGGAGGAACCCAGTTTCAGTGAGAAAAGGAGTGAGTTTGACGTGGTTAGCTGATACTGTTTATATTTCAGAGCGGGGAAAAAATAAAATTGGGGAGGCTTTCTTTCTTGCTGAAACTTGGCCCGTTTACGTTTCCATGAACTTTAAAAATTCAGCGCTGCAGTCCGAGTGGCCATGTTTCAGGAGCTCAGTAGCTACATGTTAACAGCTACCAGGGTAGACCTCACAGAGGTGAAACATAAGTTTGTGCAGGTAAATTATATTTGGCGGCTTGGCCAGTGTGCCCAGGAGGTGTAGCCGTTCCGTTCTAGACGGCGGCAATGACGTGAATATCACAGCGAAGCAAGTCAGTGAAGTTTTGGTTTCCCAGTGCGTAGAAGAATTCTGTTTACGCTGTACTGGAGACTGTGAAGGGTGCAATAGCGTTGTGTTTAAAAAGTATATACAAACCTTTCTTTTATTTACTTATTTTAGAGAGAGAATGCGTGCCGGCAGGGGAGGGGCAGAGGGAAGAGAGAGAATCTCCAGCAGACTCCCTGCAGAGCACGATCTCAGGACCCTGAGATCATGACCTGAGCCAAAATCAAGAGTCAGACACTTAACTGACTGAGCCACCCAGGCGCTCCTAAAAATATATATATATATATGTATATTAAAATGTGTGTGTGTAGGTGCGCATGCGCGCCTTAATTAGAAAAGACTTCGTCGCTCAATGCTAACCATCACTGGAGCTTTCAGCCAGTCCTAGTCCTTTTGCTGGTGGAGGGTCTTGCCTCTATGTTGATGGCTGCCCACTTATGAGGGTTGTGGTTGTAAAGGCTGGTGTGACTGTGGTGATTTCTGAAAATAAGACAGCTGTGAAGTTCACCACATCGATTGCCTCTTCCTTACACAAACCATTTCTCTGTTTGTGTCTGATAGCATCTTACCAACAGCTTCTTTCGAAATTAGAGTCAATCCTCTCTCACCCTGCAGCTGCCTTATCAACAAAATCTATGTCACATTCTAAGTCCTTGGTTGTCATCTCAGCAGTGTTCACAGCATCTTCCCCAGGAGTAGATCCCATCTCCAGAAACCACTTTCTTTGCTCATCCCTAAGAAGCAACTCTTCATTCATTCATGTTTGGTCATGAGATGGCAGCCGCTCCGTCCCATCTTCAGGCTCCACTTCTAATTCTCGTTCTCTTGCTGTTTCCACCACATCTCTAGTTACTGACTCTGCTGAGGTCTCGAACTCCTGGCAGTCATCCATGAGGGTGGGAATCAACTTGTTCCAAACTCCTGTTCATGTTGATACTTAAACTTTTCCTCTGAATCACAATGCGGAGTGGCAATTAGAAGACTGAATCATTTCTAGGTTTTTAGTTTTCTTTGCTTATGTCCATCAGAGGAATCACTGTGTATGGCAGCTGTAGCTTTACAAAGATATTTCTTAAATAATAAGACCTAAAAATCTTAATTACTTCTTGATCCATCGGCTGGAGAATGGATGTTGTGACAGTAGGCATGAAAACACTATTAACCTCACTGTCCACCTCCATCAGGGCTCTTGGGTGACCAGTTACATTGTCAACAAGCAGTAAAATTTTGAAAGGAATCTCTCTTCCTGAGCAGTCACTGTCAACAGCGGGCTTAAAATACTCTGTAAACCCTGTGGTAAACAGCTGTGCTGTCATCCAGGCTTTGTTGTTCTCTTTATTGAACACAGGCAGAGTGGATTTAGCATGATTCTTAAGGGCCCTAGGACTTTTGAAATGGTGAGTGAGTATTGGCTTCAACTTTAAGTCACCAGCTGCACTAGCCCCTAGCAAGAGTTGGCCTGTCTTTTTCAAGCTTTGAAGCCAGGCGTTGACTTCTCCTCTCTAGCTATGGTAAGTCCTAGATGGCACCTTCTTTCAATAGAAGGCAGTTTTGTTTACGTTGACAATCCGTCATTTAGTGTGTTCCCCTTCATGAATTTTCTGAGCTGGGTCTTCCGGATGACTGGCCACAGCTTCTCCATCAGCACCTCCTACTTCACCTTGTACTTGGATGTTAAGACATGGCCTGTTTCCTTAAACCTCACGAGCCCACGTCTGCTAGCTTTGGACTTTCCTTCTGCAGCTTCCCCATGTCCCTCAGCCTTCACAGAACTGAAGAGAGTGAGTTAGGGCCTGGCTCTGGACTGGGCGTTGGCTTAAGGGAATATTGTGGCTGCTGTGGTCTCTGTCCAGACCTCTGAAATGCTCTCCATATCCGCAGTAAGGCTGTTTTGCCTTTTTACCATTCGTGGGTTCACTGGAGTGGCACTTTACATTTCCTTCAAGATCGTTTCCTTTGCATTCACAGCTTGGCTAACTGTTTGGCACCGGAGGCCTAGTTTTTAGCCCATCTTGGCTTTTGACTCACCTTCCTCACTAAGCTTAATCATTTCTAGCTTTTGATTTAAAGTGAGAGACACATGACTCTTGCTTTCACTTAAAGACTTAGAGGCCATTTAGGGTTATTAATTTGCTTACTATCAATATTGTTAGGTTCAAGGAATCGGGAGGCTTGAGAAGACGGAGAGAGTGGGATAATGGCTGATCATTATTGCTTAAGTTTCACTTCTTATGCAGTTACAGTGTATTGAGCTCCCAAACCATTACAATAGTCACATCAAACATCACTGGGAACAGATCACCAAAACAAATAGAACAATAATGAAAAGGTTTGAAATACCATGAGAGTTACCCACATATGGTACAGAGAGACGCATGAAGTGAACAAATACTGTTGGTGAAATGGTGCCCAAAGACTTGCTCAAGGATGCAGGTTTCCTTCCTTTTGTAAAAAGTGTGATAAAGCACAATATAGTCAAACAAGGTGTACCTGTGCTTTCAGATATCATGCTTCAAAATGAATACTTAGGGTTTTATGATGCCCAGAAATATCAGAGTTTCTGAACGCATATAATATAGTATATCAGTACAAATCCCGATAATCTTTCTGACCAGTTCAGTATGCTGTTATGCCGAGGAGTCTGTATTATAATAGTGGGAATTATAAGAAACCCTCGATTATTACTATTTTCCTCTTCGTTTTCCCATTTAGAATCTTTCTAAAAATTCTAAGATCATGTTGGACATTTTAAGAAAATAACCTTAAGAAACCCTGATCTTAGGTGTGTTTATATATCTTCAGATTCAGTGTTTATGTCACTGACCTGAAGGACAGTCAGTTGAAGCTCTAGAAGTTAAATCTGTAGAACAGATCCCCATAGGAACCTAAGGAAAGCATTTCTGGGCTCCTCTTGATATCGTAGGTAAAATCCTCATGGTGAAACACATGAAATAAGTTGGGGAGATAAGGGATAAATCAAAGAAATCCGTAGCAGTGTGGTAAGAAATTATTTTTAGCTTTTCAAAAATGAAAGATTTTGCAAACGACATCTCAAGTGTGATAAAACAGAAAAGTTAATGGTAGGAATTGATGAAAGTACTTGGAGAAAGCAGTTTAGGAGTATATATTAGATCCTTAGAATTGAGAGATCTTTTCGTCCAGTAAATTTTCTTCTAATTAATTTATTTCAAGAAATCCATCCTAAGTGAGGAGATTTTTTTCTGTCTGAAAATTTCACCCCTCATTTCACAAAATTTTTAAAATTCTCATGACGAAACAGGTTAAGTTATTAGACTATGACTACACTTATATGTAATTTTTTAAAAGGTATAGAAGAAAAGCTGCAAGTCTAACATCAGTGTTGAGAGTAGTTATCATGGAATGCTGGGGTTTTTTTCTTTGTTTTGTTTTGTTTTATTTTTCCCACTGCTGCTTTACTAAATTAACATTTTTTCATTAGTGAAAAAATAGTTTTTAGGTGAAATCCTGTTTGAAGACATTATACTATCTGACCTTCCAACTTTTTATTCTGTGGTGAATTATTAGCAGAGTTTTAGATGATCACCTACATTGCTTTCCTCCATCACTTTTGCCTCTCTTTCCTGTGTTAATACTTACAACACGATGCATAACTATGTTGTAGACCTCCAAGCAATTCTTTTCCTATGTAACTTTGCTAAATGCATTTGGTGCTTCCCAAAACTTTTTCAAGGGTAATCACAGGTATAGTAAACTAGGGTATGATGGTTATATGTGTATTTTCCTGATTTTAGGATTTTCCTTTTAAATGCAAATGGGATACATATAATAGTACATTGTATAAATCCTGGTTCTGATTTTGATCAGGTTGGTATATATTCCAGTCCTTAGAACAACCAGTTTAAAAAAAAAAAAAAAAAGGTAAAGATGTATAACCAAAAAGTCAATAGAGACATTAAAATGAAATGTTAAAAAATGGTCTAATAGTACAAAAAAGGCAGTAAAGGAAAGAAGGGGAACAATAGAGGAAACAAATGGTAAACCTAAACTATAGCAATAATTATATTAAACATTAATGGACAAAACACTCCAGTTGAAAGCTAGAAATTGTCTAAAAGGAGTAGACAAGACTCTCTTAAATGCTGCCTACGAGGGGTTTGCTTTCACTGTAGCGAGACAGATAGGTTGAAAGTAGATAAATGGGTAAAGATATACTTTGCAAATGGTAATTAAGTGAAGGCCAGTGTGGCTATGTTAATAGCATATAAAATCTATTTTAAGACATAAACTGTTAACCAGAACTAAAGAAAGACAGTGACAGAGTGGACAGATTCATCAGGAGGTATGTGGATCATAGATGTGTACATCATAAAAGAGCCCAGTTTGAGGCAAAAATTTGATAATTAAAGGAAAAAGTGAACAGTTTGACAGTCGTAGTTGCAAATTTTTATATCTCTCAGCAATTAATAGAATAACTAGATAAATCAATAACTAGAGAAAATCTGAAAAATAATCAAGCTCATTGACTTAATTGGTATCACCCAGCACCTTCAGAATATACATTTTTTTTCATGTGTGAATACCAGAATGATAGAACACAAGGATAAATGATACACTCACATTGAAGTCTCAGTAAATTTTATGAAACTGTAAGAATTCTGTAAGAATTATAAGAAATAGAAGAATTATAGGAATATGTTCTCTGACTACAGTGGAAGTTTATCAGAATATCTAGGACAGCCTCAGATGTTTGGCAATTAAAAACAATGTTTTGAACTGCATGATAATGAAAATACAATATATCAAAGTTTATAGGATGTATTAGAGTGACGTTTAGAGAGAAATTGATAACTTCAAATGCTTCTGGTAGAAAAGAAGAATGATCTTAAATCAGTTATCTAAATTTCACCATAAGAAACTTGAATAAGAAGAAATTGAACCCAAAGTGGCTGCTCTCATCTGCCCTTCCTTTCCCCCAACAATCTCTGCAGCAGTTATCACGAGAGCCAGCACTCTCCTTGCTGCCAGTGGGCTGACCTGCTTTCAGCACTCAGTGAAAATGCCCTGTGCTTGGAGCATCGTTGAAAATAACAGTGGTGTCAGTTTAGGTGACAAACAATCTGGAAGGGCCAATGACACAGCTCCCTGAGGCTGCGATACTGGTTGGGCCAAGCAACTCAGGACCCTCACATTTAATAGGTGACCTGAAGAAGGAGATAGCCATTTGGGCTTCTTGGGAATTTGGAAGGCTACATGCATGCTTTTTTTTTTTTTTTTTTAAGGTTTTATTTATTTATTTGACAGAGATCACAAGCCGAGAGGCAGCCCAGTGGCGGGGGGATGGGGGTGGGGGCAGGCTTTCTGCCAAGCAGAGAGCCCGATGTGGGGCTCGATCCCAGGACCCTGAGATCATGACCTGAGCCAAAGGCAGAGGTTTTAACCACTGAGCCACCCAGGCGCCCCCACATGCATGCTTAAGAAAGGCCAGAGAGGACCCCGGTTATCTGCTCCTCCCTCGCTGAACCTGACACCAGGGAACGAGAGCAGGGGCACACTCCTAAATTCCCTGATGACTGAATGTCCACCTCAGCCTGTCCACAAACCACGTTGCCCAAGTGCGGGGGCCTTGCTCTAAAAGATGTTTAAGCACAACCTCTGACCAGTCATTGGTCAGAAATAGTTATCTTAACCAAACATAAATTATTCTTAGGAGTGGCCCCTAGAAGCCAGAATTTAATAATATTAACAACTAAGCAGAGACATAAGTGGCTGCATACACTTGAGAACACAGACTTTGTATAATTAGTCTGAGCATTTCATTAAAACAAACAGCAGCAGCATTCCACCCCATCCTCACTTTTAAGATGTTCCTCATTAATCTAGGGTTGCTGCAATATCACCTAAAATCTTCAGTTTTGAGAAAAATTGTGAGACATGCCTAAGAAACAGGAGTGGATAGCTCAGACACGGGAAATATGACCGGCTAATAGAAGGTGTCTGTGAAGGGGCCCACGTGCTTTACTTAGTTAACAGAATTTCAAAGCCACGTGCTTTACTTAGTTAACAGAATTTCAAAGCAGCCATTATGTGTTCAAAGAACTAAGGATAGATACCATGTCCAGAGAATTAAAGGAAAACACAATGACAGTGATTTATCATAGAACCTCGCAATAAAGAGATAGAATTTACATATCTTTGAATGTACATGTCCCTAAGTTTAAATTCTCCAGTTGAAAGTACAATAACCAAAATCAAGAATTCATTACAGCAATTAACAGCAGATTTGAACTGGCAGAAGAAATTGGTGACCTTGGAAATTGATTAAGAAACATATTCGGTCTGAAGAACATATAGAAAAAAGTTAAAAAAAAAAATTGGAGCCCATAGTCCTGTGGGATCAAGAATACTGACATATGCATGAAGCCTAATGAGAGAGCCAGAAAAGAGAGGACAGAAAGAGGCAGAAAAAATATTTAAAGAAATCATGGCCAGAACTTTGATATTTAATGATAAATGCTAAACTGTACATCTGAAAAGTTCAGTGAACTCTGAGTAGGATAAAGTCATCTGTACACAAAATAGTCTAACTGTACACAAAATAGTCTAACTATGGAAAGCCAAAAACAAAGAGAAAATCTTGAAAGCACCCAGAGAAGTAACTCATTATGTGTAAGAATTCCCTGATAAGATTAACAGCTAATTTCACATAAGAAACAGCAGTGGCCAGAAGGCCGCTGGAAGACATAGTCTGACTGTCAAAAACAACCTGTCAATCCAGAAGTTTGTATCTAGCAAAACTGTCCTTTGTGTTTCATAGAAAAAAATAAAGATCACTGGTGAAAGTAATTACTTGGGTATATCTAAAAACAGTGTATTTGTTTTTGTTGCCGTGTAACAAATTACATTGACATATGGCTTAATACAACACACATTTATTACCCTGTACTTTTAAGGTGTTATCCAGAATGTTCTCAACTATAGGCTGGAGGAAAATTTGCTTCCAAGCTTACTCAGGTTATTACCAGGTTAGTTTTCTTGTGCTTGTAGGACTAGGGGCCACAACTTTTTGTGGACCTTTTTCTAGAGATTACCTGCTGCTTCTTGTCCCATGGGCTTTCCCACTAGCAGTCCTTACTTTATCAAGTCAGCAATGAGAGTCACTGTAGCAAGTCTGCCAGCAAGATGGAACCTCATATAACATAGCACAATCACAGTAGTGACAGTTCATTACCTTTGCCAAATTCTGTTGGGTTAGAAGGAAGTCACAGGTCCTGCTTAAAGCTCCAGGGGAGAGGTACACAAAGGCATGGACCTGAAGAGGCAGGGATTATGGGAGAGCCCACCTTAGAATCACGCCCCAGTTTTCATCTCTTTAAGACAACAGCATACAACAAGCATTAGACTGCTGTTAGGGGGCACCTGGGCGGCTCAGTTGGTTAAGCACATGCTTTCAGCTGAGGTGGTGATCCCAGAGTCCTGGGATTGAGCCCCATGTCGGGCTCCCTGCTCAGCGGGGAGTCTGCTTCTCTCTCTGTCCCTCACCTCACTTCTCTCTCTCTCCCTCTCTTTTTTTCTCTCTTAAAAAATAAATAAATAAAATAAAGTCTTAAAAAAAATCCATCTGTATAAATATGTAATATATATGACAGCAGTGGCACAAAGAAGGGGAGAGTAAAGAGGGCTGTATTGGAACAGCGTCCATGTCCTGTTGGAATTAAACCCAAAGTAAGAATAGGAGAGAATAGGATTGAATGATGAGAAATCAGTGGGATTAAAAATGAGCAGATGGGGGCACCTGGGTGGCTCAGTGGGTTAGTCCTCTGCCTTTGGCTTGGGTCATGGTCTCGGGGTCCTGGGATTGAGCCCCACAGCAGGGAGCCTGCTTCTCCTTCTCTCTCTGCCTGCCTCTCTGCCTACTTGTGATTTCTGTCAAATAAATAAATAAAATCTTAAATAAAGGACAAATGATGGAGAAAATTGGTGAAACAAAAAAAAGCAAAAATTGGCTCTTTGAAGAGATCAACGAAATTGATAAATCTCCAGCCAGACTGATGAAGAAGCAAGAGAGAAAACACATAATCAGAACTAAGCATGGGAAAATTGTTTATAGATCCTGCAGACATTGAGAGGGTGATAGGAATATAACAAACACCTTTTTGCCATTTAGAAGAAATGGAACAATTCCTGGAAAGACATAAATTGCCAAAACTGATCCAAGGAGGAATGAAACAATTGAACAGTTCTATATCAAAGAAACTTACTTCATAAATAAAAATTTTCACTAAGAAAACTTCAGGCCCAGCTGCTTTCTCTGTTGTATTATTTTAAAATGTTGAAAGACTAAACAATAACATTACTTCCCAGACTCTTTGAGGAAATACTTCCAAACTGTGGTGCCCTAATACAAGACCAAATAGACATTGAAAGAAATGGAAACTACATACCAGTATCCTTCGTGATGATAGATACAAAAATCCCTGACAAAACACCAGCAAATCTAAGCCATCAGTGTACAAAAAAAGAATATTATATCATGGCCAAGTACTGTTTACCCCCAAGAATGCAGGGTTTAAGATTTGAAACTCAACATGGTAATTTACATTATTAATGGAATAAAAGTACAGATACCAAGTGATCATTTCAATAGGTGCAGAAAAGGCATATGACCCTATAAAATACCCATTCATCATAAAGACTGAGCAATCCAGAAGCAGAAAATAACTTCCAAAACCTAAGGAAAAGCACCTAGGAAAAACTATAATGTGCATCATAGTATATGGTGAACTGCTGAATGCTTTCCCTCTGAGATCAGAAACAAGACAAGAGTGTGCTTTTACCATTTGTATTTAACACTCGTTTAAATAAGAATCCTATGGATTGGAAAGGGAGAAGTGACTCTGTCTTTGTTTGCAGAGAACGTAATTGGGTATGTAGACTAGCATAAGAAATCTACTAAAATGTGAATTTAGCTAGTGAATTTACACAGCTCAGTATGTAATCAAATTTCTCTCTATCAGCAGTTAATAATTGGAAAATGAAATTTTTAAAAAATTCATTATTATAACAACCAAACTTAAAGTATTTAGTAACGTAATGAAAGATGTGCAAGACCTATATACTAAAAAGTACAAAACATTGTCGAGAGAAATTAAAGAAGACCTAAATAAATAGATATTGTTTTTCTCATGTTTGGAAGAATCAATATTACCTCGAGTATTTGGGGATGGTTTCCATTTTTTGAGTCAGTGGAGTTCTAGTCAAAATCTCACAGGCTTGTTTGAAGAAATTGATGAGTTGATTCTAAAATTTATTGGCTAGGGGTGCCTGGGTGGCTCAGTCAGTTAAGCATCTGCCTTTGGCTCGGGTCATGATCCCAGGGTCCTGGGATTGAGCCCCACATCGAGGCTCCCTGCTTGGAGGGAAGCCTACTTCTCCCTCTCCCACTCTTCCTGCTTGTGTTCCCCCCTCTCACTGTGTCTCTCTCTGTCAAATAAATAAAAAATAAAATCCTTAAAAAATGCATAAAAAATATTTATTGAGCAAAACAGTTTTTAAAAAGGTTTGGGGATGTGTACTACCTGCTACTATCGCAACTTCTGTTAACTATAGTAATCAGGATACTCCAGTATGGGTGTATGAATATACTTTTTGGTCAGTAGAACAGAACAGAGTTTAGGAAAAGACCCACCCTTTGTATAGTAAATTGGTTTTTGTCCGTGGCACAAAGATAAATCACTGGGGAAAAAGTGGTCTTTATAACGGATTGCCCTGGGCAACTAAATATCTGTATGGAATAATAAACCTTGATCTGATCTCACTTTACACAGAAGTCAGCTATCAGTAAGTCATTATCCTAAATGTAAGAGTTAAAAATGCAAAACTTTTAGGAGAAGACACAAATTCTAGGTGACACTGTGTTGGGCAAAGATTTTTTTTTTTTGATTATTTTATTTTATTTTATTTTTTTCAGTGTTCTAAGATTCGTTGTTTATCCATCACACCCAGTGCTCCATGCAATATGTGCCCTCCTTAATACCCACCACCAGGTTCATCCAACCCTCCAAGCTTCCTCCCCTCTAAAACCCTCAGTTTGTTTCTCAGAGTCCACAGTCTCTCATGGTTCGTCTCCCTCTCCAATTTCCCCCAACTCCCTTCTCTCCATCTCCCCATGTCCTCCGTGTTATTTCTTATGCTCCACAAATAAGTGAAACCATATGATAATTGACTCTCTCTTCTTGACTTACTTCACTCAGCATAATCTCTTCCAGTCCCGTCCATGTTGCTACAAAAGTTGGGTATTCATCCTTTCTGATGGAGGCATAATACTCCATTGTATATATGGACCATATCTTCCTTACCCATTTGTCCGTTGAAGGGCATCTCGGTTCTTCCCACAGTTTGGCGACTGTGGCCACTGCTGTTATGAACACTGGAGTACAGATGGACCTTCTTTTCACGGCATCTGTATCTTTGGGGTAAATACTCAGTAGTGTAATTGCAGGGTCATAGGGAAGCTCTATTTTTAATTTCTTAAGGAATCTCCACGCTGTTCTCCAAAGTGGCTGCACCAACTTGCATTCCCACCAACAGTGTAAGAGGGTCCCCCTTTCTCCACATCCTCTCCAACACTTGTTTACTGTCTTGTTAATTTTGGCCAGTCTAACTAGTGCAAGGTGGTATCTCAATGTGGTTTCTTAAACGGGATGCAAAAAGCACAAGCCGTAAAAGACAAATCAGTTGACTTCCTCAACATTGAAACATTTTGCTCTTCAAAAAAAAGTAAAATGAAAAAGCAATCAGGATACTAGGAGACAACATTTGCAAACCATAGCTGACAAAGACTTGTATCAGAATATATATGCAATGGAATTGTAAACTCAAAAATGAGAAAAACAATTTAGTAAAAATGAGTAATTTCAACAGACGCTGACAGAAGAAAATATCTGAATAAGCCCAGTGTCACTAGTCATCAAGGTCACATAAATTAAAATCTCAGCAGTTTGCTATTTTATACTCTCTGGAGGAGTAAAATTAAAATTATCGATGATGCCAGTATTAGTGAAGATGTAGAACCATAACTCTCATACAGTATTGCTGAGAGAATTGTGATATTACACAGTGTAATATTACACTTAGAAAAATTGTGGCAATTTCTTGGGAGGTTAAATGTACATTTAACAGGTGGCCCAGTAGTTCTTTCCTAGGTATTTACCCAATGGAAATGAAAAACAACAGACTGGTGTGTGAATGTTCACAGTAACTTCATTCATTATAGCCTCAAACTGGAAATAATGCAATTGCCCATCTGCTGGCAAATCCCTCAGTAAATGTATATCCATATTATACAATACTCTTCAGCAATACAAAGGATAAGCTTTTGATACATACACACCAACAACGTGCATGTATTTCAGAAACGTCATGCTAAGTGAAATCAGTCAAACACAAAAGTCTACATGCTGTATGATTTCACTTATACACCATTCTAGAAGGGCAAGCCTGTGGTGGTTGCCTGGGACCCACAGTCTGTGCAAGGAATTGACTGTAAAGAGCCAGGAAGGAACTTTCTGAGATGATGGGAATATTTTGTGGTGATGGCCACATGGCTGTCTACAGTTTGACAGAGTTCATCAACCTCTACACTCAAAGTGGGTGAATTTTATTGTACCTAAGTAAAGTTGTACCTCAGTAGTTGGGGTAAAAAGTCATATTGGTGGGAGATATTTTTTATTCATATACACTTTAAAAATTTTTCAGTAGACTTAAATGGATTTCTTGAAACTACTAAAGCCTGTTTAAAATAAACTTTTTTAAAAATTTTATCTCTGCATCTGTGATAAAATTTTATTTTATCTCTGCACTTGCAAGAAGGCAGAAGCGTACTAAGGGGACAAAGTAATAAGGTGGCTGGGGCTTCGGTTAGTGTTTAGAGAAAGCTTTTCTGATGAAGGGACAGTTGAGCAGATACAGATGAAGGGAATTCAGTTCAATCAAAGAAGTGTCTTTACATGTGCCTTGCACATCTCTTACTCAATTTTTATCTAGGCATTGTGCAGTTCCTGTTATTAATTACAAATGAGATCTTTTCCTTATCTGTTGCATTAGCTGTAATAATCCTTAAATTAATCTCTGTTCGCATCTTCATTTGTCTTCTGTCTCCTATTAATGCCTTGAGGACAGTAAGTATACAGATTTTATGCATTGTTAATTTCTAGCTCTTTCTTCTCAGCTGTGTTTTCCGCGTGTGCTGTAATGCATTTTCATGGTTTTTACTGAGACTAAGCAGATCCTTGTATCTGTTAATCTTTGTTTTTCCTAGCTCAGTATAGCACCAAAATGCAAGACCTAAAGTGTAAAATCAAAGATGCTGGTACAATTTCATGTAACATAATTTCAATCTTACTGTCCAATGGAGCGAGTATAGGATGCACGTAAGACTGCTGGCACCTTTAAAGACACCCCTAAATGTGGGAGAAATGCAAGAAGGTATTTTTCAATCTGACAGATTAAGAAAGAAACACCTGATTGGTCAGGTATAGATTAGAAATGGAAGTCTTGGCAAGATTCATGGTTTCATTTGAATAGAAGGGGTCTTTTAGATTTCATGCCTGTCTTAGTCTCCATATTTTAAGGGAGGTAGGTGTCCAAGACTTGAGGGCTCAGCATAAGCTGCCAAAATGAAAATATTTGTTACTCAAGTTTGTGCCTTACCAGTAGATGGCAGCAAAATGCTTTGTTTAAACATGCTTGCTTGCTTGCTTGCTTGTTTATTTTAAGGTAGATAAAATACTCTTATTTTCTTTAAATGGTAATGATCACTGGGTAGTGTCAGTTTATACTAAATGATTTTAGAAATTCAACTGATGCAGCTTTCCTAAAAACGTTAACTTTTTATAGGTTTTGTTAGCAACTACTTCTTAATGATATTTTTTATTCTTTTCAGTAGTATTAATATTATATATGTAGTTTTCTGCCTCATATATTTTTCTAAGGGACCCAGCTGTCATCATATAGTTGAGAACTAAGTAACATTTTAGTAAACAACACAGGAGTGTTTTAGTCCTATAACTGTGGAGGCTTTTTGTGTTTGGAAAACACTCACGAATTTCTCTTGAACAAACCAGAAATTAAGGGTGACTTTTATAAGAAGAGAGCATTTTAATACTAGATGGATAGATCTGACCAATTTATTTTCACCTAAGATTACTGGTCCCTAGGATGTGACCTACCTAATAGGAGGGAGCACTTTTTATCCCTTTTTTCCCCACTGCCCAAGAAGGCCAGTGGAATGAGAGCTACACAAACCTGACCCTTGGCTTCAGGGAAGATCCGGGCAGGTGACAAAAGTCTGTTACTCAAGTCACACAGCAGATTGTCAATTGTGGCTTCCCTTTCTTTCTTTCTTTCTCTCTCTCTCTTTCCAGAAATCAGCCCGTTTAGGAGAGCATTTTGGAACTGTTATAGAAAAAAATTCCTACAGGGCTGAGGTTTCTCCCAGTTTTTCACACAAAAAAAGTGCTGCTTAATTCTTAAAAATTCCAAAATTCTTATAAAACTAAGAATCTACAGAATAGCCTTTTATCTTACAAAAAATGATTTATCACGATCACTTAACATATATCTTACATGCTTTGGAATTTCTGCAGACCACAGAAGATTTTTTTTTTTTTTTTTTTTTTACCTAATATACCCTAAAACAACACAGCCTGCCAGACCACAGTACATCCGTCCTTTAGAGCAGCAGATGTTGCTACACATGCTTCTCTTTAAGACCAAGAAGCACAAGAGAAAATAAAGCAGAAAGTTCAAAACCGAAGAGAAACATGAAACAATACAGAAATGAGAGAGCCGAGTAGCCGAAAGCAGTTGGTTAAATTAGGACAGAGAGGGGTTGTGGCAATCTGAACTCTCTCTTTTTGTCTATCTTTTAAATACTCTGTAGGTCATTTTCATTCTGTTAACCCAGGTTTGATGACTTTCTACCAAAATTTATTTTCTGTGAAAACTATGCTTCAATTAAACTGAGAAAGAAGTACTTAACATTCATTATAATCTTCAATCATTTCACATTTTTTTCCTGGGAATGGTCTTGAGTGCTCTGTGCCATGGTGTAGAGTTTATTGTTTTGTCTTCGAGTCCACTAATGTTTTCATTTTGGTTTTCGTCCTAGCCGATCCAACAGTTAAGGACTTGATCGGAGGCTTCACTGCTCTTCACTACGCAGCCATGCACGGCCGGGCCCGGATTGCACGCCTGATGTTAGAATCTGAATACAGGAGCGACATTATTAATGCCAAAAGCAATGATGGCTGGACTCCCCTCCATGTGGCTGCTCACTATGGTAGGGACTCATTTGTCCGACTCCTACTGGAGTTCAAGGCTGAGGTTGACCCGCTCAGCGATAAAGGCACCACTCCCCTTCAGCTCGCCATCATCCGAGAGAGGTCCAGCTGCGTGAAGATCCTCCTGGACCACAATGCCAACATCGACATCCAGAACGGTTTCTTGTTGCGATACGCGGTGATCAAAAGCAATCACTCTTACTGCCGAATGTTCCTTCAGAGAGGAGCAGATACAAACTTGGGTCGCTTAGAAGATGGACAGACTCCTTTACATTTGTCTGCCCTTAGGGATGATGTACTCTGTGCACGGATGTTATATAACTATGGAGCGGACACAAACACAAGGAACTATGAAGGACAGACCCCACTGGCTGTTTCAATAAGTATTTCTGGAAGTAGTCGACCGTGTTTGGATTTCTTACAAGAAGTCACAAGTATGTAATTTAATTATTACTCTCACTGCATTTTTAAGAAATTTTCATCTTAAATTCATGGGTTTACAACTTACTGAGCAGATGCTAATAATTCCTGTCAGCCCTGCTTACTACGAAGTTATTAATAACATGATTCATGCCTCATCCATCGGAAGTAAAAAGAAAGCTCTTTATCACAAGATTTCATGCCCGTTACTGAAAATAATAGGGGTGGATAGGCTGAGAGTGGAAATGTAGGAAGGTACAGAGAGAGGAGAAATTGTTAAATTCAAAGATCTCTGTCAGAACAAGGCAGTTCCTACTAGTCACTCACATAGTCATTCGGGCTTTCATGGACTTCTGATTGAAGAATTAGGACAGCATTGGCCTTTAGGTCCCATAGCTGTGGAAGTGTCCTAGAATTGGTGCTTTATCGTGAAGCTGTTGCCCCATGTTTTAGTGTTGCTTTTCTGGCTTCCCGTGGTGTGACCCAACATGAGACAAACAGCAGTGTTACTGAGGGATCCAAGTAATGCAGGGCTGAGGATGCCAGAAGTTGCTCTTAAGATTTGTCATCAATGGGAGATTTGGTGCCACTGTCCCGGGACCACATGGCTTCCACTCCTGACCAGTTTTGGTGTGGGCACTTCTTCGGAAAGCCTGGGAATATGTGACCCACCTTGCGTGGTGGTGTACGTTTGCCTTGTTTTTCTGGCAGGGATATTGGTCTGTGTGTGGACATAGCCACTCTCTCTCTTCCGCCACGGCTAGTCATGTATGTGTCTCAGAGCTCAGCATCCAACCTGAGGCTCAAGTCGATCAACAAAATGTTTGATTTTGCCCTCTGCTGCACTCTTTCACAAACTCCCTTTTCCTCACCTGGTCTTTCCCTTTGAGTCATTATCATGGAGGAACAGAGACACTGTGGGTACAGTTGTCCTGAGGTACGACTAAGGAGTTCACTTGACCTTGTAAACGATCTGCTCTCCTGCTTGGAACTGAACTTGGGAGTAGAAATCGTATGAACAGGTGAATTGTAATTTGGATTTTATGCGTTTATGAAAAGGAAAAGATGACATTGTTACCACTTTGTGTCTGCAGACCAAAGCCCAAAAAGAAATAACACTCTAAGTTAGATCTATGTTAGATCATAAGAATCTAACATATGCTGTCCAGTTGGCCTGCCTGTGGCAATGGAAATGGCCAGCTCTATCCAGTATGGTAGCTACGAGTTCTAGCCCCGTGTGGCTGTTTTAAACATGTTACGTGTTTAATGCCACTGAGGAACTGAATTCTTTTTGCTTTAAATTTATTTATTTATGTGAGAGAGAGAGTGAGAGAGAGGGGAGAAGGTCAGAGGGAGAAGCAGACTCCCCGCGGATCTGGGAGCCCGATTAGGGACTCGATCACGGGACTCCAGGATCATGACCTAAGCCGAAGGCAGTAGCTTAACAACTGAGGCACCCAGGCGCCTGAAGAACTGAATTCCTAATTTAACTGTATTAATTGGAATTTAGATGGTTGCAAGTGCCCGGTGGCCCCCATGTTCTACAGCGTAGATCTGTTTGCCTTGCGAGCAGTGTTTGGGGCCAACTGGTAGGTGATCCCTTGAAAGTTTCTGAGGCACATGACAGACTGAGATGGGAGATGTCGTGTGTGGTGCTTCTTCGCCAGCTTACTCTGACTCTTCAGATCCAGGCCACATCTAACGAAAAGTTTGCCGTGACATTCCAAGCGCTGGTTCTCTCAGCAGATTTTCTAGCAGTCTTCATCCATAGGCTGGGAGGGGTGTTGGTGCTGTGAGAGAGACTATCACTCTTGAACTTGAGGTTAGGATTCTGTCGCGAAAAAAGCCTGTGAAGCGTCTCTTATTCTTTCTGCATTCTGAATATCTTTTTGTTGTTACTATTGTCTTTGTTCCAACCTCTCACTAGAGACTCCTGGTTAAATTAATGGGACTGCCCCTCTTGTTAAGTATTTTGCTCAGCAGTTAAGGACGTCAACTAGAGCTGGGCTGGCGAAGCTCCGGCCCCAGCTCCACCACCTGTCACCTGTGACCTTGGGCAGCTTATCTAACTGCTCTGGGCCCCAGTGTCCTCAAGGAAGCATTAGGGTAATGATAACTATCCTGTAGGCCTGTTGTGTAGATACAATGAGTTAATGTTTATAATGTGCTTAAAACGGCACCTGGCACATTTTAAGTGCTACATGTGTTTTTTAAAATAAAATAATTAAATGAGAGTGGATGAACAGGAGGGCCCGGCTTGCTACCAGTCGAGTGAACCCTGAAGGTTCTCAGTCTCCCCCAGCTTCCTGTTTTCCAGCTGGTAGACTGTTCCCCTTATCCTTTCCCTGTGCCATAATGCAAACGCCCCTATTCACCGTACGGATGAGGGAGTTACTGAGAACGGAAAATCTTTGAAGAGAGAAATTCCATGAGAAAACTGAACCTCGGGCACCGACGAACTGGAACTTTTAAACTTACTGGGGGCACAAAAGGGATTGTAATGACCTGCATGCCTGGAATTTTGTCCAGAGACAAGGAGCGAAGAACTTCAGTTGGGGGGAAGCCCGCTTCTGAATTCTCAGGCACGAATTATGCCTGTGGCAGGGACGGACCTCCCCCAGCCAACCCCTTCTGCAGGAGAAGGCCTTGGGCCTGAGAAGCTTTGCTGATTGCACTTCTTGTGTCCAAGCGTCTGAAGATCAGAGGAGGTGGAGAACACAGTCCAGGCAGAGTGAAGAGGGCGCAGAACGAGATGGCTCCCTGCTGCAGAGTGCCACTGGGAAGGAGGCCGTTTCCGTTTCGGATTGGCCTGCCTGTTTCCAGAAACAGGTGCCATGTTGTGCTGCCTGCCTCGGAAATCCTTCAGTTGTAAGGCTTATCACCCTTTTTTCTGCACGAGACGGAAACATTCAGAAGGCAAAGTGGGATCCAAGATTTGTGCAAACAGCTGGGTCAAAAGCTGTTGGAGGGGTCGGCGTGTCACCCACTCCTTCCTTTGCCAGGGACCTGCACGTTTGTACTCACTGGGAATCTACCTCTGATGGGCTGCTCTTTCATCAAGGCATTAGAGACGCAAGATTTTACTGTTACCGTCTACTGTCTTCGTCCGTTTTAACAGAGCAATCATCAGTTAAATTGCCTGTCTGATAATCCCGGCATCTGTGTCATGGCTGAGTCTTCTTCGATGCTTGCTTTGTCTCTTCCAATGTGGTTTTCTTCTTGCCGTTTAGCATGTCTTATAATTTTTTATGGAAGCCAGACAGGATGGATCAGGTCATAGGAACGGAGGCAAATAGGCCTTTAAATGTCAGGCCCTGTGTGAACCTGGCCAGGATCTGGGCCGCGTGCCATGTCTGCTGGAGCTGTAGGAGCCGGGAGCTTCAGACCCTCCTGCGTCCTCGGTTTTGTCTCCCCCTCTTGACTCTGGGCTTGTCTCAGCACTCCTCCTCTGAAGTGTCTGCGTCTCGTGGCTCTTTCAGCTCAAGACCACAGCTGTCCCACTGGAGCCCCGTCACTGTCAGCTAAGGGGATGGGGGAGGCCAACAGTCTGGCATCTTCCAATCAAGTCTGTCTTTCGGGGCCTGCGTCCTTGGGCTGTGTGCTTTGGAAGTTTCGCCATTTGCCCGCTCCTCCACCCTCCCCGTGTGGCCTCCCCGCTCACACAGCTCGGTGACCCAGGAAGACTCTGTGCACCCAAATCAGAGAACTGTTCTTTTTCCAGGGGTCATAACTCTGGTAGTCTCCACCCTTCCAGAACAGGCCTTTGTTAGGGAGAAGGTTCTGGGTATAGGTCACATGGTTGTTCTCAACCCTCCTCCCTTGCCAGAACCACGAGCGGGGGTTTTTATTAGCTATTCACTGTGGCAGCCTGGTGGGGTTCCTGAAAGTAAAATAGAGAGAATGTGGGGTGGGGGGGCAGGCGGGGCAGGGGGCTCCCTGAGATGGTGACGCGCACTGTCAGGCCAGTCCACACGCATCCTCAGGTTAACTCGTCACAATTACCGTGGAAGTGCTCCTACCAGTTGATGGCACCTGCAGCTTCTGGTGCAGGTACGCAGCTGTGCGCCAGGACTCTCTGGATCTTTCTCTCCCCTGACGTTGCGGCGGTTTGCGCTGTGACGCCTGTTCCCTGGTGGGTGAGTCCAAGAGAGGTCACTGATTTTGTGTTTGTTCAGCTTTTTGTTCTTACAAGAGCAGGAGTGATGACTTTCCAAGCTCCTTACATGTTCACGAGCTAAAACTGGAAAGCTGTTCATTAGTTTTATTGTTTTTACATGAAAAGTGAAACACAGCCTATCCATCGTCATTTGGGCTGAGTAGTTTTCCGACCCCAACCCCCCTGGAATTCAGGGGCACATCGGTCTCATACACGATCCTGAAGACCTCTCAGCTCTGCCTCCGTGTCAGAGGTGGAGAGAGCAAGCTAGTGCGCTCTTGACCCCATGTCTGACTTGCCTAAAAACCTTGGGCAAGCTGGTTAGTCTCCGGCTCCCCCTGCTGCTCAGTTCCCCCCTCTGAAACATGGGGGAATGAGGCCACAGTCCCCAGGGACTCCCCCCACTTTTTAAAATTCTTGCCAGTAACCACTTAAAAGGGATGATTTCCTGCAACATTGTGATTTTATTTTACAATTTATGTAGAACAGTGGTTTTTACAGTGCGGCCTCTTACAGGGCCCTCAAGACCATCTGAGGGGCCCGTGAGATCAGAACGGTCTTCGTAGCAGTGCTGAGGTATGACTCGCCTCTTTTCACTGCACTGTCATTTGACTTATGGTGTAGGAGCAATGGTGGCTCAAACTTCTGGCTCCTCAGTGTTAATCGAGGCAGTGGCCCCAAAGGGTGCCCCTCGTCCTTGAGTCCTTCACTACCAGGCAGTCCCGCCAAAGAAGATTCCAGTTCCATTTAGAGAGATCTTTGAGAGAGCAGCAAAAGTAATCCCATTAAATCTCATTCCTGAGTACGTGCTTTTTTGATATTCTGTGGATGGAAATTGAAGGTATTCTTACTGCATACCAAAGTGCTGGGACTGAATTGACAAAAAGCACTTCTTTGATTTGTTTGAGCTGAGCCAGCAGCTTTTTTTGTGGAACACCCATTTTTACCTGGAAGAGTGACAGACAGCCAAAGGATAGCTGTTTAGTCTTGGATATCTGGCAGACTTTGTTGTCACGTTAAGGAAAACAGTTGACAGTGTTTATGACAAGTCATAAGCCTTGAGCTTTCAAGTGAAAATTAGAATTTTGAAAAGCTTGTATTTGCTACTGTGACATTGATGGGTTCCCAATATGCAGATTCTTTTGAGATGAGCAGTGATACTAACAAAAGTGATTTTTTGATACTATCATAATGAAATCAGTCAACATTTGGAAGATCTCCATAACCTAAGGAGCCAGTATTTTCCAAAGGACTAATGCATAATTTGACAAAAACATGCATGGACAAAAGATCCATTCAAAGGGCAAAGTAGACCAATGGATTTGCATGTGAAAGAGCACAAGAGGTTCATTGATTTGGTTTCAGATTTCATGTTGCAACTAACCTTTAAAAAAATACCACTTGTCGAGTTTTGGTGAAGTATCAGAGAAGATGATAATCATCTAACAAGGCTATTAAAATATTCTTTCCCGTTCCAACTATGTGAAGGAGGCTGGATTTTCTTGAAGTACTTTAATCACAACATATTCAAACAGAATGCAGGAGCAGATCTGTGAATCCAGCTGTCTTGGAAGGAAGCCAGACCTTAAGAGATAATCTGCAAACATGGAGAACAGAGCTGCTCTTCTTATGAAACCATTTTTTTTTTAGAAAGCAGCCTCTTTTTTTTTTTTAAGATTTTATTTTTTTTTAGTAGTCTCTACACCCAACATGGGGCTTGAACTCACAACCCCAAGATTAAGAGTCGCATGTTCTACTGACTAAGCCAGCCAGACACCCCATATTACTGTTATTTTTAAATGAATCAATGAATATGTTTTAAATTTCCCAACCTTAATCTCTAAGTATGGCAAATACAGATAGAGAAAACCCATATAAACAAAAATTCTTTGAGGTCCTCCAATTTTGAGAGTGCAAAGAGGCCATAAAACTAAAAAATGGAGACCCTAATGCCCGTCTGTACAGCTTCTACATGCACATTTTTTTTAGGACATCTTGTTAGCCTAGAGTTTTCAAATTTGGTGAATTTCTGCTATATTTCTATTTGCAGTTGCTACAGTCTGGATACAATGAAATGCTTTATATTACTACTCCCCTGTGCCAACATATTTACAACTTAGGATCTATAGAGACCAGTGATTCCTGAAGTGTGTCTATAAAATTGTGGTTCTATGAGATGCTCTGAAGGTAAACAGGTTCATTATTCAGATTAATTTGGAAGACTGCTACCCTGGATTCTAGATCTCAGTTTCAGGGAATAGTATATACGAGGTACCAAGAAGTCCTTGAGTAAGTTAACCATTAATTTTTGTTAAGTAAACAACTAGTTGACTTTCACAGGCATTTTTTATTCCTGTGGCAAGCTCTGGTCTAGATTACTCTTAAGGCAGAGAATATGCAATTTGGGTTTGTGTTTACTATCCATAAGGAGGCCAGGTTGTGATCTGTGTTTCTCGTAGATGCTGCTTACAGACTTGAATCAACCAGTCAGTTTGCGTCAGGGGTGTATAAAAGGTCGGACTGGGTTGTATTTCGATTTGTATAGCCTAAGAAATTAAATGGCCCCTATTTCTAAGGAAAAAACATTAGGTAGATGGGAATTGAATTGGGTAAACTATCTGGGGAGACTTAATCTGTCAAGTATTTAAGCTTGTTGCTTTCTAGAACAGCATGACAGGTGTTTAAAAATACTGTTTTATAAACACCACAGTAACCTGAAATGTGTTTTTATTTAAAAATAGTCAAACACACTGTTTTGGTTTCAGGAGTTAAACTTCAAAAAAACCTTTTAAACTCTAAAAAGTAAGAATACGAGTCACAACTTCTTTTTTTGTTTGTTTGTTTTTTGTTTTTTCAATTTTAAGAAGGTAAACTTTAGCTTGTGGCTCTCAGTTAAATCTAGTACAATGACAAGCATGTGAGCAGATGATCACATAAAACAACGCCTGTACCTAGGTGCCCTTATTTCTGTATTTCTTTCAAAAGCTCTTTAATCACTTTTTTGATTTGTTGTTGTTGTTGTTGTTGCTTGGTAGAATTATATATCAAAACAGTGTTACCAAGTGTAACTCTTTGGAGAAGTAATTTGTGTAATATGTTTTACCTGTGGTGATTTTTTGATTGATTTTTTTTCTAATAAATTAGGGATTTGCCAGACATTTGCATTATAGTCTTGTTAGGCCTTTGGGTCCCAAATACTAAAATCCCACTTTTAGAAACAAATAAATAGTACATAGTTCTAAGTCACATTAGACTACACTTTAAGGTCCTTTGATCTAGAAAGCATTGCCTTATTGTGTACTTTTTTCATATTTATATTGCTTTCTGTTTTCAATATAGGCTTCTAGAGATTTGGTATTTGTTAGGAAGCAGTATATGGTTTTGTTTAGTTTTAGTGCAAATGACGGATATAGGTCAAAGCTTATTAGCTTGTGGAAACAAATGGAAGCAATGGACAGATGTCATCAAGGTTGATACTGCATATATCTGGATTCTAGCTAAGAAATAAGGTATTTTACAATATGACTATTTTTACTTTAAGGTGAGCTACAAACTGCCATTGTCCTATAAAGATTTGTTGAACACATTTCATCCTAAGTGTCGGTCAGGGACAAGAGCAAAGGAATAAAACGTGTTTATGGTAGGATTTTTAAATTGGGAAGCCGAAATGAAACAAAGAGGTATTGGGAGACGATTCTAGATGCTGACTTATGATGGAGAGGTGGCTGAAAGGAACAATTCAGATTGTAGACAGCAAAGGAGGCTAAATCATTTGTTGCGTTTCTTTACATCTTCCTCTCTACTTCCAGTCTCTTTCCCCTCTTCCCCAAAGAAGACCCAGAACGTTGTTTTGCTTTCATCTTCTTTCCTCTGGCTCTACAAAAATGTTTTGCCTCTCTCTCTACCTTTACAAACATTTTACCCAAATAAATAGGTTTAGCCTATCATAAATGTGGTGATGGTGGTATCCAAAGGAGGTGGTTTAGGATATTTAATTTTCTAAATTATGCCACTGCCCTGGTTTTGTAATTTATCCTAGACCAGACCCTTCAAAAGCTGATTTCCTATTTTATACCAGCCCAATTATTACTAATGATGGGCTGCTTTACCAAATGGAGAGGCTAATAGGCCTTTGAACTGTTATGCAATCCCATTGTAGTTTGTTAGTGTGAACACCTTGTAGTGTTCCTGCATCCCCCAAAGTGTTTATGATTCCTGAAATTATACTCTTGTGTGAGATATCCCCCCCGGTCTCTCCTGTTACAATCCCTTGGACAAGCTGGTTGTTATTTAACAGGGTAGGAGTAATTTTCTGCGACACCTAGTAAACCTAGTGCACGTGTGTGTTGAGTGCTTTTGGTTTCATTCTCTTTATTCTCTTTCTCTGCCTTTTTTTCTTCTGCCACCCCTTCTCCCCTCACCCCTTCAATCCACAGCATAGTTTATTTTAGGGGTACCTAGGAGGCGCACGGTAAATCTTTTTGAGTGATGCATTGACTAGAAAGTAAGTACATCTTTTTCAGTCATAATTTTCTGTTCCCAAAGTGACATTCCTGAAAATAAAAATAACTCCTCAGTCAGTCATAGAAATAGCAGTGATGGCAATGAGTAGTCCTTATCACTCCTTCCTGTTTAAGCCTGCTGTACGGCCCTCATTCCTACATGGCAAGATAAGTCCACATCTCTGTGCGTGGCACCGTAGCCTAAAGACATCCCTCACTTCATCACCGCACAGGTTTTTGTAGAGTGAAGGTTCTTACATCTCTGCTTGCCCCAAATCATGCAGTGATTTCCATAGTGTCATTCCCAGCGGTTTGCCCTGGACCGTTGCCCCGTAAGATTACCAGTAGATCCTTTACTGTTAAGCTGCCACCTGGTTTTCTTCCTCTCTTAACACCAGGAAGATGGAGACCCCAATTTCCAAGAAGCACCCTCTACTTTTCTGGGAAGGAGAAGCAAATATTACCCTTATAAGTATTGAAAAACCACTATTTTAACATTCATTCCCCAAATACTTACATATAGTCCTACGTGTCTGGGACGATACCATAAACCCTTGAGCAAAATTAACTTTTTTGATGCTTGTAAAGCCTGTGATGGAGGTGGTGGTGTCCTTGGTTCATACGTGAGGAATCTGAGGCAGGAGGCCAAGGGGCTTGCCCAGGACCACATGGATTGTAAATGGTGGGGTGAGGAATCCAACCCAGCCCGTCTTGCTCCAGACTTGATGCTTCTAACCACTAAGATCCCATTAAAGGTCATTTTGCAGACCGGGATTATACATGGTCAAGAACTCTTTGAAAGCTCAGATTCTCCCCAAATGGTAAAAGATTGCCACAACATACCGCTTGAGGAGAAAAATCAATAGCAAATTGAGTAAAACTCTGATGTTTAGACAGAAAGTTCATCTCTCCCTGGGAAAGGCCCCTGTGGAAGTACCTTCTGAGGACAATAGGATTTCTGTAGCTACGTCCCTTGGTTTCCAGGCGCTAGCTTGTCTTTGCCTTCTTGTATTTTATCACAGACAGTGAGGAGAGCCAGTGGTCCCTGTAAGAGTTGGCCTACAGAATCTTCTTAACTAGACCATTAGGGTATTTTTACTACTTTTCTGTGTTACAGCAGGGGACGGTGTTGCCAAACTTTCTGCCACTAATAAACCCCTCCCCCCACTCCTGCAGCTTCTAGTAACTTTTTTTTCAGCTTCTAGTAACATTTCAGAACTCTCTTTTAAGCCCTAACAGACTCCTCAGAGCCCTTCCCCACCAGCTGGTCCTAGTGATAAAGCCACATATTTTAGATTTTTTTTTCTTCTTTTTAATGGTAACACCCTACTTCAGGGTCACAGAATCTCAGTTATCTAATGCTGGAAATTTTTAGTGGCTTAACACAGTAATAGTGGATTATTTTGCTCCTCTGCTCCACATGGTGTCATCTGGACTTTCTCAACTGGGGTCTCTCCACATTCAAGATGGCGCACTCCGATGGCTGGTAGTGGGGTGCTGGCGTTTGGGAGGTCAGCCAGGACTGCTGGGCCGGGACCTCGCGTCCTTCTTCTAGACTGCTCAGACTTCATGGCGTGCTGGTGGCTGTGTTCGCAGAGTTAATGTCCCAAGAGCCAGGCGAAAGCATGTCCCCCTCTATGACTCAGTTGTCACAGTCACATAGCATGAGGCATAGGTGATGTTGTGGTTCTTTTTGGAGAGCACAGCTTGGCGTGAAATAGGATTTTCAGAAGATCCCCCTTATGTAACCCTTTGCCTCAGTCCTTTTTATTTTCCCCTTAGCTAAGCAAATTCCAATCATACAGGTTTTCTACTCTGTTGGATGATATGTTTCCATTTAAGTGTGCTTATATTCTTCTACATGTCAACTTTTTCCTCACCTGTTTGTAGCCTGAATACATTGTGCTTGTTCTTTTCATTAATATTACATTTGGAAAGAACCTGCCATCTATCAGGAAAATCAGATTCTTTCTTCCGAAAAAAAAAAAAAAAGAAGGTTCATATCAAATTCATATTGTGGTTTGCATTTGCAGATCAAATGCGGTAAGCACTTAGCGAAAAATAACAAAATGATAAATTTATTCCCTTCCTAATGGTAGCCCATGAAGGGTGGTGAAAGATAATTCAACGCAGGTTAGAAAATGATTTGCTGTTGACATGGGCGGATTTTGCAATGAGTTGACTGGTTTGTCCCTTATGGACGAGCCTGTTAAGGATTCATTCATTCAACTAATTTTTACTACAGTATGATATCAGGCATTGGGCTCCATTGGCAGCCAGAAGTGGTCTTGCTGTCATGGAACATGTCAGATGGTAAAGAAGGTGGGCATTAGTAGAGAATCACCAAATAAATATAAAATCACAACCTTATTAAGAGCTGTAGCAGAAGGGAGCTCCAGAGTATCTGATGGGGAACCTGATTTGTCACCCTAAAGGAGTGCTTTTGAGCAGAGATCTGGAAAATGGAGAAGACATAGGTTGGCCAGAGACACGAGCCTCAGACCGACCCACGTGCAGGTATCTGTAGGTACATGTGCCCTAGGTTTACAGGCGTTTCTAGGAAAGCAATAGTTTCTGCAGTTCTCTTCAGAGAAGACCTTGAGTTAAGTAACTCGTGGAAAGCACATGTTCACACAGGCCCTGACAGAGATGTCTCAGGAGCCTTTTTTTAATTTGTGAAGAATTACTTAATTTTGAATAATGGCGGTCACTATAAACAAGGATGGTGTAAGTAAGGGGTAAAGTACTAATTATAGCAGTGGTTCTGCATGAATGACTTGGGGATTCCTGGAGCTCCACAAGACCCTTTCCCCTACCTGAGGTCAAAACGATTTTCATAAGTCTGAGACATGATCTGCCCTTTTCACGTGCCTTCTTTCATGAGCATAAGTGGACTTGTCTAGAGACGAGATGATTTTATCACAGCAGATTGAATGTAGAAACATGTATGAGAACTCAGCTGTCCTCTCTTAAGCCAGCCCTTTAAGAACTTGGTAAAAATGTGAAAGAATGTCATTCTTCTTACTCTTTTTCAAAAGGTTGTTCTTGTACCAGTGTTGTCTATGGCCAAATGTAATGGGTTTATTCTTTTTTTTTTAATTGAATATTTCTAAGATTTGCTTTAACTTCTAATATGGTCATTACTGATAGATAGAAACCCACATAAATGGGAGTTCTTTCAGGTCTTTGATATATTTAAAAAATGCAAAGAGGTTTTGAGACCAAGAAGTTTGAGATTTGCTGAGGTATGGCTTTCTACTTGACTTTTAATCTCTCTGAGACACAGGGAGTCTGTAAGATGGGGATGATGATCAAAGTGCTTCCCTCATAAAAGGATGAAACGAGTTAGTGTATGTTGAGAGCTTATAAGGATACATGGCACAGAATAAGCCTCCAACATGTTAGCTTTTGCTATTTGTTACCATTTACATGAAGGCAAAATTTATGTGACCCCACATACAACTGAGGCACGGTTGCTTAGAATTCTTGCTTGGGTTTCTGGTCATTTTGGTAAAATACAATATTCAGAAGTGAACGGAATTGAATTTTGTAACTTCTGAGTTGAGCTATAGCAGTGGTTTTTATCGGCACAGGCTGAGGGTGTGAGGTTTGAAGACACGTGGATTCAGAATAGCTGGGGGTGTCTTTTCCACCTGGCTCCCTGCCCCCTCTGCCCTCGTACCTGCCCCGTCTATGCCCTTGTGCCCACAGCCAGGGGTCTGCTATGTCTAGATTCATGGTGAACAGGTGGGCGAATGTTGCTTGGGAAAGCTCCCTGGAGATCACGCTCGTGTCTAGGCTCCAGTGTCCTTGATGGGGAGCTGAAAGGAGGGGCCACATTAGACATCATCTCATTTGGTTTCCCCACCTCTTTAGATGGAGAAACTTTAGCCCAGAGGGGATGATTTGCTCCCCCTGGGTTCACTGAGCCTATTAGAGGAATTCCAGGATGAAAACCGGCATTCTCATTTGTAATGAAAAGAATGCCAGCCTTAGACGCAGAAAAACTGGTTTTAGTCTCTGTCCAAAAAGCTGTAATTGGTCATCTGACATTGAGCAGTTGCTCAAATCCCTTGAGTCCTTAATTGTAAGGATAATTTCACGGAGGTGGAAATACCCATCCTCCCAGGGTTGTGAAAAGCATCAGATGAGACCTCACAAGAAGGCCCCCAGGGCACATCCTCTAAGAACCCATCTGGTCCTTTGCACTGGTCTTGGTGAAGTCCGTAGAGAGACATGTCCAGGTGAAACAAACAGTTCTTTTCAGAACTGAAAAAACCTTACATATTGTACTGTGTAGCTTTGTAACAGTTTCTTTTTTCTGTCTTTTTAGGACAGCCCAGAAACTTGCAGGACCTGTGCCGAATTAAAATTCGACAGTGTATAGGCCTTCAAAACCTAAAGCTACTTGATGAACTACCAATTGCCAAGGTCATGAAAGACTACTTAAAACACAAATTTGATGATATCTGATGTACACAGAACTGTGAGCAAGATTAGGAGTTATATTCCAGATACTTAAAAGGCTTTTTGCCTTGCACAAAGTATATCCTATGCAATTTCTGATTTGATGTGAAGTCAGAAAGCAGGTATACACTTTTAGGTATTTTGTTTGTTCGTTTGTTTGGTTTTCATGGTCAGGGGAGGGATTTTTTTATATATATGAACACACACACACACACACACACACAGCACATGCTTGAAGGTCTTAATTTGGTTTCTTGGTCCAAGTTTAAGAGGTCCAAGCTTTCTATACGATACTGCATTTACGAAAATCGTTTTTCCGAAATGACACACGTAGCATTGGAGTGGAGAATTTTCCCCTTTTCAAACGTATGGTTTCTTGGGCATGCACGACGTTATCAACCAGCAGAGTGCTTGTTAACCGGTTGGAGGCATGGTTTCACCCAGGGGGGTCCTGGGTCCTACTGGAAAATGCCTCAAGAAATTTTTAAAGTAACTCCGTCACCTCATTCATTTTTAATGAGTACAAATTGGCCATTTCAAACTGTTCCTTTTCCTAATTAACGTAGCTCTCGGATGACATCAGTCCAGTACCTCTGCTTTCCTGTTGGTGTGCTCTTGTTTTTAACTTATTTTTTTAACAACTGTAGTACACTACCTGCCCAGAGACACTGGATCTCAACTTCCGTCTCTCGTCGAATCGTGCTTTTAAAATAATTCATGGGCACAAAAATAACTTTATAAAGCCAGTGTATTCTGTTTTTAAAACAGTGCCTCCCGTGCAATACTCTTCCTGGTGTATTTTATCCATTATTTCACTCGCTGTTTCTCATTCCACAGCGGCTTTGACAGGCCTGTGAGAACAGGAACCACCACTTCAATTTCAATTGTAGGACCATAGGGTATCAGTTGCCATTTCCATTGTAAGCGTTGTCTTTTACTTCACTTTAAGCAGAAAATTTCCTAGCCTGGTGATAGAGTCTTCCCTAAAAATAGGCCAAAATATTGTTTAAGCCATTAGGCTTTACCGGTTAAATAACTTAGGGGTGGTTTCATGGTGTTTTTTTTTTTTTTTCCCTTTTTTTTTTTTATTTTTCCCAGTTTAAAAAAAAAAAAAATTCTAAAGGGTACAGTTTCTAATGGGTGCACATCTGTAAGCCTGGTTAATTCCTAATACGCTAATTCAACATTTCCTGTCTATTTTTTTAAGTTTATGCACAGTGAAGCTCTTCGGGACAGTTATTTTCTTTTCTGGGTTGATTGGGCATATGTTTGCAGTGTAAACACGGTTATGATAAAGTGTCAGTAACAGTGGGAAAGGTTCCAGAGACGTGAGGGATCTACTCTGATGCCCTGGGAAATGTGTTCTGTGCTTGATCTGTCATCATACTAGTTTCAGAAGAACCATTCCAGATATCCCAGTATTGTTCTCCGTGCTTTGGGCAATTTCAAAATATTTACACACTAGTAATAAATTTGTTATCAGACATTTACAAGATGAAGGGCTTCTCTTGTCTGAATTTCTAGTTTTGAGCCATAAAGTCCAAAACTACTTCACCGGGAAAAGCATCACTAAGCAGAATGGAGCATCTTCCCAGGCTTCACCTTTCTTTAGGGAGCCTCTCTCAAGCACAGAGTCTGTTCCCTGGGATGCCGAGTGGCTTTGACATTGGTGTATGTGATTTGCTTGTGCCTAGGCAGAGAGCACAGGTTCCTAAAGAACGGGCAGCTTCGGACAAAGAAGGATTCGGGGGGATCGCTGATGGGGTACATAGACTCTCTTGCAGGGAGCGAGTCAGAGTACAGCCCATTTGGTAAATCATTCCAAAACTAACGGGAGCCTGACGGATAGAATTGGATGGTCTCCTGTCTCTAGAATGGCCTCTTCTGAGAGAGAGTCCCTCCTGCAGCTGAGCTCATCCTTTCCACCAGTGCCCAAGTCAGATCTGAGACATACTCGCAGTGTCAGAAACCGCATGGCCAGAAATGAATTGAGTGTTTCTCCCTGCTCCGACCCCACCCCAGGGAGACAAGGAGCGGGGAGGCCAGGCACCCGGGACCCCTGCTCTGAGCAGCGGTAGGAGCACTACCTTTGCACGGGGCTTGCTTCCTCAAACGTGTGTATTCATTTATTCAGGTAGATGAAAATGACCTTCTCTCCCCCAGCCATTCAAAGGTTTCCATACTAAGATAGCCACTGAGTTTGAGTCAGGGAATTCCAAGTAGAAAAGATCAGATAAAGGTAAATTCTTTGTTCTGCACTGCTGCTGCGACTTCAGGAAGAAAAAAAAAAATTATGAGAGCTCTTCCTTGGAATTGAAATTTCTATTTAATGAGAAAGTGTATAATTCCATTATTTATTGTTGGAGGTTTGATTTACCTGGAAACTTAAAAAGAATGTTTTATTTTTGTTAGTAAAATCCCAATCACATATCCTGTTTAACCATAACTAAAATTTTAGTCTCAAAGGTGGTAACCGGCAGAACGTAGGGATGAACGTGCAGGTCCGCATTTCAGTTTAATTGGCAGAGATGCATCGGGTGGTCACGTAATGAGTAGGGAGAACAAGTTATTTTCAGAAAACCGACTGATTGGCTTTTCCAGAATCTTCACTGAAATGTTCCGAATATTATCAGATTTGTCGCTGACCCTTCCATGTTCCTTTTGAAATTTATTGTTTAAGCCTGTTCCTAAACCTGTATAAAAATATATTTGGCAAGTACACCAAAGAAACCAACTCATAAACGATTATGATCATTAATGAACTGCAAACCTCATCTTTTGAAAACAGAAGATTTTTTTTCGTGTGTGTAAATATTTGTGTTTATAAATGTACAGCAGAGTTAAGAGTGTTTTTTAGATTATTTAATGCCCATATTTCTAAACTATTTACTACAAAATAATCCACGCTTGTTAGTTTGGAGGACTTGACTGTTTTGTTTTTTTAATTCATTATCCGTCATGCTTGGAACAGCATTTCCGCTAGAGAATTCAGTGTTCTGGCAGTAGCAAGAGTACACATCTGGAGCATGAGGAATCTAGAGTGATTTGTCAGATGCGTACCCTCAGAGACAAGAACGTATAGTTTCATTACCAGAGTGGACCAGATGCAAACGGAGATTCTAACTTTTCCCGCAGAGTTGCTCATTAGCCCAGAATGTGATTGGGATGAGGCCCTTTGCCCACAAATTTAGCTTTCATGTAACTCCTAGTGTGTTATATCATAATGTATTTTGTTCTTTCTTTGTAATGTAAGTTTTGCTTTGGGTCAATTTGAATTAAAAAAAAAAACTTAAATCTGGTTTAAAAAAAACGGTATTGGAATTGTGTCTTATTTCTAGTCTGCCTTAGCTCTTTAATACTTCAGGCTGTTCGGTGAAAAGAAGCGGAGAGCTCTTTTCCTTCATCAGCGTTTTAGATCCTCGGGAATATTGTTGAGAGCAGGAGAGAGAAAACAGCACCGCCCTAGATCAAAGAAGACAGTTCGTGCCCCCTCCCCAGATCGCAGTTTCCGCTGCGTTCTGCATGGACCCACAACAGAAGCCCGTGGCATCCTCCAGTGGGGCTGAGTGAGCCCTGAGCCTTTTGGGGCTGATGGCCACTCTGCCTCATGCCTGCCACACCTCGACTGAGCACAGTTAGGATCACAGCGTTCCTAAGCACAGAACAGGAGAACAACGAATCCGAGGTGGTTTATTAGCCTGCAGGAGATAGAAGCAAGACAACTCGGATTCCACCTTCCCTTTATGTAGTCTCAACACAGCTTGGTTCAGGAGAGACTTCAGGCGACGGCGAGTGACGGTATTCTGAGGAAAAGGGAGGCCAGACGACAGAGGTGGAGCACCTCAGGCAAAAAAGTCAGTATTTTGCAGTTCAGCTTTGTTGCGGACTCCTCCAGGGTTTGGCACAATTGAAGGCCAGGAATGGGACATTTGAAACGATTCTTAACGATCAGCAGGAGAGTTCAGATGTGAAAAATAGCTGTGTTGCTTGGAAATCTTGAGGTCATTCCTTTTCCAATATGATGTAAGTAGTGTATTGTTTTTTCAGCTGACAGTTTACAAAAATGGCTTTCTAGCTATAGATAAAACAGATTATCTCCTTGATAAAAAAATCATATAATATACACACATATGTGTATATATATGTACATATACATATATAAATACATATATATATAATATATATACATACACACACACACACACATATATATATATAAATAAATATATTTCCACATCCTCTGTAGCTGGGTTTCAGGGAAGAAAAAAAATGGATTTATATCATCTGCCTGGATTTATGTCACATCATGCAACTGTGTTCTCTTAACGTCTTACAGATTTTGATGTTAGAATTTATATGAGCTTCAGTACCAATAAAGATTTTAAATGTCCACTGCCAGATACTGGCCTGCAGGCCCGAGCTGCTGCAGACTCCTAAGCTAGAGAAGTCATTTTTGTCTTTATGCTGTCATGAATTGTCATTACTGGTGAGGTGTCCCTAGTCTTCGAGAACCCAAAGGGAGCGTCAAGCAGGATCTCATGACTATTCTTGTATGCTGCCGGTGAGCAGGCGTCAAACTCCTGTGCTCTATTTCTTGAAGATCATGATGCGTTTTATAGTTACCTCTTTATGTTCCAGAAGAACGCCGTGATGCCCGAGTGACAGTTAAAGTTCTGAATTCCATTGAAAAAGACTGAGGTGATTTGCAGAAGGCCCCATGAGAGCTCATCGATGTGGGCCTGGAACCCTTAGTGCTTTTGGCTGCAGTGTTGTCCTGTTTTCCGAAGGAATGCCACACTCAGTAGTGAGATGTGCCCTTTTCGTTTCATTGATTCCTTGATCCCCATGGTGCCTTGTGCTGAGTTACTATTTTGTATCCACAAGAAGTGATTTAGCAATTCTGAAGACCCATTAGGGGCAAAGGATCGGATCCAAGGGGGTGATTCTCTTCAGCTGTGGATAGGACCTTAAGAAAAGTTCGTATCATCATGCTTGTGGTTATTATAAATACATTCTGAATCTTGGGTTGTTCCAGCATTTTAAAAATCACACTTAGTACATTGCTTTATGTTTTCTTTTAATGAGGAAATTGCTCTTAGGTTAGTTAAGTGGAACTTCTTGTACGTTACACCAAGTAGTAATGAAGTGATTCACTTTTCTGTGAAATGGCATTTTATGAATCAGAAAAGAGCTGGCTTCGTTTGGACAATGGGACTTAGTTGAAGTGGAGAGACTCGGTCACGTGGTGAGTAGACTGACCCTTTGTGACTGACGTGGAGGTAATCCAGCTGCAGATAGTTCCTATTTTATCTGGCAAACGGAGTCATATTTTTCTTGCTGCTCAGGCTTGAGCTAATGTTGCTTTTCTTCCTCTGATAGTTTTGGGTCAGGTCATTGCTCAGTTTTCTTTTTCTTAACAGCAAAAAGAAAAAGAAGAAGAACATTTGCAGGGCACAGGCTTACTGTACATGACCGCTTTGTATTCCTCTAGAGGCCTTCCGGGTTTTCTCTCCTAGTTCTGGCCACTTAACCCTTTAGTGAGGTACATACGTGTGCACGGGGTATGGCCTTGGCCTCACTGAGTTGCTTTTGTGTGCTGATTTTTAGAGCTCCCAGAGCGCTGGTTTTTTCCTGCCTTACCTGGGCAGAATGATAGCCGAATATCATTTAGGAAGAATGTTCTAGCCAAACTAGTCAGAGCTACATCCATCTACCATCTTGGTAGTACCAGAAAGGAATAGGTTGCATTTCCTCCTGGTTTATTACTGATGCTCTTAAGAAATCATTTGCTATGGGGCGCCTGGGTGGTTCAGTTAGTCAAGCATCTGCCTTTGGCTCAGGTCACAATCTGGGATCAAGTCCCGAGTCAGGCTTCTTGCTCAGCGGGGAGCCTGCTTCTCCCTGTGCCTGCTGCTCTCCCACTTGTTATCTCTCTCTCTCTCTGACAAATAAGTAATATCTTTTTAAAAAATCATTTGCTGGGGCACCTGGGTGGCTCAGTGGGTTAAGCCTCTGCCTTCGGCTCAGGTCATGATCTCAGGGTTCTGGGATCGAGCCCCGCATCAGGCTCTCTGCTCAGTGGGGAGCCTGCTTCCTCCTCTCTCTCTGCCTACTTGTGATCTCTATCTGTCAAATAAATAAATAAAATCTTTAAAAAAAATCATTTGCTGTAAGTCCACTGTACAGTGAAGTCCTGGAGGACAAACCTTAGGTCTTAACTTACTGAATCTCAGATAGTTCCCGGAGGCCTCTAAGGAAACCAGGGCCAAGTGGGTGAGAGCATCAGCATTTCTCAGCACCAAATCTCAGGTAAGTGCAGTCTTGATTCCTGCGACCATTGCCTTTTGCTGCTCCTTCCTCTTAACCCTCTCCTCCTCCTCCCTCCGGCCCTCCTCTCCACCATGAGCACTGCCAGTGGACCCACACGATCCCCCATACGTGGCCTTATGATGGCAAGCTTCCAAAGAGAGACCACCAGACTCTGTAGGGAATTCTGCCTATCGGGAGACTGCCTCCCTGTGATCTGGCGTGGAGCAAAAGGATTGCAGTCCCTGTTGGGGCAGCAGACCCTCCATGCATGTCCAGTTCAGAGCACGCCTGCGGACAGGGAGCCCTGACTCCCTGTGTGTCTCTGTGGGCTAGAGCTGTTCCTGGACAGAGTTCTTCTCCGTTCTCAGGGCAGCTAGATGGGGACCAAGGCAGAGCCCCTGGCCCATCACCCCCCCACCCACCCACATGCTCTTCTCCACTTCTCCTCGTACAGCACAAATCAAATCACTTTCTCTGTAGCGGGAAAGCACCGGCATAGTTGGCCCATCCTGTTCTTTAACCCCTTCTGAGCGCCTCCCTGGCATAAGGCCTCACCTTGTCCAACACCACCAGTATTTTTCCAAGGACTTAATCTTGTCCAGACCCTTTTGCAGGTGGAAAGCTGGTCAGTGAGAATGGAAGCAATTCGGTGGCTGTGGCCCCACATGGAGTGGCTGGTGGGCAGGGCACGGAAGCCCGGCTTCTCTGTTCAGCCCCGACATTCCCTGCCTCTCCCCGGCCCAGCTGGCCCTGCTCTCGCTGGCTCCAGCTCTTTCTCATGAACAGAAACTGACCCAGAGCAGTAACGGGGTGAGAGACATTTTGGCAGAAGTTGGCGGGGCTCTTCTACAACTACTTCCTAGATTGAAAGCTGAGAGCTCTCTCTGAGACCTCCGTCTTGGCCTCCACCACGACTTTTGGATGCTCTGAATTGAAGAGAAACAGCGAAGGTTCTGGGGACATCCTGAAGAGGTGCATTGCCAGCCTTGTAGGGGTGGCAAGTGGGAATTCTGAGCCCACCCTGTTTGTTTAGCACTGCGGGTTGACAAGACGGGCTCCATAACTGGGTATATGACTCTGCAAGGAGATGCCCGTGGCCTTCACACTCTGGTCTTTCTCCCACTTTGAGCTTTCATACAGGCAGTTCAGAGAACGCTGCGCCACCATTCTTCCATCACATGGTATGATCCCTTACGTTCATCTTCTACGTTGCCACTGAGAGTTAAGGAGCCCTGCCGAGGAGCGGAGGGAGGAACGTGGATATTTTGTCTTAGAATCGAGGTTGAATTGAAATAAATGTCCTTGTATCAGATAGCAACTCATTGTGTACACTTTTAATTTTTTTTAAATAAAAAATATAATAAAATAATAAAAAATGTTTTTATGTAAGATGCTGATAAATTTTTTTTTCGAGCTTTGGGTCATCACCTCTAGCAATTAAAAAATAAAGCTTGCAGATTTCGATGGGGTGGGCCAGGCGTCGCTGCTGACTTGGAATGTGTCATGTTAGTTTACCCAGATTCATACCCTTGAGACTGATGCTTCGTTCCAGAAAGTACTGATGACTCCGGTACTATCCATAGACCATCTGGAGATCCCGCGGTTAAAACCACAGTGGACATGTCGATAAGGCGGTCATTGTCTTCCAGCTTCCTGTCAATCCCAGTTTAGGGTAGATCTGAAAGTCACGCCCACGACCTCCCCACCCGCTGGCAGATGTTTCTAAGGCCTCAGGTGCTGGGCCATTAAGGCCTCCGCGCGCTGGGATAACATGGATGGTGGAGAGAGGCGCGTCCTCCCTCCCCTTACGACTCTCCTCAAGGGGAGAGCGGGCCCTGGGAGGGATGGGCCTGGCTATACGGCCACAGTCTGATGACAAGCTTCAAGGTGCACCGGGAGCCCCGAACTGAGGCAGAGCCCCTTAAAGAGCGAAAGAGGGCCTCCCGAGGGCCGCAGAAGCCGTGGGCCAAGGGCTCTGCCTCTGGGAGGCAGCAACTTGGCCGCACCCGCTCACGCTTGACTTTACTCCTGATTCGTATTCAGTCTGCCCTCAGGTGTGTCTGTCCTGTGACGTGTAAGTGAGGCATGCCTGTGTGTGTGTTAGTATTAAAACCTTAGATGAACAGGGACGAGGTTTTGCTCTTAGGACTGGGTTGGACAGGAAACGCTGTCCTCTCCTGGGCAGAAGGGCGGGCCTGTGCGGCCTTGGGGAGATCAGCTGTGATTGGGAGTCGTGAACAGGGCTTTTGTGTAAGGGGTTCGAGGACTTAGAGGAACAGGTTCCCCGGGTCTGAAAGGGGATGAGAAACTGAGGCAAGGAGGTGGCGGAGGGGCTGGCGCTCAGGCGTGAGTGTAGCTGGGAGTCCGGTGGTGGAGGGAGCAGGGCACAGGTGACCTGCCGGGCGCCAGGCCCAAACCCGGGGCAGTAGTTGGGGCTGCCTCTTGGGATGGCTTCTCCAAGGCATTCCTGTTCCAGGAATGAGGCTGCCCTTGCCCTCCACTCCCAACCCTCAGCTGTGTCCATGTCCTTTGGGAAGGCCTCATTGGAGGGATCGTCCTGTCGTCCCTCTTCTTGAGGGGGAAACTGGTCAGTAGCTTTGTCTCCACCCGCCACGTTGGAAGCCACTGGAAGGCAGGGATCTGGCCTCAGGCTTTGTAGCCTGACAGCTGCAACAGTGCCTGCCTGTAGGTACGGGCCTTGTAGATGTTTGATAAGTGAGGGGATGGGTGTAACAGCCTCTTAAAAGCTCTGGTACCAGGTAAGAAAACCGGAAGGGAACGCAACCAATACGTTCCATTGGGTTGCATGTCTCCGTTCTAAGCTGCCACTGATGGTCATTCACTTCTCACCAGTGGCCTGCAAGGTAGTACTCTGATTATTTTCAGATAACGAAGCTGAGGTTGGGTCTTTCCCCTATCTTCCAGTTTGCCGGTCAGGCTCTGCCTGGCCCTGGCCCACCTGCCCACGCTTCCTTTCAGTGCCTCCTCACCAGGGATGCTAACCAAGCCCTGCACGAGCCTTCCCTACCCTTCCCTGGGCTCCCGCAGACATCTTTATGCCTCCGTATCACACATATCACCCGCTATCTTGTTCTTTGTGTGTTCTGAAGGTTCTTCATGCAGAACCTATGAAATCCCTCTAGGTATGCAAAATATTGTATGGGTGCACATGTGACTTTGCCAGGGAAGAGGTCTGGAGTGCTGTCAGATCATCCAAGGGCTCTGTCATCCCCTTGTGTCAAGAAGCAGCACACTGACAGAGTCTGTGGTCACTAACAATGTGTCTCGCTGCCAGCCCAGTACCAAGGGCAGCTCCTGGACACCCTCCAGGGCCGCACCCACGTACAGGCCTCCTGAGTCCTGAGTGCCCCCCCACTGAGCCAGGTGAGCCCTTCTCCAGCAGCCTCCTGGGCCCAGAGGCCCCACCTGGCCCCTACCGGGCTGGGGTCTGAGCCGGCTGCCTCGATCCCCCTTCCTCCCCTACCTTTCTTCTCATTTCCTCACGTAACTATTGCCACAGAGGTCCTGAACCTCTGTCTTCAACGAGAAGGTCTTAGGGAGCAGGGAGTTTTGGAGGGAGAAGGGACCTGGGGGATCCCTGCACTGCAATTTGGGGAGAGGAGAGGACGCCCCCACTAGAGGAGCCTGGAGGGCTTGCCCATGGCCTCCCAGTCGGTGATGCTGCCAGCCAGGTGCTGGGCCCTTCACGCCAGCCGCTTACTGTTCTTCCCTCCTCTACCAGACATCTGCAGGCTCCTGTTACCCCAGAGAGAAACTCAGAGCTGGGAGGGAAACAATAGCACCACTAACTGTCCTGAATGAGCCATGTGGTCATGGCCCTGAAGAGGGTCCCCTGCCCTTCGAGGCCCCGGGAGGGCCATGGGGCCAGAAGGGGCCCTGCTGTGGCCTGTGGCCAGCAGGGCGGGCGTGCTGGTACCTCGGTTTACAGCCTTCAGTGGCTTGCCTTGCCCTTAAGCCAGGCTGACTCTCCAAGGTGTGTAACCCCGAGTTGCAGCCTCTCCTGGGCACCTTTGTGCCTTAAGATAAAAGGGCTAGTATATAGGCTCTGGTGTGGAACATCTAAACCCTATATTATACAAGGATCCTGGCAATCCCTTTGAGAATTCTGGAGAAGCACTTACTCACCAAGTCTGTAATTAAGTAACTGGCTAGCTTCATGGAAATGCTTGATGTTTAGGAACTTATTAGAGGGTTTAAAAAAAAAAAAAAAAAAAAAAGGAAAGAAAGAAACTGACCCGAGATTAACTGATACTCTTACTTCCTTCCCCATTTAACAATTTTTAAAATTAAAAAGTGCTTTAATCACCTTGCGTTTTAGTGGATAATAATAAAATGTCTGCTTAGTAGAAGCTCATCTTCTCACGATACCTAAATTGAGATATTCCTGTGGCCTGACTGTACCCCTGGAAACCATACAAAAAAGCTCCTCCTTGAAAAGGAAGGAGCACTTCCTTGGTGTTTCTAAGAGTGGAACCCAGTCCAGTTCTGCATGGGAGATCCCTTCTGCAGCGTTCAGACTCCGCCCCCGTGGTCTTTACTGATCCTGTTCACAAAGTCCTGGGAAAGTTTTGAAATGATCCAACTGAGGACCACTTGCTCATCCAGTACATATTTTTTGGAGGGCCTGGGCTAGGGGGGCCAGCCTTGTGCAAGCGTTCAGGACCCAGCCGTGTTGGGGCCCAGGTGATGGATGAGAGATAACAGGGTACAGAGGAAGAAGCAGGGCTGGCGTGGGGAGGCCACACTGTGTGGAAATCAGGTAGGGTTCTGCCAGGCCAAACACTTTCATATTTTATATTCTAGCTTGGTACACCATTCCCAGAGTGAGGAATTATGGAACTCCACTGTATACCTTTGTCCAAGTGGGTCTCAGACTTGAGTGAGACTCAGAATCCCTTGGAGGGCTCACAAAGAGACCGCTAAGCCCCAGTACCAGAGTTTCTGCCCCAGAATCTCCATTTCCAGCGAGAGCCCAGGAGATGCCGATGCTGCTGGTCGAGAGACCTCACTGAGATCCCCTGCAGATGGCTACTCAGGCTTTCTGCATGGCAAGAGAGAGACGAGAGAAAACTCCAACAGTCGCCATGAGCTGCTGCAGAAACCACCTACCTATTTGTCCATGAGTTGTGAATGATGTACTTGTAGCGATTCTCAGAAACCACGCGTACACCAAATCACCTTATTTTATGGGCCAGCCTGAATAGTTCTCTGGGTGTTGTGCTAACAAAGAATACAAATCCCACCTCCACCCCACCCCGCCCCACCCCCACGGCATTACAAGCTGACTCCGCGTCTGGGCCTTTATGTCTCCAATGATCTTTTGCAACTACTTAATTTAAGTTGGGTGCAGACAAAACCAGTAGCCGGGAGTTCCTGGGGTCCTATTGCTATTCAACTTAGTTCAGCAGCCTGTGAATAATATGTCTGCCAAACACTGATAATGGCAGTCCTAGCCTGCTCCGGGGTGGGGGAGACAGTGATTCTTGCTGCTTCTGCCAGCATGCCCCTTGGCACTACCCACCATGCACTTTGGCACTACCCACCATGCACCTTGGCACTACCTGTCATGCACCATAGCGCTACCCACATGCACCTTAACATTACCCACCATGCACCTTGGCACTACCCACCATGCACCTTGGCACTACCCACCATGCACGTTGGCACTACCCACCATGCACTACCCACATGGGGTATGTCTACCCACAAGGGGCCGGCCAGTGTCATGTCCTGAAGATAGAAAGAAGCATGGGCAGGGTGGCCCTAAGAGCTGATGGCAGACACCACATCGAGGCTCAGTGTCAACTGCACTCCCTGGGGTAGCCCAAGGAAACCACAGCCGCAAATCCTTTCTTAGCCCTGGGAGGCAATGTGGGTTTCTTGGGGACTAAAATGGTGGTACCTGCTTTAAGACCAAAAAAAAAAAAAAAAAAGAAAAGAAAAATCTTCAGATGAGTGTAGGTCTGTGTAGGATGCTGCTGGTCCAGGAGCCATTCTGAGGGCCACGAAAATAGTCCTCTTTGTATGGCATCTACCCGCTAACGTGAAGAATCTGTGCTGTTCCTTATCCCTTCCCACCGTGTTTTTGGAACAGTTCAGTTGAATTTGTAATTGTTATACAAAACGCTGCACATAGGTAATGTTTGATGATTCCCATTGGAAAGTGGAAAAACAGCTTGAAGGAAAAGCAGTGTCCAAAGTTGGTCCTCACAGTACATTAGGCTGCTACCCACAACCCAGGACTTGGGACAAGTAATGGATGTCTCTCTCAAGGGACCAGTCTCGAGGGGCCGCTGTTCTTGGGGGTGGGGGATTAGGCTGGGACACAGGTAGCAAGGACAACAGTGGTGTTCTGAGGGAGCTCCCTGAGGGAGCCTCAGCCCACCCCTTGCCCCAAAGCCTGGCCGTAGTGGGTCTTGGGACAGTGGCTGCAGGTGACCTGACTCATCCATCAGCTACGTATTCTCCTCCTGCCAATGGTGCAGCCCATGTCAATGTAAGACGGGTGGGGGCTGGAAGCCCCCGGAGATACTTAATAAAACATTCAGGGTCTTCGAATGATTACAGCAATCTATTCTCCAACCCCTGTATCTCCTGCTTGCCTAACTATTTTTCTAAAGGAACGTACAGCTGAATCCCTAGCCTATGGTCCAGGAACACAGACAATCCTGGCCTGCTGTTCTAGCAGTTTTATTTGTCTGGTTTGGGTGAAAGACCAACGGAATATAACAAGATTTAGAAGCACAAAATTTAGAGTCGCAGCTGTATGGGTGTTTATCCTATTTTTCTCTGAGTCTTCACGTTAGTATTTCCCCCGAAAAAACAGAAAGAAAATTGTCATCTTGTCAGCTTGCCAGTTCTTTGTGGGCTGGCTCCATTTTTTCCTCAGATCTTGGATTCCGACATAAGACCTTGACACATGGCAAACATCCACTCGTGATTTAGTGCACGGAGTTGAGGAAACACTCCTGTACTCCGTCCATTAGCGTGGTTAGAAACAGGGAGAGGTTTCTTTCTTTGCCACAGTTCCATCCAGCACCTCCTAAACAGGGTGCCCTGTAGTCAGCCCTCCAGTAAGTAAACCCAAGAGGAATGGGCTCAGGAGCCTACCTTCCAGAATGTTTAGCCCCCTGGAGAGAAGACATGGTGCACGGAAATTACTGACACGATGGAAAATCGGAAGGACCCAGAAGAACAACGGATATGCCGCTGCTGCAGAACACCCTTACCTTGAGCTCTCCTGAGATCCAGCTCCCCCTTCTTTCTGATTAGCTTCCTAAAGGCAAAAAGATCCCTTGGGACTCACATGGCCTGGGTGGATCTGGCTTTGCTGGTAACAGGCAGTGTGACTCGGGGCAAGTCATTTGCCAAGGAAGAGAGGAGATGAGCTAAGGTCTCCCTCACCTGCCATTGTGTACGATTCTAAAGCGACGGAGAAGACAGGAGGGGAAAGAGTGGGCACCTAGGGCAGCAGACCAAGCTGTGAGCCCCAGCCGGGTTGTTTGTTTAATATTCTCCCCTCCCCACCCTCCCATCCTATTACCACGGCTTATTAGAGGTGCTTTATAAAGAGACTGGAATCCATGCTCCGGGGTCTGTACCGCTCTGACCGAGGGGTTTAGCACCATAAAACTCACTTTGTGAAAGTGCAGCAGCTGTGATAAATAAGCTTAAGCCTCAGTAATCACTTTTTCACTTTTACCAATTATGCTAGGCTGCTTTGTGACAGAAGTTAATGCCAAGTAAGAATTTTAAAGAAGCCTCATTTTCCTTGTCTAATTAAATTAAGTACTTGAAAGGTGATTCACATGTTGATTCTCCCCCTCCCCTCCATTAGTCAACTGAAAATTACAGGGTCTTTTAGGAGCCACGTGAATTGCCTGCTCAGCCTCTAGGGTCAGGGAGCCCTCACCCCTGGACGCTCTCCTGCCGGCATCCCGCCCCCCCAACGTTTTGTGTGCAGCTGTCCGCGGTGGGGCTCTCTGGCTGGCGCTGCTCAGGAGAATTGAGGGAGGGCATGCTTGTTTGTCCTCTAATCCTTCCACAAAAATCTGCACGAGGTGCCTCCGTTTCTAAGGTTTTGATATCCCCAACATGCAGCAGGTTATCTCCAGGCTGAGCAGCAAGGACAGCCTCCACTTCGCTCTTCTTCTTTTCATTGTAAACCAGTTCGCCCCCACCTGGAGTGAGAGCAATCATGGGGTCAGCATTGCTGAACTTCCTCTGAGGTGAAGGTCTGGATCGCTTAAATGCCAGGAATCTCCTGACGTCCATTGCAGCAAAATCACCAGGATGCTGTCCTTTGAAACTTGCAAAACCTTTTCTTTTTTGTTTTCTCCTCTTACTCATTCTGCCTCTTGTTTCTGCAGTAGCACACAGGTGCGTTAGAAACTGTAACATAGTCTATGCCTGTATTTCCTTGGGCATAGTTTGGCCTTGGGGAGTACCAGGGAGTCTGGCTGATGGCACCGAGAGGTGAGTGAACCTGCTTTGCCCACACATTAGAAGGATCGTCACCTGCAAAGGGGCTACGTCTGATGTAAGTTTCATTGTTGGATCAAGTATTCACCAGTATCCAAGCCTCATTGCAGGTTACCTCTCTGATATGCAAAATCATTGTGTGTATGCTTTGAAGAGCCTTTGTTATTTCCAAATGAGTACTCTTAAAATGCAAACAATAAACCAACATATTAAGTAAAAAGTGAAAGTCCCTTCTCTTACCCTCTCAATGTGGATCGTGTTGTGTGGATTCTTCCAAATCTTTCTGCATCTATGTGTGCATTTAGTTTTACAAAGTAACCTCTTGGCAGCTTCCTCATCTCTACAATAGAGACCCTTTCATGTTACCATGTGTAGTTATGCCTAATGCTTGTTAATGGCTAAATAAATTCCACATTCCTTTTTTTTCTTTCAACTGATGATTATCAAGCAACCTCTGCATAGGGAGTACTTCCCTAGGAATTGGGGAAATAGCAGGAGCTAATTCTTTTACATTGTCTCTTTTTATTCACTTCTTTCTTGACTCTAAAATACCCCACCTGCTTCCCAACCGCTACATCATTAAGAGCTTTTATTTTCTCAGGCTGAAATTTGCTTGACGTATATTTGTTTATTGTCTGTCTACATTAGAATATAGACTTCATGAGATTGCTGGCATTGCCTGTCTTATTCGTTGATAGATCCCAGCATGAAAACAGCATCTGACATAAACCAGGACTTTAAAAACTACAGATTCTGTGCCTAGCTGGATGGGCAGATGGATGGGCGGATGGATGGATGGATGGATGGATGCATGCATGCATGGGTGGATGGATGGATAGATGGATGGATGGATGCATGCATGCATGCATGTATGGATGCATGGATAGATGGATGGATGGATGCATGCATGGTTGCATGGATGGATGATTCTTATATTTACCTTACATCAAGGGAAGTAGATCTGCTCATTGATGACCTTGATTGGGTTTCCTTAAACTTCCAGCTTAATCCTAGCTATTCTTTGTACCTTTATAAAGGTACACACACTTTATAAAGTGTGTATTTACCCATTTTTCTGTTAAAATATTGACTACTTCCATACAGATGAACAGACAGGCACTCTCTCGGTCCTCCAATCCCCTCCTCCACAACCTCAGAGACCTCACCCAGATCCAGAGCTCCAAGACTAGCCCCCTGGCCTGCAGGGGCTTTCAGACACTTGGCTTTTGTGCCGGGACCAGCGTCTGTTCTGATTGGTCAGCACAGTTGCAAGTGGCTCAGGGTTTTGAGTATCACCCCTGACTGTTTTGGTTCACTTGTTCAAGGGAATCACTCATCTTTCACCTTTAAAAACACATATCAGAGAGATCACTTCCCTGCTCAAAACCCACTGATTGCTTCCAGTGTATCATGGCTTCCAAACCTTCTCTGACCCATATCACTTCACTGAAGCTGCTCTGACTTCTTGTGTTCCCTGACACACAGAGCATATTCCCACCCAAGAACCTTCTTTTGCGCTTAACTGTTCCTCTGCCTGGATTACTCCTCCTCTGAGAACACAGGGCAACTAGTTCAGTCATTCTAGTCCTGGCCAAAGGACCTTCTCAGAGAGTTCGCCCCCCAGCCGTTTGGCCAAAAAAGGTCAAGCTTTTTGCTCCAAATCCCTTTATATGTCTTATGTTTTACTTCATAGCATTTGACCTACATATATATGCCTTGAGCTAGCAGACCTGTGGTAAGTATATATCATATATTTGTGTATATCATATCTGTACATACTACACTATATACTTAAAATATAGGAGACCCTCAATAAATTATATACAAATATATAATGTGCAATACTATGTTTATATATAAATTAGATGTGACAAATATCTATACACATATATAAATAAATATATAGACATATATTTATAAATACGTGAAAATATTTTTATATATCATAAATACACACATATCGTATATACCAGAATATAATAAATCCTCAATAAATTATATATAAATATATAATATACAGTACTATATTTATATATAATATAAATGATAAATATATATACTTTTATATTTATAAATACATAAAATATATTTTTATTTTTGTATATCATAAATGCACACATTTATGGAGTGAGCGCTCTCATGGGGTCAGAATACTATATTCCTGGAATATAGCAGATCCTCAATGTGTCTTATCGTGTGTTTATATACGCACACAATATACAATGCATACATGTACACACACATAGATTTCTATATACAGATATATATATTTATGCATATATTTTTCTCTCTATGTATATTTATTTATCCATACACACACACACACACACACACACACACACACACATACATATATATGTATGTACAAAATGTTCCCGTGGTGGAGTCTCCGGTCCTCCCAACACTGAAGCAAAATAATTATACTCATTAAGTCATATTTCCATTCACTTGCTGATATATCCAGGTATATGGTATATATATACATATATACACACAAACACACACACATACACATATGTATGAATGTAATGTGTATATATATATATACACACACACACACACACACACATACATACATATATGTGTGCGGGAACATTTTCCACACGGGAACATTTTCTTACTGTTCCCATACAATAGGCAGTATTTTGTTTCATTTGATGCCTGAGCTGTCATCATCAGTCTGTACAGGGTCTGCTCCCGATTCATTTATTAATAGCATGTTACTCATCAAGCTTCCACACAGCTCGGATCTGGAATAGCGACATGAACGTTCACTGGCGTCTGAGCTCCCCCATCCCTCAGAGCAGGTGCCACCAGCCTGCGGGGAGATTTTATGACACTCCCGTTTCCTTGCTTCGCTGGTGGGAGTTGTATTGTGCATCCGTATGTGCCGACAATGGTCTTCCACTGTGCTTTTCGGAAGATCAAGCAGTGGAATGCATGGCTTCTTAGGACAATGAATTTTTCCCCGACCTTAAAAAGAATTTTTTTTCTAGTTTTTAAAATAGTTCTCTTTTCCTTTATTTTTATTTTCTCCATTTTCTCTTTATGTTTCTTTTGCTTACTTTGTTTCTTTCCCTGTCCTTTAAATATAAAATTTTCAAACAAGAGTGAGAAATGATATAATGAAAAGCTTCCATATAGAGGAGGAGTCATATATATAGAGTCAACACTTGTGACGATTCGAACATCACTGCTTTGTCTCTCTGTGGACATACCCACATGCATATCTTTTCATGCCGTTTAAAAATAAGTTGAAGACATCATGACATTTCACCCCTAAATACTTCGCCCTGTATCCAAGATTACAGACATTCTTCCATACAAACATGCTGCCAGTATCATTCCCCAGAAACCGATGGTAATTCCATAATCTAATGTAATATCCAGTCTGTATTCAAATTTTCCCAATCGCCGGAAGAATGTTAGAACTTTTTCGGTATTATTTTTAATCAGGATCTAATCGAGGTTTACGCGTTGTCTTTGGTTGTGTCCCTGTGGTCTCTTTGGGTCTAGAACCATGCCCCCTACCTTCTTACTGACTTATTTTTAATCTCGTGACATGAAAGAATCTAAAGGAATTTTCGGGGAGAACATCCCATAATCTGGATTTGCGGGACTGTTTATTGCTGGTGTCATTTCTCTCGTTCATCTACTTTTGGAATTTCCTGTAAGCTGAAAGCCAGCCTGACGAGGCCGGAACCAGGGTAAACATTCTTGGGAAATGTGTTGCTTCGACAATGCTGTGTACTAACATCCATTCAGAAAGTTTCATCTGCAAAGGCAGTTGAAAGTAGACAGTTCCCAGGCCTTGCAGAAAGACTGCTAATCTACTTGAGCATTAAACAGGCAAGAATCCTTTCTGCCCTAGGAAAGCCTTAATGAGGAAAACATCTGGCCACTCGGCAGAGGCTGGGAAACGCTGGCGTCCCTTCCAGGAACTAGCCCATGCTTGGTGAGGCAGGGCATTCTAACCGACGTGACAATTTTTGCCTGTTTATGTCAGTCGAAGTGAGGTGAGGCCACCTCTGGCCAGCCCTGTTTGTTGGCTTTTGAGTGGAGGATTTTGTTCTTTATGTCGACAACATGGCGGTTCTTCCTTTCTTCCTTTTTTTTTTTTTTTCCTCTCTGCCTCTAATCCCATATTTCATCTCTCAGGCCAAGAGCTGAATAACAAAGTAAATAGATGGCCCAAGTTGGCTGGTCCCACAGAGTTGGAGCTAAGAAGGCTTTCCTGAAAATTCCCCCTTCCTTAGGTTTTAAATCCTGTGACTCAGACTTTTTTTTTGCGTTTACACACACGCGCATGCACCCACCCACACACTCTCTCTCTCAGAAATATGGCTGGGAAATTGGAAGTTGGAGGACCATTATGTGCCTCTGCTCCCACCTAACCCAAGTGGCCATTTCTAGATGCTATTTTTAAATCGTTTCCTTCCTGTAAAATAAGAAGCTCGTGTATTAAAGAAAACCATCTTTCCTCACACTGGGAATGATTGGGGTCTACTAATGAGAAAGCGTGAAGGTGTGTATACTGTTCCTGGCTCCTTCTGAGGGCACAGAACTTCCTGGGTAAGGGGGAGGAGGCCGGAGTGCTGGCAACTGCTTTGCCCTGAACTCTGGAAGTACAGTCTGCCCCTCAGACTATCATCTCCTCCCCAGCACTAGATGACTCCCCGGGGCTGACGATGGCCCGGAAGCTGTGGTTCTCAAAAGCTGTTTGCCGTGCGCGTGCATAGGTGCATGCATGTGTGTCTCTGTATATTTTTTATTTCATTTAGCCCTTCATCATGACTCTCCTGGATGGGTACTCTAATACCACAGGGTAAAGATGAAGAAACTGAGGCATGGAGGGACTAAGTGACTTGCCCAAAGTCACACGGTGAGGAAGTGGTGAAGGTGGGATCGTTGCCCACGTCTGTGTGTCTTAGACACTCTCAGAGTCTCCTCTCCGGGCCAAATAGCACTGCGTTTGACCTAACCAAGCCCTTGACTGGAGTTTCTGTGGTGTTTCGAAACAGTTCACCCAGAGCGCAGGTGATGTGCCTCCAAGGCCAGGCCACTGTGGGTTTGGTTTTGATGGACGCCATCTTGGCACATTTCACTGTGAGTCATTCTCTCCCCTCAGACCAGAGCCGCGAAAGCGTCCGGTGTGCTCTTTGGTATTGTTGACGTCGTGGGGATATTGGATTTCTCATCAGCCTGTCCAGCGAAGGGCGGGCACAGGTGGGAGATCCCTGTTTCCACACCTTAACCAAACAGCACCACCCAACCAAAAGCCCATGGCCTTCTGCCTTGAGAAACTTCATGGTGCCTCAGAGCAGCATTTCAGTTTTCTGAACATGTTCCCCAACCCAAAGGAAACTAGTTGTTGGTTTTATTAGAACCTTCCTAGTGGTACCACTCTGGTGGGTCAAATTGCAACTGGTAAGGCTGAGACATGTTCATGCACAGACAGGCGGTGACATTTGATAAGGAGGAACCCATCCACAGGTCTGAAGGCCTGTGAAGGCCAGAGCTTCCCACAGGGCTGACCTCCTGTGGGCACTTAGGCACTGGTGGGGACGGCAAGGTTTGAGAGTGGGAATTGTCCCCCCAAGCCAGGAGGATCACACGGGCATGTTGGCTCACTCCAGCAGGGCCTCAAACTTTCTGTCCCAGAAGAGATTGCCAAATCTCGGGGTGCCACGGGGATTTGCCTGGCCATCCCACAGGTTGCGCCCAGGCCCAATACAATCACGTGAGTTTGGAAAGCAAGAGAAAGCATGGTGGCTTCCCTGCTGGAGTAAAAGTGAGTCCTGATGAGTCAGGCTTCAGAGGGATGGAACTACACATGTGGTGAAATATTTTCTGAACCTTAAATCAAGACTTATGGTCCCTTAATGGGTATTTACGCTGTGTGGGAGTCTGGGAAGCAGCTTGGGAAAGAATATTTTCTAACTGAAATTTGGATTTCTGGCACATTTTGACAACTTTTGAGCCCTGAGGTTTAGAATGTTTGGAATTGTAACTTTTCTGGAGAATCCGGGCTGTTGATCACTGTAGTAGTTTGCTAGAGCTGTCATAACAAAGTACCACAAACCAGCTGGCATATTGTCTCTCTGCTCTGGAGGCTGGATGTCTGGGATTGAAGGGTCAGCAGGGTTGGTTCCTCCTGGGGCCCAAAAGGGAGAGAATTTTTCCAGGCCTTTCTCCCAGCTTCTAGTGGTATGCTGGCAATCTTGGGCATTCCTTATCTTGGTGAAATATCACCCTGGTCTCTGCCTTCATCTTCCATGCTGTTCTCCGTGTGTGTGTGTGTGTGTGTGTGTGTGTGTGTGTTAGTGCATCCAGATTTCCCTGTCCTATAAGGACTCCAGTCATATTGGAAGAGGGCTCACTCAGATGACTTCATCTTGACTTGGTTAAACCTGCAAAAGCCTTATTTCCAAATAAGATCACGTTCTGGGGTCCTAGGGGTTAGTCCTTCAACATAGGAATCAGGGGCCACAGTTCAGCCCACTGTAGTGACCCTATTAACCTCACCTGTCTGTGACCTCCCTGGTATGGTCCAGTTCCACAATGTCTCTGGTCACTGGGTTTAGGTGGAAAGGTGAGGGCTCACCTTCCAAAATTTGCTCATCAAAGGAGGAGGCTGTGAGAAAATACTGGCAGTGGGCCTTAGCTATGGCTTGGGGTTGGGACGAGTAAGCCATTGCACAAGAAGAGAGAGCTCTGTTTCCTAGCAACTGAGTTCCCTCCTTTTTTTTTTTTTTTTTTAAGATTTTTTTTTTAATGTATCTGAGATAGAGAGAGAGCACAAGTGGGGAGAAGGATCAGAGGCAGAGGGAGAAAGAGACTCCCCGCTGAGCAAGGAGCCCAATGTGGGACTTGATCCCAGGACCCTGGCATCATGACTTGAGCTAAAGGCAGTTGCTTAACTTATTGAGCCACGCAGAGGCCCCAAATCCCCTCCTTTTTAGCAGCATGTCGGAAGGCTTTCCCCAGAGGCTCTGTCTGGGCTCTGGCTCAATGCCACACCCACAAATGGAAGATACCAGAAAGGGGGGCCCCTGAGTGCTTCCTAAAATCTTCCTAAAAACAGAACCACAGGGAGCCATCAGCTCCTTGGAACTACGACCATCCTCCCCCACACCGTCTGTAAGAAGATTGGACCGGAGGGTAGGAGGGAAAGGTCCCGGTTGTATTGGCAGCTTTGGGGAGGGCTAGCATTTGTGCTTTCTCCCACCCCAGCCAAGTAAGGGAGATGGCTACTGGGTATTCCTCCTGGAGCCCAGGGTGCTCGAGAGAGGGGGCCTGCACCTGTCTGATCACCTGGCTGCTTGCTGTACTGACCGCCAGCCCACACAGCACGGTAAGCAGATGGAGGAACACCTGACCCAGATATGGGAACCTGTTCCTGCCTGAGATTTGTACGGGGACTTGCAGGATTGTGGACCCCATCCCTGTCCCATTCCAGGTCTTTGAATGGGACAAAAGCAGAGAAAATCAGAGTGTGGTCCTGACTCTTCCCTGATCATCGTCCCGGTCCCAGCCTCTGGGGCTGGAGATGGGGCACAGATGGCAGAGTGAGGGAAAGAAGGCTCCTGCTCTCTCCACCCCCAAGGGAAGGAGCATGAGTTGGGCTGGACTGAAGCAAGCCAGGCAGGAGGCTGATGTTTCAGCTTGGCCCTCAACCCTTTTAGCATCCAGAAGACACCAGAAAGTGGAATGAGCACGGCCAAAGGGCCATTCCCAGCACACGGTTCGGGGCAGAGATGGAAAGAAAGAAAAGTCTCATGATGTGACCCCCACCCACCCAGGGAACCCTCTTAACACAGAAGTGCTATGCAGCCGGGAAGTGAATCATGCTAGGGGACCCAGAGCTGACTGCCCCCAACTGTGCCACAATGGTGTATTGATTCTTTTGAATCAAAGCTACTTGGAAAACAGCCGGCCCGAGGACACTCAGACCCTCCTCTGCCCCCCTGAAAGCAGGCAAGAAATCCCCATATAAAAAGTACCCTTCTTGTACTAAGAAGTAAAAAGACATCCTTACAACCAGACACAAGGACTTCAAAACCAAGAAAGCTGGAGAAAAAAAAAAAAACAAAAAACAACCTTCTTTTTTTTGTTGTTGTTGGTTTTTATGTTTTTTTTAAATGTTTTTATTTTGTTTTGTTTTACTAATTAAAGCTCCCAACATCTGTTTTCTTTATCCTATCAATTCCTCACCAACATATTGTCTTTGACTAAAATGTATAAAACCTACCTGCACTGGTTCTCTCTTTTGGGTCTCAATTTTATTATTGAACCTCCATGTGCCCATAATAAGACTTTGGGTTTTTTTCTCCTGCTGATCTGTCTCATGTCAATTTAAGCCCAAACCAGCTGGAAGGATCCTTTAGGGAAGAGGGAAGTCTCTTTATCCCCTACACTTGCATCCCATTGTCTCCTGGGGTGGGGCTGAGGAAAGCTGATTTGCATCGTGGGTTAAAGCCCCCAGTGCTGTGCCCCCTTTGCAGGGTGAGGGTGGTCTCTGTGGCTCCACTCGGAAGTAGAGGCAGCTGTGTTCCAGTCCCAACCACACACCTCCATGCTGTGTGGCCTCAGGTAGTCCCCTCCATCCCCAAGGCTTGGTTTCCACGTCTGGACGGCGGTCACAGGACTACCACGAAGACGATGAAGATGCTGTGTGTCAAAGGCACCGGCAGGTGAGCAAACCGTAACCAGCCAGATGGCCAACTTTGCTTTGTGTGGTCAGTTCTCGCACGGCAAAAACCGCACCATGAAGTGTGGGTGCAAAGGCTCTCCCGAAAATATCTGTGTCTCTAATTCCCGTAACCATCCAGATAACGCCCCAATTTTGTTTTTCTTCTTAAGAGGAATTACCCAATAGAGGTTGGAGCTTGTTTATTAGCGGTTCATTGTGCACGGCAGCAAAAGGCGGAGACTGTTGAAGACAGCAGTTATTTAAAAACAAAAAGCACAAGTGGTCTATTTATTTTAATAAACCACACAGTTGCTATGGCATGATCTGTGGGCCTGTGGATCATTGGACAGTCTAGAGTCCAAGGTTCTAGATCGTAAAGGATTATGAGATGCACCCATGAGTTTAATGACTTTTCTGGGGGGAAAATACCATCACCTACAATGTATATACACATCCATTGTAAGAGACATCGTGGTTTCAGAAGACATTAACATTTGGTGAAAATGCCAGCAGGGAAATAGGGTGTGTGAACGCACAGTGTCCCAGGGGATTGAGGACAGCTGCTGTCTTCTGTGAGGACAAGGAGGGATGGGTACAGGGCAGGGATGGTTTGGGGATACTATTGAGTTGTGGGTTAGAAAGGTTCCTCTATGGTGGGAGTCCGGAAGCCTCGTAGGCATAAATATCCCCTCTTAGAGAAAACACACTTCCCTTTTTTTCCACACCTCGCTCAGAGAACCTTCTCTGGATTTTTTTTTCTTTTTATTTTTTTCCACTTTATATCTGCTCTCGGGGTTTACTTTGATCTGGTTTGGCCTCAACAAAAGGTTGAGGAAAGGGAATGAAGGGGCCAAGGTCGCCTCCCCCAAGTGTTGCTACATGTGCCTTTCTCTCCCCAGCCCCCGCCCCGGGCTCTCTTCCTGGGGCTATCCACACCCCAGGTACTTGCGTTGCTTTGAACTGACATTACTCTTTCTTCATGCAATGGACCAAACTTCCTTTCCTCCTATTTCTAATATGTACATTTTTTCATAACTTAATATTTTTAAAAGATTTTTATTTATTTGACAGAGAGAGTGAGAGAGCACACGCAAGCAAAGGGAGGGAGGAGAGGGAGCACACATAAGCAAGAGGCAGAGGGAGAAGCAGGCTGCCCACTGAGCAAGGAGCCTGACGAGGGGCTCGATCCCAAAACCCCGGGATCATGACCTGAGCCAAAAGGCAGATGCTAAACCCACTGAGCCACCCAGGTGCCCCATATTCTAACATTTCTGAAATGGCTTGTCGTTTAAAATTGATAGCATCCGAGAGTCCATGATGCCTAGAGTTGACGTACTTGGCAGTCCCATGCCAGCTTTGTGTCCTGATGTTGTCCCCGGGATCAAGTTCAACTCTGTGTTGGCTTGTGCTCGCCCCCCGCCCCATGTGGCCACAGCACAGAGTGGCCTGGGTGCCCATCCCACTTCACACTCTCTGCCCCCATCCAATGCTGGACATTCTGCAGGCCTCCGAGAAGACCTCCCAGCCCGCCTGAAGCCTCCTCTGACCCACAGATGTGGTGGGAGCTTTTTGTCCCCTGCTCACGGGACTACCACCTGCAGACTGTGGACTTCATGGTAATGAGCTTTGTGTGTCCTGTTCATCTAGCACCTGGTGCTCACCACCAAGTTCTGTTAAAAAAAAAAAAGAAGAAGAAGAAGAAGAAGAAATTCGACCAAGTAAATCAGAAGATCTAATTGGCTTTATTAAGGAATTCGTGAATTCAGCCGCAACCCGTCTAGCAACCAAGGAGATGCTCCCAGCAGTCGTGCAAAATGGGAGGCAAGGAGTTATTAGCAACAGATAAGAAAGGATTGTTTCAAGCCAGATCATCTTCTTCTGGGGGAGAAGGCAACAGCAGGAGTTTCTTTTTTTTTTTTTAATCATGCATTTGACCCACTAGTGCTGATCAGGAAACTTAGCGGATTGACTATTAAAAGGTGGCATTCCTGGGATCAGTCAAAATTGTAATTAAGTCTCGTTTGCTGTTGTAATAAGGAGGCAAATGACTCCATTTGGGGCTTGTTGATTTCTTTTTCTAGCAGTCCTTAAGAGAATGGATGAATAATGACCATTGTGTTGCAACACTTGTTGAGTACGTTATGATTAAAATGTTGCAAAGGCAGCTGGCAGCAAGGCGATCCATTCTCTTTAAGCCCTCACACACCATCATTACCGGCATGAGGGGGGACAGAGATGCTGCGCAGGAAGTCGGGGTGAGGATGGTGTCACGGGAGCAAACGATCATGCCCACTTCCCTTCCCACTGCTGAGCTTCGTACAGCATGAATGCCCACGGGATCCTTCCCCTGCCTTTCCCACAGCATGTGCCAGCCTTTCCTCTCCTAATGTCAGCTCTCTATCGGTTGCAAACTGAGGAAGTTGAGGAACGAGGCCAGACGTTGCACACAGGGACACTGAGAGCTGTCCTCGGTGTAAATTCCTACCTAGAACTGGAGGCATTTTCCAGTCAAAGGTCTTGCCTTCAAGGATGGACATGTACCTCCTGGGGGGGAGGAGCAGCCCCAGAGGCTTAGGGGAATCCCCAGCAATGAATCCGCTGCTCCCTCAAGTTCAGTCCTTTCTCTTTCACTGCTTTTTGATAATGAAGCCATTGGTGTCCTTGAATTAGCTAGGGACCACCTGAGGATTTTGCCTTTGTCAAAAAACTCTGAAATCGGTTAGCTTTTGCAGCATGGGCAAATCAAGAGTGCTTTCCATTTGCATTTTATTTTCAGGCGGGGGTAGGATATTGGATTGAAGGATTGGGTTTAGAAGCAATTGACATTTTCAGAGTAGGAACGGCACTAGCTTCAAACCCCAAATCTTATTTCTTTGGAGAATCTTTTATTGTGGATACAATAAGAGTCTTTCGCAAATGTATAATTCACTTGGGGGGCCAGCTGAGCAAGCTAGGTCAGATTCCTGTGCACCCTGCTATAGCTGTTGTTTTACTAAGCGGTCCCAGGGGAGCAGGCCTCCTGGTTCCATTCCTGGGGGCCGCTTTTGTCCCCACGCTTATCCTGCAGAATTCCCATGTGCTCTCCTATCCCTTTCCCCTGCTTAAAATACAACCTACCCCTTTAATGGGGGCGGGGCTGACTAGGATATGGGCCACTTTGGAGGTAATAGGGCTCAAGTGACGGTGCCTACCTCTGCAGAGAATAAGAAACAGGAAGGATTTCCTCTAGCCATATATAACAGCTACTCGTGACTTTGCTATGAGGATCTGAAAGAGAATCTGGGCTCATCGTTCCAGAAAGAAGTTAGCCTCTCCCTTTTTCTTCTAGAAGCAGGCCTCAGGGATTTCTCAGGGCCTGGCCCCAGAGGGAGTCCCAGCCAGTCTTTGGGGGAAAATGAAGCATCCTCACAGAGCAAGAATGGAGGGCCTTATATCTCCCCTCACTCCTCGATCCCCGCCGGCCCCCCTGCCAGGAAGGGAGGGGTGATGGCCATCCTGAGTTCCCCACATGGCAGTGTTTATAAAGAAATGGTGACTCTACTTGTGAGCTCCAGGGTTTTGAAATGTTAATCAGCTTTTCCCCTGAATGCAGCTTCTCTTGGCAGACATTCCAAGGCTGTCGGGAGTCTGGTGGAGGGTGGAGGTCCCACGTAATCGCCCAGTATCTATCTGATTTCGCTTTCAATGAGAGATCCTGAATCACTCTTCAAGATCACTAGGAACATCCGGTGGATTTTGGTTCCTTGACTGTGTCTCATGGACGGCTGACCTTCTGGAGGAGTTGGCAGACTTAAAGAAAGCAGCATGCAGGGCAGAAGGATTTCCGCAAAGGCCACAGGCTTGAAATGATGACAGATGACAAGCAGGCGTGGGTGCCTGGGCTCCGGTGGATACTCTTACCCAGCGAAAGGCATGAGGTGTCCTTCCTTGGGCACCCCAGTTGGGCTGGCCAGGTGCTCCAAGAGATATGGGAGGCAAGGCAGGGCAAGGGGAGGGCTAAGCCTGGGGGCTGGAGAAAGCTGGAGCCCACCCAGGAAAAGAGCCAGTGTGTTCCTTCCTCGTCAGATGGTGGGAATATAGCTGTGCCGTTTCCAGGGCAAGGGCATGGACGGCACCCACAACAACAGAAGATCAGGACTGATTCTGCATCTGGGGTAAGAGGTAGCTGCATGGCCTGGAGGGGCTTTTTTATTATTCAGTTTTTTTTTTTTTTACATTTTATTCTAGCATACTTTACATACAGTGTTATATTAGTTTTAGACTCAACACTCAGTGCTCATCACAAGTGCCCTCCTTCATCCCCATCCCCCATTTTACCCATCCCCCACTCCCCACCCAACTGGTAATCACCAGTGTGTTCATAGTTAAGGGTCAGTTTCTTTATCTCTCTCTCTTTTTCTCTTTGCTCACTTTTTTGGTTTGTTTGTTTCTTAAATTCTGTGTATGAGTGAAATCCTGTGGTATTTGTGTTTTTCTGATTGACTTACCTCACTTAGCCTGATACCGTCTCGCTCCATCCATGTTGTTGCAAATGTCAAGATCCCATTCTTTTTTATGGGTGAGTAATATTCCATTACAGACCCCTTCTTCTCCGTCCATTCATCTGCTGTTGGACACTTGGGCTGCTTTCATAATTTGGCTATAGTAGATAATGCTGCTAGAAACATCGAGATGCAGATACCCCTTTGAATGGTATCTTTGTATTTTGGGGGCGATTACCCAGTAGTCCTGAAATTGCAAGAGAAATGTAAAATGGAAGGAAATTAAGATGGATACACGAATCCTTCAGCAAGTCTTGACTTCAGACAGAATACAATTCTTCCTCATTCCTGAAGCCTCCGCCTTTCCTTCACTTGTTTGTCTGTACAATCCTTTGTTCCAGGAACGGGATCATCGTTGATACTTAGTGACGAGACTGAGATCCCAACCCAGCTCTTGTCAGAAGACCACCTTGAAGACCTAACAGAGGCACATAGCAGATTCCTGGGGAAACCGCCCAGATCCTGTGTTTTCCTCTAACCCCCCCCCCTGCCTTTTATCCTGGGCGGGCTTGCCGTCTGGGGGGCAGGAACCTGCGGTAGCCTCCTTTGTCTGGCAAAGTAATAAACTATCTTTCCTCTTTATCCCCAAACTCCATTTCTGATTTTCACATTTCCGATGCAGAGCACGGAGGTGGGTTTCCAACAGCAGCGCCAGAGGCTGGATTGCTGGATGGATCCTAAGGCGGTTCTATTTTTAACCCTTTGCGAAATCTCCCTGCTGTTTTCCGCAGGGGCCGCACCAGTCTGCGTTCCCCGCAACAGCACATGAGGATTCCTTCTTCGTGGTGGGGCTGTTTTAAAGAGACCTCTGAATAGCTTCCTTCTTGGCAGGAGGCTGGGCTGGGTGGAAGGCAAGGGGTCCCGTGGGCTCTTGCAGCGCACCTGCAGCCTCCCGCCTCCCTCCTCCTGTGTGGTGCAGGGTGGGGGGGGGGCGGTGTTCGATGAACAGTTGTTGCAATGGGCCTGGGATGGCCTTCCTAACAAGTCACAGGCCTTTGGGACCCCTGGCCCTGACAGCTCACTTCCCTGGAATGCTACAAGGCGTGCTGAGCTCACTCCCCAGCGGGAAGTGTGCAGCCCGAAGTGACCTGCCCTATCTGGCTTGGCCATCTTGGATTCTTAGGGGGTTTTCCCTTTTCTGGGTGATTTTCAGCCACACGAAGTTTTGTGTCTGAATCTCCTCTGTGGGGAATGGGGGGGTGGGGGTAGAGGGTGGAAGGTTGACACCGCAGCGTGCTGGTCTCTCAGCTATTGTGGGGAAAGTGGGTGGCAGCTCCAGAGGAGAAGGGACCCAAGACAGCCATGGGAGAAGACAAGTTTACACCAATAGCTATAACAAACGCTCCCCATTTCTCAGTGGTTCAGCATAAGAGACCTTCATGTCGCTTGGATCATGTAATGGTCCAAGGCAGATGTTCTTGGTCACCGGGTAGGACCATCCCACCTTGTCTCCAGTCCCCTGACTTGCTGTTTCTGTAGTCAGCAAGTGGAGAGAAGAGGTTGGGTTTCTTAGGATCCCAACCCAGAAGTGACTGAATGGCTGGTTCCATTCTGTTGGCAAGAACTGGACACGTGGCCTCGCCTGGATGCCAGGGACGTAGGGTCTGTAGTCCTGGTGGGCCTGTCTCCTAGTGAGCATCCCATACTTGGGCAGGGGGCATCCGGGTCTAGAGCATGTATAGTCACATCTGCCCCAGCAGGGACAAGGTCCAGGATGACATGAGTAATGGTGGGAAAAGGCTGCTCTCTGAGGACTACTTACTGGAGGAGAAAGAGGGAAGAGACTCTCAGGGTCCCAGTCCCGGGGAGACGTGTCAATGGCTATAGGCCCAGGCTTAGGGAGAGCTTGCCCTCCCCCCCCAAGAAATGTGGACTATTTCTGACAGCCTAGGAAGCTGTCTTAGAGGAAGCAGGCTTAGAGCAGGGAGCAGGCTTAGAGCAGGGAGCCTTGGTGGGGAATGGCGGTGAGCAAAAGAGAGAGTTCGTTCTTAGGGAATGAGAGTTAGAACAGAGCCAAATGTGGGGTCCTTTCAGGCCAGGGCACCCCAAGGGGGTCAGAGTGCTTGCAACCACAGCACAGATCCTACCCTGGAAATAGGTGGGTTCGTGGGCAAGTGAGCCCTGAATCCGGGTGGGAAAGCTGGCAGGCCTGGGGCTCCCACAAGGGAGTCATCTGCAGTTCCTTCACTGTCTGCTGGTGACTTGGAAATGGTCGCCCACAAATACTCCAAAAAGAAAGGGAGGCATACGTAACAGGTGAAGTTTGAATTATGGTAATTACTGGGACAATGAACACTTTGGAAATCTGAATGAATGATTCGGATGTCAGTCCTTTTGGGGTGTCTCATAAGTGAGTAAAGCAGATGACTAAAATTTTATCTCCCAGAGCCCAGAATCCATCGTTCCGCTGTCTGGCTGGCTGCTGGAATATTCAAAAGACATCATCTTAGACCAGCAGTGAAACAAAAACTATCTCTAACCCAAGTAGGAAGTGATTGAGGCATGAGTAAGCCTCGATGAGGGCAGAAACAATAGAAGGGAAACAGGAACAAAAAGAAAAATCAGTGTAAAGAAAGGAATATTTGCTTCGTGGCATGGATAACTCTTAATTATTTATCCTTGGGATAAAATGAAGGTTTGAGTACACCACGTGATCGTCGATAAAAGTAATTGTATCTTTTTACCCTTTCATAGACCCCCTCCCCCGAGTCACAGACACTCAGCCAAAAATGATATAATATGTAAAGCCAAAAATTTGAGTGGGAGAGAAACTTAATAATGATAATTAAATGGATAAACATATGTTCTGCCAAAAGTTCAGCAATGTTGTAATCAACTGAGTAAGAGTTTTCTCAGAGATACTCAACACGAAGTTTCTCAGTTTGTAAGGAAACACAGTGAGCTTTCAACTGGAGAAAAGTGTGAGCCAAAAACAAGAATTTGCTGCTCTGGCTTTATTCAGAAAGCCTCCGGATGGACTGTAAGGGTGATCTAAAGGGAGAAAGGCAACGAACCGAGTGGAAACTTCTGGTGGGCCTCCAGCTTCAACGTGGCCTGTAAAAGAAATCATTGCAGGAACTGGTGGACAGAGAGGCACCCATTACATCACTCAGCCCAGGATTATAAGAGCAGAAAAGCAAATTACAGGAAAAGTGGCTTGTGCAGCCTCTTAATGCTGTTGCAAGGGAAGAAGTAGCCTATTACCGACAGAAGCTTCCAGCTCCTCCCTCAGGCCAGCCGGGTTGGCGGGAATGATGGATACTGTCAGCCAGGTTCCCAGGGGCCCATGTCAGGTGACAGCAAGGGAGGGAGCCCAGGAGAGAGACTATCAGGGGAATAGACAAGAGTCCCTGGTTGGGTGAGGATTAGGGCTCCCCAAAGAATGAATCAAGCGAAGCCCTGACCCAGGTAGAAGGGAGAGCCAGCTAGCCCCATGCCTGGGCAGACACGCAGCCCCGAACCCCTCTCAGTGTGACTCCCACTGAGGGCCCTAGCTCCGCCATTGCCACAGGCCTCCAACGCTGCCATGTTACGTGTCCCTACAGGGACACTGTACCAGGAATAGTCTCTGCTTTATTCTTTGGTCCAGAGTATGAAGACGGAGGCCTCACCACACACACCTCCCCACCCAGCCATATCAAAGTGTTGGGTTGGACGCTCAAGGTCTATGTCAAAAACGCCAAATCTCAAAACCAAGTCTAGCCTCCCTTCACCAACCCCTCATGGCCTCCCTACCCTTCTGACCCCTCTCAGGAAACCACGGGAAAAGGGGCTTACACATGGCTTGTTTCCCTGGCTCTTGCCCAAGGGACGATCCTGTGGCCAGAGCAGATTTGGGACAGCAGGAACACATGTCATAGAACCTGGTTGTATGCTATGGTCTGAACACTTGTGACCTCACCCCCAAATTCAGATGTTAAAGCCCTAACCCCCGGTTGTGAGAGCATTCGGAGGCAGGCCTTTGGGAGGTATATAGGTTTAGATGAGGTCTTCCCGGTGAGGCCCTCAAGATAGTACTACAGTCCCCATAAGAAGAGGAAGAGAGCCCAGAGACATGCTCTTTCTCTACCGTGTGATTTCTCTTTCTGGTATAGGAAAATCTTACAAAAGTTATCTGATGAATTCTGTGCTGATGATGCTCTTGTTCCTAAAGGTTTTTGTCCTCTAGAAAAATGAGTTAAAGACCATGAAGCATGAGGCCCCTGACATGGGCTTGCTGGAGGTGGTTTTGAAGCTGAGGCTTCTCCAGCTCTCAGAGAGGGAGGCTGCACTTGCCCTTGGCCAGGGAAGACTCCTCAGCCTTGCCCTTTTGGAAGACTTCCCCAGGAATGCAAATGATCATGGTTCTCCATTCATAACTTCTGCTGGGACCCTATTTTGAAAAGGGTGTCTATCAGCATGTGTTGGATGATCATGGTTCCAGCTTTGCTCATCGCACCATCCCTCTGAGATTCAGACCCCAATTTGGTGCTTGTCACTTCTCAACTAAGTGTTCTGGCTGAACACCACCCACTGCTGGTGGTTGGTGGATAGTGGAAGTCACTGCATCTTCTTGAGTCTGGCCTTTGGATTCCAGGTGCCCTCTGATCCCTCCCCTGCAGCCCAGAGCCCCAGTGGAGCTTTCCCTGCCCCTGGCCTGGGGGCAGAAGTGTGAACACACAAAGAAAGGGCAGCCTGGGGAGTCAAATGATGGGTGACAGGTGTCAGGACTTGAAGCCAGGAACATATAACCTGGTCCAACGGAGGCCCCTTGGGTGCATCTGGGTGACCCCTCAAGATGAATCCTCAAGGTGCCTTTATGGATGGTGGGTGGGAAGTCTTCTGTGAGAAGAGTCAGCAGCCAGATAAACAACACCATCGTGATCATTTCAACTCCTTACCATCCCCTTGGGGGAAAAGGTCAGTTTAACTAAATCATCATCATCATAGAAGTTATTTTCATAGGCCAAGGTTCTGATGGAATAGATTTGGAGACAGACCCCCAGAGAAGCTGTGTGAGGAGCCAGAACCTTCTGGCCACTTGGTGGCAAAGCCAGGCCTTGGTTCCAGTCCTCCTCACTCCTTTCCCCACACAGATGAGTGAAGTATTCTCCATCAGTCCATTGACCTTCTTTGTCTTCAAATCACAGCAAATTCAGTGCCTTGTACCTGAACTATTTCTCTGGAATACTCTTGATAGGTCTTCTTAGACTTTTGGGGTGTTGCTAACTTTAAAAAGAGGAAATCATAAGGAGAAATGGGATAGGAGCCCCTGATTTATAATATCTGTCTTGGTCATCTCTTCTCAAGAATTCCGTCAACTTTATATTATCTGTCTTGGTCATCTCTTACCAGGAATTCCATCAAATTTCTTAAGGGTTATTGAGGGAGTCATACTCTCAGCTTTCATCAGCTACCCCTCAAACCCTTGCTAAGAGGCAGTACACCTCTTGCGGGGACTTGGGCTTCTAATCAGGCCAGAGAGCCTGGGCCAGCCTGACTTCCATCCTCGCACACACCCCTGGATATCTGCAATGCCCATGTCATTGGATAACCAGGTGAAGCTGTTCTCTGACACCACGTCTATCATGGTGTGACATGACATTTCTCAGGCCATGAGTAAAGCCAGGCTGGAAAAACTCCAAGGTAACTGTGGGTATTCATAGTGCCTAGAGCAAGGAGGAAGGAGTCAGGAGAAGCTGGGAAGTGGCTCGGCAGTTGCCTTCCATGTCAGAAAGAGAGCACCTTGCTCCCTTTCTGGTGCCTATGACTTATGAGTAGGAACTGCTCTCGTAGAGATGCACAGGCCCCTATTTCTACTCTTAGGTCTCCTTTGGGCTGTGCACATACCTCAGGCAGTCAGCTTCTTGTGTTTTGGCTCTGTACTCAGCATTGGTGAAAAGTCAGAATTTAGGGGGTGCTGCCTCCTCGGTGTCCTTCTTCCTTTGTCACTTCTCAGTGGCTCATGTTCTAAGTCACTTTATGTAGCTGATGAAAAATGAGTCTCTGCCTAGAGAGTCTCTGTCTAGAATGATGGGACCTAGTGCTCTAACTCCCAGACAGTCCTAGAGGTAAATGTCAACTTCACATGTGTTTATCAAATTCATAGATTGTGTTGGAAAAAAATTAAAAATTGTGTAGCATCAATGGATTTATTACTGCATCCCAGGTGGCATTGGGCAACCCTATCATGTAGCATCTCATCCCCATAAAACCTTTTAAGGGAGATGCTGTTATCACCTGAACATGAGGAAACTAGACTTGGCAAGGGCCAATGACCCTCCCCAGGACACATGCGTGGAGTGGCAGAATGAGACCAAACTCAGGTCTGTGTGACTCCAAAGTTTACATCCCTCACATGACCCGGTCAGCCTCTGAGTGGTATTTGGTGGTCAATTTGAGGGTTCAGAAGGTGTGATGGCTTCAGGAGGGTATCCAAGCAAGACAGTCCTTACAAACAGATAGAACTCAGATAAGCCAAGAGGAAAGGAGGGAAATTCCAGGTGGGATGAAACAGCAGGGACAGACACACATAACTGGTTTGATGGATGAAGAATGAACAAGTTTGGCCAGAATCAAGCAGCATTTCTCAACAGGGGCACCACTCACATAAGGTTGGGATAATTGTTTGCTGTGTGGGACTGTTGGAGTCCCATTAGAGGGCAGTTTGTATGCATGGACTCTGCCTACTAAATGCCAGTCACCACCCCTATCCTTGTGGCAACCTTGATATTTCAATGCATTTCCAAACACCCTCCAGGGTACCTTGTATTGAGAACCAAACAAGGGTGGTGATCAGGGTGGGACTTGGGGTCAGACTGAGGAAGGCCTTGAAAAGCAAAGGAACAAATTTGGTCTTAATCCTTAAGACAGTGGGAAATCGCTGAAGGTTTATGAGCAAAGAGTATGTGGGGAAGTAAAGTGAGCTGGAGTGGAGAAGTTGGGGAAGGGGAGATCCCAGACTCAAAGGAGAGAAGAACATCAAGGTAGCTAAGAATACCTGTGAGTCATCCTTTGCCTATTCTACTGTGGTCAGTCTAGTGTGCCCATGGGAAAGGGTCCAGCATCACAACAGGGAGAGGTGATAACAAGACAGAAGCAGAGGGCGCTCCTTTATCCAGCCCCAGAAGAATCAGGGAGCTCTATGTTCGGGGAATGTAGGGATCAAAACTACATAATAAAGAGATACACTATCCTGATATTAAAAGTGAATGAAACTAGAAAAAAGATGACTAGGAGGCTTGCTAATGATGATTTCTTTTCTGTTTTGCCCTGATTTATTTCAACGCTCTCTGAGCCTACATCCCTTTATCCAAGAAGTCATCAAACTCTATCCCAGAATTAATTTACAAACAAGGGACATGCCATGCCAATCATGAGTACTTGATCCAGAGATCTTAAAGAACTCAGGTCCACACGAATAGGTCCTTGGAAAACCTAACCCTTATCTCCAGGCAGAGAAAAGCATGGGCTCTGTTCAGTAAAGGAGGAAGGACCTCTGAGGTCCATGTGTGAGATGCCTGGGGCCAGATTGAAGATATCTGGGGGGTGCCTTTCTCTACATGTGTCCCAAATGGGAGCAGCTCTGTCGGGGAACGAAGAATGAGACATAAACTTCTGGTTTATGGGAGCCACTGGGTATCATTCTTTTGGCCTGAAAAAGATGCTGCAATTGCTTGCATTCCAGTTATCAGACAGTTTCAAGAGTGATATGTAGTTTTGTTTATAAGGAAAAACGCCAAGCCCTGAGAAAATTCCCAGAACAATGATTGTAATTCATGACAAGACGGCATGTGAATTTTTTCTGGCGCCTTAGCGTAGGTTGTTGATGCAGAACCTTGTGGGATTTTCTTTTTCATTCCTCTGAGGAAGTTATGCTTTTTCGCCAATAATACTGATTTTTAAAAATGAAATGTCATGGTTCTTTGGAGGGGTTTCAAAGGGATCCTAACCTGAGATCAGTGTTATGAAGAACTTCCTCTGTTCCATTTTAGGGGGGCTGGAAATCATTCCCATTCAGAGTGAAGGTTGATTTTGCAGTACGTTGTCCCACTGAAACTGGATTTTAGCTCAGGAGGTGGGGTGATGTGATCCTGGTTTAATAAAATTTAAAAATTTTCCAAGTCCTTCAAACACCCACAATAATATGACAGCAGAGCAAATTTTGTTATGTATTTATCAAGGAACACCACCCAGAAATGCATTCCAAACTTTCATCAGTTCTGGAAGTGTTTGGCCATTATCTCTACAAATGTTGACTCTGCCTCATTCTTCCTGCAATTTCCTCTGTTTGATTAAATGCATGTTTATCTTCTAACACTGTTTCATGTCTCTTAGCCTTTCTTTCATATTTCCCATTTTTATGTATCTCCGTGCTTCATTATAAATGATTTTTACTAACTTAACTTCCAGTCCCTGTATTCTCTCTTTAGCTTTTTTCCAACTGTGTATTGAAAGGTCTAAGTTTAGAGGAGGATCCTGGGAAGATGGCAGAGTAGGAGGCACCAAGAATCTGTCTCCCTACCTAAACAAACATTGTACTGGCTGTGTTTGATGTAGCTATTTTGGAACTTTGGAGTCTATTGAAGGCTTATAACTTCTAGGGGAAGACTTGGATGATAAAATGTGGTTAATTTTGGTCAATTTCAGCTCTTAGAACAGTAGCAACTACCCATATCCCATTCCTAGCCATGTGGCAGGCAGCTGTACATGTGTTCCTAGAGCAGATTGCACACAGCTTATAGGAACCAGGTGGGGCAAAAAAGACTTTGTCCTCCTGTCCTCCAAATACCAGGAATCTGCTCTCCATATGTGATCACTGACTGTTGCTTCTGATCACAGATATGAAATCAAAGAGGCAAGCAGCTATTGTTGTTATACCTTTCCCCATTATTGGAAGCTCCTCCCCATTTGGCTAAAGTGACATCCAGGGACTTAAAGAGCTGCTGTTCTTTTCTCCCGATCAGTTTTTGCTTTTTCCCCTTTTGGGAGCCAGACATTCAAAAACAACTGCATATATGAAGAAAATTAGAAAATGAACATACTTGCCCAGGGAGAGACTCAGAAATGATTGGAGAAGATCTTGAATTTATAACTCAATCTGATCCTCTACACAGTGACACCCGACTGCAATAAAACAAAAATATAAAACAATAAACAAAAACAGTAATACCAAACAAAACAAAACACCAACAATCCAGCAAACCCTGTAGAAGGAGGAGAATCTGCTTTCCAAAGGTACTATATTATTAGATTCAAATGTCTAGTGTTCAACAAAAAATTACAAGACATACAAAGAAACAAGAAATATGGCCCATTCAAAGGAAAAATGTAATTCAACGGACTCTGTCCCTGAAAAAAGGCTTAAAGACAGATATACTAGACAAAGACTTTATTTCTTTTAAGGTTTTTTTACCTTTAAAAAAATTATTTTACTTTTAAGTAATCTCTACACCCAGCATGGGGCTTGAACTTACAACCCTGAGATCTAGAGTCATGTGCTCTACTGATTGAGCCAGCCACGTGCTTCCAGACAAAGGCTTTAGAACAAACATGTCTTAATGATTCTGAGAGAGCTAAAGAAAGATGTAGGGGGAAAAGTAAAAGAAATGAATGTGTGAACAAAATGGAAATATCAATAAGGAGATACAAATGCTCAAGAAATAGAAAACCAAAATAAAACAAAAACAAAAAGAAATTCTGGAGCTGAAAAGTATAGTAACTGAAATGAAAAATTCACTGGAGGTATTCACAGGCAAATTTAAATAGGCAGAAGAAAGAATCTGCAAACTTGACCACAGAATAATGGAAATTATTGAATCTGAGGAATAGGAAGAAAAGAGATTGAAGAAAAATGAACAGGGATGCCTGGGTGGCTTAGTCAGTTAAGCATCTGCCTTCAGTTTAGGTCATGATCCCAGGGTCCTGGGATTGAGCTTCATGCAGGGACCCTGTTTCTCCCTCTCTTCCCCACTTGTGCACTCGCAATCTCTCTTTATATATAAAAAATAAAGAAAGAAAATCTTAAAAAAAGAAAGGTTAACAGAGCTTAAGGGACCTGTGGGACACTATAAGATGGACTAACATATACATTGTAGGAGTCCCAAAGGAGAAGAGTGAGAATATTTTTAAAACCGATGACTGAAAACTCCCCAAATTTGATCAAAGCCATGAATATAAACGTCCAAGAAACTTAATAAACTCTAAATAAAATGAATGCCGACACTGAGAGACACATTATAATCAGTATTTCAAAAGTCAAAGACACAGAAAATCTTAAAAGTGAAGTAGTGAGAGAAAGTGAATTGTCATACATGAGGGATCCTCAATAATATTGTCAGCAGATTCCTCATCAGAAATGCTGAAGGACAGAACACAGCATGCTAATACATTCAAAGTGCCAAAAGAAAAAAAAAAGTCAACCAAGAATATTATATCCAGCAAAACTGTCTTTCAAAAGTGAGGGAGAAATTAAGACATTCCTGGATACACAAAAGCCAAGTGCATTTGTGATCACTAGAGCTGAGTTGCAAGAAATGCTCAAGGAATTCTTGCAAGGTAAAATGGAAGGGCACTAGATAGTAACTTAAGCAGTATGGAGAAATAAAGATCTCAATAAAGGAAAATGTATTGGGAATTATAAAAGCAAATATTATTGTAACATTGGTTTGTAACTGTACTTGTTTTCTACATGATTGAAGAGTCTAATGTATTTAAAGAAAAAAATTATTAGTGTAAAAGTTAGTAACCTCCGTAACCTATTGTAACCTTTGTTTGTAATTTCAAATCTTACTTTCTACATAATTTAAAAGACTAATGCATTTAAAATTATTAGTTTATGTTTTAGGACACACATGTATAAAGTTGTAGTTTTGTGACATCAACAACCAAAAGAAGTGCAGACAGAGCTGTAAAGGAACAGACATTTTTTTTTTCTTTTATGTTATTGAAGTTAAGCTGATATAAATTCAAACTAGAGTGTAATGGGGCACCTGGGTGGCTCATTGGGTTAAGCCTCTGCCTTCGGCTCAGGTCATGATCTCAGGGTCCTGGGATCGAGCTCTGCATCGGGCTCTCTGCTCAGCGAGGAGTCTGCTTCCTCCTCTCTCTCTGCCTGCCTCTCTGCCCACTTGAGATCTCTCTCTCTCTCTCTTTCTCTGTCAGATAAATAAATAAAATATTAAAAAAACTGGAGTGTTATAACTTTAGAATGTTAAATGCAATCTCCTTGGTAACCACAAAGAAAATAGCTATAGATTATACAAAAAAGGAAATGAGAAAGGAATTTATACATTTCACTACAAAAAACAAACAAAACAAAAACCCAAAACAAAACAAAACAAAAAATCTAAACACAGAAAAAGAAAATAAAGCAGGAAATGAGAAATAAGAATCTACAATACATACAGGAACCAAATAACACAATGATGGAAGTAAGTTCCTCCTTATCTGAAATTACTTTAAATGTAGATGGATTAAACTCTCCATTTAAAAGACAGAAATTGCAAAATGGATAAGAACACATGATCCAAATATATTCTATTTATTTATAAGAGACTCACTTGAGATCCAAAGATACAAGCAGGTTGAAAGTAAAAGATAGAAAAAGGTATTCCATACAAATAATAAACAAAAAAGAGCAGGGTTTACTACATTAAGAGGAAAAGTAGAGTTTAAATAAAAAAGTTAATAAGATGCAAAGGAGGACACTAGTAAAAGCTCAATACAGAAGTAGATATAATAACTATAAACTTCAATGCACCTAATAACAGATCATCAAAATAGGTAAAACAAAAATTGTCAGAACAAAAGAGAGAAATAGATTGTTCTACCATAGTAGTTGTAGACCTCACTACAGCATTCACAATAATAACCAGAAAACCTAGGCAGAAGATAAGTAAAGAAATAGAGAACTGAAACAACACATTAACCCAACTATATCTGATATATGTATCTCACTATATAGAGAGAGATATAGAGAGAACACTCTACCTAATAACAGCAGTACAGACCTTTTTCTCAAGTGTACAGGGGACATTTTCCAGGATAGAGCATATGTTAGGTCAAAAATTAAGTCTCAATAACATTTTTAAAGATTAATTTTAACTATACAATGTATCTTCTTCGATCACAATGAGATGAAACAACTATCTTAAAGATGTTCTTTAAGAATGTGAAATTAATAACAAAATGACAACTGGAAAACTCACAAAGTTTTGGAAATTTAACAGCACACTATTAAGCAACTACTGGATTGAAGATAAATTAAAAGGAAAATCCAACACATCAAAACCAATGGGATGATGTAAAAATGGTGCTAAGAGGTAAGTTTATAGCTATAAACACATTAAACACAAGAACAATCTCAAGTCAACAACTTCACTTTACAATTTAAGGAGCTAGAAAAAGAACATACTAAAGATAAAACTAGTGGAAGGAAGGAAATGATAAAAATTAGAGAAGAAATAAATGAAACAGAGAATAGAACAATAGAGAAAAATCAATGAAACCAAAAGTTGGTTCTTAAAAAGAGATCAACAAGGGGCACCTGGGTGGCTCAGTGGGTTGGGGCCTCTGCCTTCGGCTCAGGTCATGATCTTAGGGTCCTGGGATCGAGCCCCACGTCGGGCTCTCTACTCAGGAGGGAGCCTGCTTCCCTTCCTCTCTCTCTGCCTGCCTCTCTGCCTACTTGTGATCTCTCTCTGTCAAATAAATAATAAAAACCTTTAAAAAAAAAAGAGATCAACAAAACCAACTGACAAAGCTTTAGCTAGATGGTCTAATTAAAAAAAGAGATAAGAAGCGCTTGGGTGGCTCAGTGGGTTGGGGCCTCTGCCTTCAGTTTGGGTTGTGGTCCCAGGGTCCTGGGATCAAGCCCTGTGTCGGGCTCTCTGCTCAGTGGGGAGCCTGCTTTCCCCTCCTCTTTATGCTTGCCTCTCTGCCTACTTGTGATCTCTGTCTGTCAAATAAATAAATTTAAAAATCTAAAAAAAAAAGAAAAGAGATAAGACTCAAATTACTAAAATCAGAAATGAACATGGGGACATTACTAGTGATTCCACAGAAATAAAAAGGATTTCAAGAAAGTACTAAGAATAACTGTATGCCAACAAATTGGATAACCTAAATGCAATGGACACATTCCTAGAAACACAAAACATTCCAAGACTCAATCAGGAAGAACTAGAAAATCTGAATAGATTTATAACTATTAAGGATGTTGAATCAGTGATCAAAAGTCTCCCAACAAAGAAAATCCATGGACCTGGTGACCTCACTGGTGGATTCCAGCGAACAGTCAAAGAAAATCAATATCAACCCTCCCAAACCTTTCCAAAAAAATTTAAGAGAAAAGAATACTTCCATAATAGTTCTATGAGGCCATCATTACCTATACCAAAGACAGACAAAGATATTACAAGAAAACTACAGACCAACTTCCCTTATGAACAATGATGCAAAAATCCACAACAAAAACACTAGTAAACAAAGGGACCCTGGGAGACTCAGTTGTTAAGTATCTGCCTTAGGTTCAGGGCATGATCCATGGGTCTTGGGATCGAGCCCCGCATCGGACTCCTTGTTCAGCAGGAAGCCTTCTTCTCCCTTTCCCACTCCCTCTGCTTGTGTTCCCTCTCTCACTGTCAAAAATAAATAAAATCTTAAAAAAATACTAGTAAACAGAATTCAGCAGCATATTAAAAGACTTATACACCATGGCCAAGTGGGATATATTCCTAGAATATAAGAATGTTTAGACATACAAAAATTGATAAATATAATGTGTGACACCAACAAAATGAAGGAGAAAACCCACATAATTATATCAATTGATGTAGAGGAAACATTTGATAGAATTCACCATGCTTTCATTATAAGACCACTCAGCAAAACTGGGAATAGAAGGAAACTACCTCTACATTATAAAATCCATTTATGAAAAATCCACAGCAAACATCATACTCAATGGTGAAAGACTGAAAACTTTCTTTCCAAGATCAGAAACAAAGCAAGGATGCCTGCTGTCACTATTTCAGTTCAGCATTGTATGGGAAGTTTTAAGGAGCAATTAGGCAAGAAAAAAGAAAAAAAGTCATCCAAATTGGAAAAGTAAAAGTAAAATTATCTCTGTTTGCATGTGATTTTATATGTAGAAAACACTAAAGATGTCACCAACACAAAAACTGTTAGAAATAACAAATGAAATCAACAAAATAGAAGGATACAAAATAATACACAAAATTAGTTGCATTTCCACACATGAACAGTGAACAATCTGAAAGGGAAATTATAAAAACAATTCCATTTACAATTGTGCAAAGAGAATAAAATACTCAGGAACTTACCAGAAGTTGAAAAACATGCATGATAAAAACTACAAAACATTGCTGAAAGAAATCAAAAGTACATAAATGAATGGAAACACATCATGGACGAGAAGAAATAATATTGTTAAAATGTCAATACTACAGTCTACAGATTCACTATTACCCTTATCAAAATCCCAATGATTTTTTTGCAAAAACAGAAACCTTCATCCTAAAATTCATATAGATTCTCAAGGGACCCTGAATAGCCAAAACAACTTTTGAAAAGAACAAAACCAAAGGATTCACATTTTCTATTTTAAGAAATTACTATAAATCACTAGTAATCAAAGCAGTGTGGTGTTGATATAAAGACAAACATAGACTGATAGAATGAAATAGATAACCCAGAAAGAAACCCTTGCACATATGATCAAATGATTTTATTTTATTTTTTCAGTGTCCCAGGATTCATTGGTTATGCACCACACCCAGTGCTCCATGCAATACGTGCCCTCCTTAATACCCACCACCAGGCTCACCCAACCCTCCATGCCCCTCCTCTCCAAAACCCTCAGTTAGTTTCTCAGAGTCCACAATCTTTCATGCTTTGCCTCCTCCCCCAATTCCCCCAATTCACTTATCCTTTCCTTTTCCTAATGTCCTCCATGTCATTCCTTATGCTCTGCAAGTAAGTGAAACCATATGATAATTGACTCTCGCTGCTTGACTTATTTCACTCAGCATAATCTCCTCCAGTCCTGTCCATGTTGTTACAAAAGTTGGGTATTCATCCTTTCTGATAGAGGCATAATATGATTTTTGACAAGGTTGTCAAGCTTATTCAATGGTAAAACGGTAGTCTTTTTAACAAATAGGGGTGGCAAAACTGGATATCCACATGTAAAATAATGAAGCTATACCTTGGTATAATACCATATACAAATATTAACTCAAAATGGATGAAGGACCTAACCATAAGGTCTAAAGCAACAAAACTCTTAGAAAAAAATATAGGACAAAAGGTTCATGGCATTGTATTTGTCAATGACTTCTTGGATATAACAATAAAGTTATAGTTAACCCAAAAATGGGATAAATGAGACTTGGAGAAAATTTTAAAATTTTGTGCATCAAAAGACCCTGACAACAGCAAAAAGGCAACCCACCAACTGGGAGAAAGTGATACAACTGGGAGAAATGATACAAACTGTGTATTTAGTGATTGATACCCATATATAGAACTCTAAAAACTCAAAACAGAGAACAACCTGATTCTAAAATGGGTAGAAGAGTTAAATGGGCAATTCATCCAGGATACACTGATACCAAAGACACTGATATATACAATATAGTGATTCAACATTTCCATACAACACTCTGTGATCATCACAACAAGGGCCCTCCTTAATCCCTTCACCTATTTGACCTATTCCCTCCCCACCTCCCCTCTGGTAACCATGAGGATGTTCTCTGTAGTAAAGAGTCTGTTTCTTGGTTTGCCTCTCTCTCTCGCTCTCTCTCTTTCCCTCTTTGCTCATTTTTTGTTTCTTAAATTCCACATATGAGTGAAATCACATGATATTTGTCCTTCTCTGACTGACTTATTTCACTTAGCATAATACTTGCTAGCTCCAACCATGTCTTCGCAAATGGCAAGATTTCGTTCTTTTTTATGATCTGGTAATATTCCATTGTGTGTGTGTGTGTGTGTGTGTATTTATCACTTCCTCTTTAGCCATTTATGACTAATATTGTACGTTATATTAACTAACTGGAATTTAAATGAAAACTTAAATAAATAATTAAAAATGGGGATAGGAATTAAGGAGTGTAGTTGTGATGAGCTACAGGTATTGTACGGAAGTGTTGGAATTATACTATATTATACTATATTGTACATCTGACATTAATATTACACTGTATGCTAACGGAATTTAAATAAAAATTTAAACAAATACACAACTGGCCAATAAGCATATGAAAATATGCTCAATACCACCAATCATTAGGGACATCGAAATCGAAACTATTATGAGATATCACCCATTAGGATGGATACTAGTAAAAGAACAGAAATAAACACGTGTTGGTGAAGGGATGAAATTGGAACCCCGTGTGCACACTTAGTAGGACCATAAAATGGTACAGTTCCTGTAGCAAAGAGTATAGCAGTTCCTTAAAAAATAAAAATGGCACTACCATATGATTCAGCAATTCCATGACTGGGTACATACCTGTAAGAGTTGAAAGCAGGTCTCAAAGAGCTATTTGTACATCCATGTTCCCAGCATTGTTCACAATAGCTAAAATGTTGAAGCAATCCAGGTGTCTGTAGACAGATGAGTAAGCAAAATGTGGTATATACATCCAAAAACATGCCATCCAGCCTTAGAAAAGGAGGACATTTTGCAATATGTCACAACATGGATGAATCTTGAGGATAGTATTAGAAGTGAAATAAGCCAGTCACAACAAATACCATATGATTCCACTTGTATGATGTACTTAGTTAAATTGATGGAGACAGAGGCAGGACGGAGGTTACTAAGGGACAGGGTTACAGGAGAATGGGGAGTTGTTTAATAGGTACAGAGCCTTAGTTCTTCAATATAGAAAGAGATATTGGGATGGATAGGGGTCATGGCTCCACAAGAACATGAATCTATTTAATACCTCTAAACTGAACACTTAAAAAACTGTTAAGATGGTAAATATTATGCTATGTGTTATCTACCAAAGTAATTTTTTTAAAAAAGAAAAGAAATGCTGATACCCACCATAACATGGATGAAACTTGAAAGCATTATGCTAAGTGAAATAACCCATACACAAAATGAAAAATGCTGTATGATTTCCTCCATATGAGGTGGGTAGAGTTGCCAAGTTTCTAGAGACCAAGAATAGAAAGATAGCTGCCAGGGCTTGAGGAGGAGGGAAGGGGGAGTTAATGTTTAAAGTGCACAGAATTTTAGTTTGGGAAGATGAAAAAGTTCTGGAAATGAATGGTGGTGACAGTTACACATTAATATGAATGTATAGTAATGCCACTGAATTATATACTTAAAGTTTGTTAAAATTTTAAATACTATGTTATGTAGTTTTACCACAATAAAAAATAGAAGTAAAAAAAATCTTGTGTTTTGAATGTTGATTATTTCTTTTAAATTATTCTTATAGGTTCTCTTGGGTTCCATTTCAAATATTCAAAGTCACTTTTTATAGTTTCCTATTCTCTGCAGATATGTTTTAAGCTTTAAATACCTTTTACTATCTTAGGTGTCGTTATTTTGTAACCTGTGTCTCGTAAACTAATATCTGCCTTTTCCCCCCTGGTCTGCTTCTGCTACCCATTGTTTCTACTGGATCTCACTTGTGTGCCTTTTTCCTTATATACTTGCTTTTTTTTTTTGTTTTAAATTGTATCCTGCTCATTGTTCTTGAAAAGGTATTTGTGGGATAAAGTACTTTTCTTTAGGATTTGCATTTGGTTTTGCAAGTTGCCTGGTGTCATTTATCAGCCAAAGCTACTTTATTTACTTTTTAAATTTTTTAGCCTTTTTAAAAATTATTATGTTCAAGTAGCCAACATATAATACATCATTAGTTTTTGATGTAGTGTTCAATGATTCATTATTTGCATATAACACCCAGAGCTCATCACAACATGTGCACTCCTTAAAACTCATTGCCCAGTAACCCCATCCCCTCACCCCCTCCCCCTCAGTAAACTTCAGTTTGTTTCCCAGTGTCCAGAGTCTCTCATGGCTTGTCCCCCTCTCTGGAAGAAATCAGAGAAGGAGAACAAGACCACTTCAAACTAAACTCACAATTGAGATTACTTCGAGACTGCCCTAGAAATGTGAACCTGGGATGCAAATCTCCACAATGGCCCACCTAAGATTACAACTTCTTGGAGAAGTCCCTCCACACTCTGCTCAGTGTCTTAGCAGCTCTCATTTAGTTCCTGGTTTCATCTGTATTGTGAAAGTTTAGCTTTTCAGGTTCATAGCTTAATGTGAGGAGATTCTCCTATTATACTGCTCACTTTTGATGTTTGCTTCCTTACTGCCAAGAGAATAATCAGAGTTCAAGTTTGCCTGGATCAACAAATGCTCTCAAAGTGAAAGCAACTCCAGTATTGCTCTTACCTCTCTGGGATTTCCTCTTTCCTTTAGATTTTTGTCCAGTTAATTCTTTACTATTAGGTTTGAAACATGTGAAATTATTATTAGCGGACCTCTTTTGACTATCAAAAAACAAATATAATAAATCTAATATTTAGCCAGGCTTTTGGTGCTTAAAAAAATGCTTCTTTTATTTTATCCAGCATTTTAAATTTTTCTCAGCAGGAGAGTTGGCCCAAATAATGTAGTCTGCCAAATTCCCAGAAACGGTGTTCATCTTTTGATTCTTCCTGCTGATGGTTGTGGGAAGACTTCCCTCTCTCAACTCAGCTCACCCACGTGTACTCTCTGGGAACTTCCTCTCACATATTATGTCCTCTCAGGTGACACAATTTTTCTCTTTTTCAGGTTACTCCTTCTCTTCTTCCCTTTTTTGGTTAATGGTTCATGTTTCTCTTTTCACTGGAATACTTCTCCAGCATGTGGGAATGACCTCTTTATCAAAATCTATCTTCTATCTGGAATACTGTAGGGAGTACAGCAGGAAAAGAGAAAGACAATGAAAAACCTGAAATAAATGAAGCACAGGAAACACAGTGGAGAGGCAAAGGGCTCTTGTGAAAGGCTAATGTGAACGGAAGTCTGGAATTATAGCTGTGTTGCTGGCTAGCAGAGCAGCTGGTCTCATTCAAAGCAGGAGGGCAGAAGGCTACAGAAAAGAGATCTCTTAAAAAGAAAAAAATCAATAGATGATTGGATGTGTTCAAATGTATTGACAGAATGTATCCAGAGCAATGCTAGTGAATAACTAAACAAAACAATTTAATAACAGCACACATTTACACACATGCAAAACAAAGAAACAAATAAAAACAAAAGCCATTAATAACTTCAGGGAAAAGAAAAGCCTTACAGTAAAAGAAAGATGGTCACAGCCACTATGTGTGTAGCTCAGCTCTAATATTTACTATTAGATAGGGATATTATAGATAATATGTACTATAGATAATATGGCTATATGAACATAAAAAATAGTTTATTGTGATAAAACTGTTTTAGGAGAATGTGGTGAGAGGTTGTATAAGACAGCTAAATTCTTATTTTCCTTTATAGGAAGTCAATAGATAGTATCTAAACCAAAAAATAAAAATAAAAAGATACTAATATAAGCATGGAATTTGGAAGTATAAATATTATGAAAATGTTAGAAGAAATAACCAAAAGAAATAAAATCAATTGCATCTGAGAATTCAGAATCAAAAGTGAGCATGGCAAGGAACTGCTGTTTTTAATTATAAGTCTTCTAGGGTATTATTTGACTTTTAAATCATGTGCTTTTATCACTATGATAAAAAATAAAAATTGATTTTAAAACATAAATATCAGAAATAAAGATAAAATTATCTTTATAGGCAGTTGTAATGGATTGGCTATTTTGAAAACCCAAGAGACTAATTAAAAATTAATATTGATAAGAATATCAAATGAGCTTCCTGGGTACAAAGTAAATCTATAAAAAGCCATAGCCTTTCTCTGTAATAAACTTAGAAATTAAAATGGAAAAATCATATTCGTGTTAGTAAGAAAAATTCAACAGTTCATAGGAAGAAATCTAGCAAAAATGATATAATGCTGATCGAAGAAAATTTTATGATTTTGTTAAAAGAATTAAAAAGTATTACAACATTGGAGATACTCACCATGCTTCTAGATATAAACACAAAATTGTATAGGAACAAAAATAAAATGCAGTTCTAAATGGAATTTCAATGATATATCTTGGAATAGAACAAATACATTTTACAAGTAACATGACAGAATAAAGTGTAAGAATACTTCAGCACATTTTATTTAAAGAAAAAACGGTGTGAGGCAAGTGTTTTGCCTCACCAGATTATTATAATCTACTTCAAAACTGCTTTAAGAGTTGGCATAAAAATGACATAAATCAGAAACAAATGAAAGAAAATAAAGTCCAGAAATATTAACATTTCCCTTATTGTCTTTGGCTTGCTTCACTTATTAAAGATATGTATTACTTCATAATTTAAAAAAAATCTAATAAGGCAATTTAAAAACAATCTAATGAAATCTTTCTATTTATATGCACTTTCCATATCTTTTTAGAAAAACAATGGTATTTTTGTCAGATGGCTTTTTATTTTTCTGCATGTGTTTTTCTTCTTTTTAAAATTCCAAGGATCATTTTCAAGTATTCAATAACCCAGAAGTATATTGAGAAAAACATCTAAGTCCTTCCTCAAGACCCAGTGGTAGTCCCCAGAGAAAGTTTGGAGTGTGTCTTCTCCATTGAATCTTAAGATTCCTTTGCCTGATTTCAGATCACACGTTTTTATGGTCCCACACTATCATGCAAAATGAGGACTCCTGTATATGTGTTTAGGTGTTATTTGCCTTTTAACAGCTAAAATTGAATAAACCTGGATTTACTGTAATTCAGTTTTTCAAATATAATCTTTTAAAAAGTCAAATCCAACAGAACCATAGATTATTAAAATTTTTCATTGCAGAGCCTATCTCCCCATCTCACCCCCAATTTCATTTCTCTTTTCAGAGGAATAGAATGGTGAGGATGATTCTAGTTCATATATATATATATATATATATGCAAAACACATATATGTATGTATATATGCACAGATGGGTCATAATAATGTTTTGAGGCTATATTGTTTGCATTTAAGAATAGATCTTTGGTCCCTTTCTCCTGCACATTAGAGAACCACATCATTCTTGTAAAGGACTGCATGACTGTTCACAGTAGAAATACACTATTGTTTATTTTTACAGTCTGATCCCAACAGACATTTAAATTTCTCCAATTTTAGCTATTGCCATTAATGCTGTAGGGAATGGTCCTAAGCATGTGGCCTCATGCATGGTGCAAGGATTTGGGTCAGTTATGTTTTTAACTGTGAGATTGTTGAGTCAGAGTGTGATCAATTGATGGGCACCACTCAATGCCCTGCCCAACGTGGTCCCCATGCCACACCTCTACCAACAGTGTGTGATGAGTTCCTTTTTCCCACACTCTAACTCACCTGGATATGATCAATCTTTTTAAATTTCTGCCAACCGGATAGATTCTGAAATGTCATCTCATTGTTTGAATTTGCATTTTCGTGCACAGAATGTCATGGTTTACCAACCATTTATCTTGGATGCATACTACAAACAGTTTCTCTCTAAGTCTCCCTAGTCATTAAACCTTGCAAATGATGTATGAATATATAGAAGTTTTAAAAATTATAGATAAATCTGCTAAGTGTTTTTGTTATAGCCATTCGATTTGGCATTCTGCTCAAAAAGACTTTCCACATATCAAATATGAAGATATGTTCCTATATATTTTTTCTAATACTATTAAAATTTTATTTTTCTGAATTTGATTCTATAATGTAGTTGGATTTTATTTTTGTATAAGATGGTGTTTTAGGAAACTAAGTATATTATTTTTTAATTGTAGCTAGTCATCCTACTTTCATTATTGAACATTCTAGTTTCTGTTGGTGATGGTCTTCTATCATTACCAATTTTCCTGAAAAATCACAAGCCTGTTCCAAGACTTCTCCTTTCCCCTCCACCTATTTGTCTACTCTGGTGTGCCAATGCCAAAATGTTTTAATTACTCTATACTTTAATTACTCTATACTTTACAGAATATTTTGATATCGAATATATCAAAAACCTGTCATTTTTCTTACTTTTCAAACACATCTGGCTAATCTGTATTTTTTAATAAAATCCATTTTGTGCATTCCATAGGAACCCTTTAGGATTTTGCTGGGATTTTATTCAATTTGTGCATTATTTGGGGGCAGACTCTACCCATTTATAAAATTGACTATTTCCAGTGAGGGTCATGGATTACTCAGGCTTTTTTAAAATGTTGTTCACTAAAATGGTGTATATTTTTTCATCTAGAATTTGTACTCTTTTTTTTCTATGGGAGTTTTAAAATAGTTCACTTGCTGTTTTGAATGGCATACTTCCCCCAATACAATTATAAATGGTGATTGTGGATGTATGGGAAGTCTAAGTCTTTGTGTGTGGCAGTACGGTAGGGAGGGTGAGGTGCTAGTAAACGAAGGGAATTGCTAAACATTATTTCCTCATTTGCTTTTATGAAAGCATTTAGACATCATCTTCATCACCTTTTTTTTTTTTTTTGCAAACTCTGGTGCTTCATGGGTACTACTGATAATTCTTTAAGTTCTTTTATTGTTTTATTATAATTTATTAACTCCTTTGAATTTTATTTTGTATTAACGAAGCACTCGGTTTTCTTGGTAGTTTTTTTTTAAATCCCATTTCATTGGTAGGTTAATTTCTCCACCAATACCGTACTTTCTTGATGATGCTTGCTTTAAGAGAGACTTTGTTTTCATACCTGGCAATGTATTAACATTTTTTTTTAGTTTCAAAATTTCTCCATTATTATTAGCTTCACCTTCTTCAGGAAGCATTTTATATTAATGCTGTTAATCATTCAGAAAATCTTCTTGAGGTTTGATTGAAAATACATTACACTTGTAAATTAACTTGGAAAGAGATATCCTCTTTACAATGTTAAATCCTTCCAGTCAAGAACTCAGCATCTTTCTCCGTTTGTTGAAATTTTATTTTATTTCTCTTAATATATATATATATATATATATATATATATATATATATATATAATAAACTATTACTCGGCCATAAAAAGGACTGAAATCTTATCATTTACAGTGATGTGGTTGGAGCTAGAGAGTATAATATTGAGTGATATAATTCAGTCAGAGAAAGACAAATATCATATGATCTTGCTCATATGTGGAATTTAAGAAACAAAATGAGCAAAGGAAAAAAAAACCAGAGAGAGAGAGAGAGAGAGACCAACCAAGAAATAGGCTCTTAACTATGGAGAACCCATTGATGGTTACCAGAGGGATGGGAGTGGGAAGATGGGTTAAATAGGTGATGGGGATTAAGGAGGGCACTTGTCTGTGATGAGCCCAGAACATGGTATGGATGTGTTGAATCACTATATTGTACACCTGAAAGAAATATAACACTGTATGTTAACTACATTGGAATTTAAAACAAAATGACATTTGGAAAAAGGAATCTTTGTTAGGATGCATTTGTTTATGATTTTAGAAAAATTTAAAAACCTCATACATGAAGTGGATGCTACATGTTCCTTTTTTTTCCTGGCCTTTTTTTTTTTAATTGAGGTATAATTGACAAATAATATTATGTTAGTTTCAGGGGTATCACATGATTCTACGTTGTATATATTGCAAAAATTACCACCACAGTAAGCTGACTTAACACCCATCACCATATGATTCAACATTTGTTTATTTGGGACATGATCACCACAATAAGTCTAACTAATATCCTGTCACCATACATCCGTAATTTTTGACAGTGTGATAAAGCACTCTTCTTTTCTATTATGTTTTCTGCAAAGAAAAGCTACTGATGTCTCTGTAATTGTTTTTCTCAGCTAAGGTTAGAAGGTGTCTGTCTGAAAATGTTCACACAGAACTACCTGGGTCATGGAGTAGATGAGGATCGAATGAGAGTACACAAAAGCTCTTTTAGGCTGTAGAGAAGTAGGAGATGATAACTTGTTCCTGTTATTGTTTCAATGGATCTTAACGTCTTTGGCCAGTTGCAGTCATTAGAGAAGGCTATGCCATGCTGTGACAATACATTAACCCTGTAACAAACAAAAGTTTGTGTCTTGCTCCTATGATCCGTTGAGAGCTGGTGGTAGCTCTTGCCACCTGGAGACTCAGGGATCCAACCTCCCTGCCTTTGTCTCTGGTCGCTGCCTTGTAGTGCTTGTCCTGGAAGACCTCCCTAGAGCTCACGGATCATTAGCTAGAGTTAATCATGTGATCGGACCTCACAGCAAGAGAGGCTGGGAAATGTTGGGAAGCTCATAGAGGGTAGGTAGGTGAGCATTGGCTGTCTCAAGGACACCAGAAAAGTCACAGTGGACTGATGTGTGTGCTCTCGCACCTTCACTGAGAAGTTTCAGCCACAGAGGGCTGGCCTCGCAGCTGCTGACCATGTGTGGGAAAGTTTGCTGAACCCCAGACAAGCTCCTGGGCCCACGGTCTACTTCCTGGAGTTTTCCTCCACACCCTTTGTTCTTTCTGACTCTAGCTTCTGCGCATAAATACGCCTAGTGTGCTCAATCCCTTGGCTGAGTCATCATCCCTAATACCTCGTGGGGCAATGGGTTGTTTCTAAGGCAGTGTCTTAAAAGCCCTGGGACAGGTTGCAAGTCAGGCTCAGGGAGCCCACTTGGATATCCCACGTCCAACATTGGGAAACCCGACTAGTCTTTCTGCAATATAGATAGATAGATCCAGAATTACTGCTGCTCCCTACTTACTTCTGCTCTCCTCTTTGGGCATCAGTAACCCACCTGAATATGGCAACCGCCCCCCAGCTAGTCTCCTCTTTCTCTCTTAGTCTCGAAATGTGGCCAGAATGTTAGCTGGTGACATTCTTCTGCTCGTGACCCCAGGTGCTGCTGCGGACCACAAGTCCCCTTCCTGGCCTGCCTCCTTCCCCCACAGCTCTGCCCTTTGCTCACTCTGGTCCAGCCCTCTGGTCTCTTTGCTGTGCGTCAGACATTCCAGAAGTGCTGCCATGTGCGGTTTTGCCTTCTGCCAGAAGCACCTTCCCTTAGAAAGTGTTGTTTTCATCCCCTTCATGCACCGACCACCCTATTTAATAATGCAACTTACTCCCACACTCTAGTCCCCCAGTGTCCTCACTTTATTCTACTGTCTGCCTTTTAGTTCCAATAACTCTCTCCATACTGTATCATTGACCTATTTGTTAAGTTTCTTGCGTATTGTCTGTCTCCTCCTTCTAGAATGCATGCTCTGTGAAAATGGGGTCTTTATATCCCAAGCACACAGATTTATGCCTGGTACCTAGCTGATGCCTGAAAAAAAATGAATGAACAAATCTGGCTCGAGTAAAATGCTTTCTTAAAATAAAACTATAAAGGGCTCAAGGAATCCAAGAAGAGGTACCCTGAGCCAGTCTGGCGCTACAAGGACTAGTCCGGGAAATTAGTTATGGGCTGGGGTAGCTGCCTTAAGTCTGTGTGTCAGCGCTGGCAGGGTGTCCATCTCTAATTCTTGACACATTGGCATCTCTGTGCTCCTTCTGCCCTCTCTGCTGAGTCCTCCTGGCCAGCCCCCTGCTTGCAGATCCCGGGCCTCAGGGACCGGTGGATGAGATTGCAGTCACCTTGGACTGCACCAAGAGAGGTGGGACAACATGGGGCACCCAGATGGGCCTTGACTCTGAAATGAGGGCTTCCCATGGCATTGGCTTCTCGCATCCCATTTCATAGGCAAAGGCAGGACTCCAGCTTGGTAGTCTTTCTCTCAAGTCCTTCCAGAACTTTCCATTGGCTTTCATCCCATCAATTATCATCTTCCTTCATTCTGCTTGCTTGTCAGTAGCCCCCAAATGTTGTAAATTCTCATGTGTAGTGCCTTCTCTTGTCCCTGGATCCACAGGGCTAGCACAGCAACTGCACATAGCAGGCACTCAATAGATATTTGTGTGTCAATGAACGAGTGAATGACAGAGTGTGTGGGTGAGATGGAGCCCACAGGTGGATGCAAAGCCAAATCCAACTAGAGTTGAGTTAAACAGAAACAAGGGTGCTGAATTCTGGGCAGCCCTGGCCCTTGGCTAGCTAGCTGCATTTCTGCTGGCCAGTGTGCTCAAAGGCCCAGGGCCATTGCTGTTCCCTGTCACTGGGGCCATCCCCATCAGGGAGGTACACAGTGTGCTGGTAACACCTCCCACCTTTTGTTTTCTCGGGAATTGTTGGTGCCTTCATCTCTATGCATTAATATCCACCCTCCTAATACTTGGCAAGAGAACTAGGGGAACTCAGGACTGGTTTTAAACTCTATCAATTCCAAAGAAGGGAAGGTATTTTTCCTCCCAGGACTGTTTGCAAATAGATATCCCATGAATGGGTTGGAAGACCTCTTGGAAGTCCTGGAAAGTCGTGAGAAGCATGGGTTTGGCAGTGCTCACTGATAGTGTATCAGGTTCGAAAGCTGAGCCTCAGGTTTTTACTCTGTGATTCTCCCCAAAGCTCTGTGAGCCAGGCTTGGAAGTCTCCCTTTTTCAGATGGAGCTAGGGGCCAGCCTCAGGAGGGCTGAGGGACTTGCCTTTGTTCCTTGGCTGTGGACGGGGTAGCCACTACATGAGCCAAGGGCCCCCACTCCAGCTCTCATGCCATTCCACATGACATGAGGCTGAGCTGGAGCTGGGGACACACAGCCCTGAATAAGACAAAAGCCCCAGCTGGGAACCCACGGGAGCAGTGGTTCTCACTGTAGGCCCCAAAGACCACCTCCAACAAGACCCCCCAGTATATTTGTTAAGATGCACATTCCTGGTTCCCCAAATCAGAATCTTGGGCATGGAGGCAAGCAACCTGTCTTTTTATGATGCTGCCTGGTGATTTGTGCACACTGGAGTTTGGCAGCCTCTGGGACACTTATGAGAGAGTGACTAATGGGCAGACGATCACAATGATAGATGTGACAATGCAGAGTGACAAATGCAACAGTGGACATGTGTTCAACCTATTCTGGAAGGAGAGATTGAAGGAATGGGGTAATCACAGAGGGTAGTTGGCATTGGGTTTCACAGTATCAATAGGAGTGTTTCCAGCTGGAGAACTGGGGAAAGAGGGCCATGTAGCAAGGAAACAGCATGGAGAAGGGCATGGTATGAACTACACGGCATGGTCTGGGATGAGATAGTGGGTTGGTATAGCTGAAGCAGAGGGCGAAGCACTTGGGAAAAGCTGTCAGGGAAAGATTACTGGACAGGTGGAAGCCAGATAATGTCCATCCAAACCCAAACATTGCATGACCAGACATGGGGTCCTGGGCTATCCTGGGAGTCTGGAGGCAGAGGTTGGATGGTTAGGATGGAAAGAGACCACTGGAGTAGAATTGAGAATGAAGAGAGTCATCAACTTAGAGGCAAGACAAGTAAAGACCTGGTTGGAGGTTGTGTAGTCTGGAAAAGTGAGGGGAGCTTGAGGGAAATGGGGAGACAGATGCTAGAGATCTCCAGCAGACAGACTGGGAGAAAGGTCAGGGATCCCAGCTAAGGTGACTGGACAGCTGGACTCCTGGCAGGGAACACCAAAGGGGAGAGAGAGAGAGGTCAGCTGGAGATAATTCCATTTGGAAACTGGAAATGCCAGTCTGGAGCACGTTTATCAAGCACTTGCTACATGCCTGGCATGCCACTAATAAGCTGTAGGCACTAGTTTAAATCTGAGGATCCTGGACATGATCCAGGATTCCATCCAACAGATGGAATCATGATGGTGACAAGCTAACCTCAAGGGATGGCCTCAGCCAGAATCCCTCTGCCACGTCTGATGTAGACAAAATGCCTTATGGGAAGGGCCAACCTTGCCTTCTAGCTGCTGGGGGTCATGCAGTCTGTGGAGTCTAGACAACCCAGTGTGGTTTCATAGGTGGAGTCTTGTATACTCCTTGGAGGCAGGAGAAGCCTTTCCTGAGTGAGGACCCCAACCCCTGAACTGGGCCACAGAGCCACAGGAACCAAACCAAGTCACAGAAATATTGCTTACTCCCATTTGTCTAGCAAGTTCTGGGAAGGCTCTGGCTCATCTCAATTCTCAGTAATGGCATGAAAGGGCGGGGAGGAGGGGGTGCCTTTCTCTGTCAGCAGATAAGGTGAGTTGTGGTATCTGTGACCTTCCTTGGGTGGGTGGCCAGTCAGGTCAGCCAGGAGCCTGCTGGTAAGTGAAGTGCCCACAGCTAGGCTGGCTTGTGGAGCAGGGACAAGGGTTCTCAGGAAAGACCTGGAGAGGTCCCTTTTCAGCCCCATTACCAGAGATGTAGTGGGACTTCTGGCCTGCTCTGGAGGTGAGTGATATTCCTTCCTTCAGAAGTATTTTCTGGGGGAGCGCCTGGATGAGTAAGTGGGTTAAGGGTCCGACTCTTCATTTAGGGTCAGGTTATGATCTCAGGGTCCTGAGATGGAGCCCCACATCAAGCTCCACACTCAGCGGGAAATTTGCTTGAGGATTCTCCCTCTTCCTCTCCCCACTCATGCTCTTTCTTTCTAAAGGAATAGAAAAGAAAAGAAAAGAAAAGAAAAGAAAAGAAAAGAAAAAAAAGAAGTTTCCTGGGCCAGGCAGAGTCTGAGGGCTTCATCACACTAGACACTTAGGCTGCCCACATGCCACCAAACACAGAGGGACCCCTGCCTAAGCCCTGTCAGCCTGTCCAAGGCTTTTCTTCAGACCCCATGGCCAGGTTCCATTACAGGTTAAATCATATCTTTCCAAAACTCAAGATGATGTCCTAACACCCCAGTACCTTAAGATGTGACTTTATTTGGACATGGGATGGTTACAGATGTAAGTAGTTAAGATGAAATCATACTGGAATAGGGTGGGACCCTTCATCCTATATAACTGGTATCTTTTTTAAAGGGGGAAATCTTGATGTGCGTGTGCACAAGCACACACACAGAGAATCCTGAAATTGAGGGCAGAGATTGTGATCATGCTTCTGTAATCCAAGGAATGCCTGTGACCACTAGCAGCTAGGAAAGCTGCCTGGAGCAGATATTCCCTCATGGCCTTCAGGAGGAACCAACCCCTCCTAACACCCTGATCTAGACTTCTGGCCTTCAGAATGGCGAAGGAACACGTTCCTGTGGCTCAAACCCCCTAGTCTGTGATACTTTGTTATGGCCTCCCTAGGAAATGACTCAATACTGTCTCCATTCTGTGTGATGTGAAGGAGATGTCTATGAGCACTGAAACTTCAGGAAGGCAAGAATAGAGATTTTTGTTCTTCTGCTGAGAGCAAAGTCTGCTGACTTTGCCTGAGCTCATTCTCCATGTCAGGCCCTATGCACAGTTATCCCTCTTTTATCAATGAGGAGACTGAGTCACAAAGTCCCAAAGCTAGTGAGAGGGGGAGCCATGTTGGACTCTAAAACCTCTGCTTTTATTTATTTATTTATGAATACTTATTGGTTTATTTATTTGAGAATGAGAGAAAGCAAACAGTGGGGAGGGGTAGAGGGAGAGAGAGTCTCAAGCCAACTCCACATTGAATGTGGAACCTGATACGGGGCTTGTTCCTAGGATCCCATAACCATGACCTGAGCTGAAACCATTAGATGCTTAACCAACTGAGTCACCCATGCACCTCTTGAAACCTTTGCTATTAACATAGTTAGAGAAGTTTTTTCTGAATAAACCAAGATCACCAGACATTAAAATTCAAGAAGTATGGCTGAATCTCCTTGTGTTCCAGACTCCTTCTAGGCCCTGGGCACCCAGTGAGAGCAAGATGCATAGGTTCCCTGCCCTTTGGCAGTTTGCATTCTGGCAACAGAAACCCAAGAGTTTAAATACGGTTTTGGATTTAATCACTTCCATGAGTTTATAAAGAACCACTGATATCACAAGAACATGTATGTGGAAGGGTCAGAGGAAGGTGTCCATCATCAGGAGATATTTGAACTGACCTCCAAAGGAATGATGGAGTTAGATGGAGGAATTTGGCCAAGTGACACAAAAAAGGGGTAGGGTGGGAAGAGTCAAACCACAAAAGCTGGTGTGGCTAACTTATGGGAAGCTAGAGAGGCAGCTGGGAACACACTGATGAATGGAGGGTCGACACTAGGGTGTTAATTTTATCCCAAGAGTTCATGGAGGAAATTCACTGGAGGGTTTCAGTGAGGGAAGGACGTTTGTATTTGGAAGGACATTTCTGCTTGTGAAGAGCATGGTTGGAGGTGCAGATGGATAAGCAGAGGCCTGTTTGGAGTTTCCTGCAAGAACCTGAGCAAGAGAAGATGGCATCTAGATTGGGTGGCAGCAGTGGGGACCAAGAGAAAAGGGGGAACTAAAAAAAAAAAATCCCAGTGTTACAAATCATCAGAGAAATACAAATCCAAAGCACAGTGAGATGTCACCTCATAACTGTCAGGATGAGTATTATCAAAAAAACAAAAGAAATAAAGTGATGGCCAGGATGTCAAGAAATGGAAACTGTTGTGCAGTGGTGGGGGGAATGCAAAATGATATATTCTAGAAAGCGGTATGGAAGTTCCATGCAAAATTAGAAATAGAAGTACCATATGATCCTACCACCCTGCTTCTGGGTATACACCCAAAAGGATTGATATCAGAATCTCAAAGAGACAGTAGCACCCCAAGTTTATTCCAGCACTATTGGCAGTAGCCAAGCTATGGAAACAACCTCAGTGTCCAGCAGTGGTTGAATGGATAAAGAGGTTGTGGTCTCTGCACACAATGGAGTATTATTCAGCCTTAAGAAAGAAGGAAAGCCTGGGAAACATGGATGAACCTTGAGGACATTATCTTAAATAGAACAGTCCAGTCACAGGAGGGCAAATACTATATGATTCCATTATACAAGGTATTTGAAATGGTCACATTCATAGAAACAGAGAGTAGAATGGTGGCTCTGGGAGGCTAGAGGGAGGGGGACCTGAGGAATGGACTCAAAAGGCAAAAAGTCTCAATTACACAAGATAAAGAAGTTCTGGAAGTTTTCCGTATAACATTGTGCCTCGAGTTAACAATACTACCCTGGGCACTTAAAAATTATTGAGAGGGTGGATGTCGTGTTAAATGTTACCACAATAAAATAAAAAAAATTAATGACTTTAAAAAGAGACATATTTATGGGGACTAACTGCTGGCCAAGCTGGGGGAGGGGTGAGGGAGTGGGCAGATGGCCGTGGATGGTGAGGCCATCTGTGAATGGGGAAAAATCCTGGAGGCAGATGAGGTTTGAGTCTGCAGATCAAGAGTTAATATTTTGGCTCTCCAGAATCTGAGGCCCCAGGGAGATGTCAAAGTGGATTTGTCAAGTGAGCACTTGGTGGAATCAGACTGGAAGCTCAGAAGGGAGGACTGAGGGAGGCGCACAAGGAGGGAATTAGCAGGGGATGTGGCGTGGCCGAAGTCATGGGAGCAGCGTCAGAAGGAACCCACTGAGGAAGAGCCGGTGCAGGAGAGGAGGAACCACACCAGCCCTGACTGGAAGGGTGGAGAAGGCTGGAGCCAGAAAGGAGACAAGGACAGAGCAGCCACTGGGAGGAGAACCAGATGGGACTTTGTGTGAGAGACTTTGGGAAAGATAGAAGGGTAGATGTGTATAGATTCCTGCTCAGAGGTTGAGTCCATTGAAAACTGCAACACACCAGGGTGAATTTAGGGATTTGCATCATTGACAAATGAGGAAGAACTATGTCTGTGGGGATGCTGAGGCAGAGTCCAGGGGGCAGCAGGCTGAGGAGTGAGAGACAGAGAGGGAGTGAGATGCAGAGGGAAGGCAAGTTGCACAAGACACTACTTGGTGGGCTTCAACTTTTCCTTGCCCAGACCAGTGAACATATCACAGTTTGCCGCAGACCCTGGGCACCACCATTTTTCTGGCATTGTGTTGGCTAACAAGGTCTCCATTATTCCCTACCCATAACTTCTAGAACAGGGAGGATATCAGAAATTAAAATAATCATAATATTAGACATCGAATAAGATAGGAGTGTGTGTATGTGTGTGTGTGTGCGGTGGGGGTGTGGGGTGTGGTGTTACAATGACTTTGGAGGTTGTGAAGCAGAGGAAGGACCTTTGTGCAGACGGAGCAGCAGGGAGGGGTTTGTGAAAAGGAGGAGCCAGAGCCAAAAACAGGTGCCTTGGTTTTGCTTCTCCTGCCTTGAAGAACTTCAACAAAACTCATGTGATTAAAGAAATTCAGAAAATTTCACCTACTTACTTACCCATGAAGTGTCTCCATGCTATTCTTCTCAAAGGTGCTGCTGACAAATCTCACAACTAAGAAATGCACTTAAAACTCTAATCCAGGGGCACCTGGGTGGCTCAGTGGGTTAAACCTCTGCCTTTGGCTCAGGTTATGGTCTCGGGGTGCTGGGATCGAGCCCCACATCGGGCTTTCTGCTCAGCGGGGAGACTGCTTCTCCCTCTCTGTCTGCCTACCTCTCTGCCTATTTGTGATCTCTTTCTCACTCTCTCTCTCTCTCTGTCAAGTAAATAAATAAATAAAATCTTTAAAAAAAAATCTCTAATCCAGCATTTCATATATTTGGTCAAAGCTTTCTTTCTTTCTTTTTTTTTTAAGGGTACATTTGGGGAAGTCTGAGAGCAGGTTAACAGGGGAGCCATTGCAGGACTCTGAGCACACTAGAAAGGTTCCCTTCACAGCTATGTGTAGGTAGATGGGAGGAGGAAGAGAGGAACAAGAGAACTGGTTATAGCAAGACTAACATGAACTTGTCCCAGCTCAGCAGCATTTGGGTGGATACACTGAAGGGGCAGATTCCAAGAAATTGAGGAGAAAGAACTGCTGGAACTGGATGAGCCATGAGGGAAGTGTGTGAGCATGTGTGTGTGTGCACACACGCAACGGAGGTGGGGGTTTGTTAGAGGTGGGTGTGGAGATGATGGTAGAGCTGGAAGTGGTGGTGATGGTCATAGTAGAAATAGTGGATGGTGAGGAGAGGCAGAAATACATGTCCTTGTGAATTTTATCAAGATGGAGAATGTACAAGGAGGGTAGGTTTGGGGTGAGGATGGAGTGGGACAGAATAAAGTCAGCCCATCACGGACATTGTGAGTTTGAGGCATCTGTAAAGCAGACTCGGGGTGTTCCCAAGGAACTGCTGCTTTACCAGCTGGAACTCAGGACAAGACTCAGGGCTCTAAGTATGGATATGGGTCAACAGTCGCAGAAGTGGATGGAACCATAGGAAAAGCAAGCAGAAGGGAAGACAAGGGGACTTGTTGGTGACTGACTTGGGTCATGCTTTCCTAGATAAGCTCCAGTGGGAATAGGCAGTGATGTCTATTGGTTGCTACTTCTACCAGAAAAGACCTGAGCATAAGACCTAGGGTTTAGTGCAGGTCCTACTCTCACAGGCAGGAGGGCCAAACCCAGCTCCATCAGGACCAGGATGGCCTGTCATGCCCTGCCCTGTTTGTCATGGACCTAAGGGACTATGTCTATGATTTGGGTCCAGTTACTCAGAGGCAGTCGATTGGTGGGGAAGGATTTGTGTGCCATTTGGAAGTGATAGCCCTACTGCTCCATTCCTTGGCTAGACTCTGGCTGGCAGATTAAGGGAACTGGGCTTGGCACAGGAGTGAACAGTGGCTGTGCTGATGGGTGTCTTGCTTGCATGCCAACTGGGCGTGTGCTCAGATCACATAGATTCCTTTCCTCCAAACCCTTCACACTGCCCTGACCTCAGCATGGTTTCCGTGGCCTCCGCCATCTTGGATTGTTGAGCAAATGCCTTGACAAATCTCGTGGAGCTGAAAGCTGGAGGTGAGCCCACATTTCATTGTAACCCTGGCTGCCAATGTCAGGAGGGAAGTCTTGGGGTAAGGGGTATCTTTGTTGTGGATTTGCATTTGGCTTGTGAGTTTGGGTGCTCGTACTGGGAGGCATCATAGGAAACAAGCCCCCTGGTGCACAAACAAATACACCGATGACATCTAGTACACAGACATTTCATTGAAATATATATTGAAATATGCATTGAAATCAAGTCACTTCATTGAGTTTTACATGTTGAGATCAAAGCCTGTTTTAACCTAAAGCAGTTGTCCTTGGTTCTCATTTGTGTGTAAAATGTCCAGGGTTCAAGGAAGCCACTGGACTTGACAATCTGTGGAGGAAGCAGCCCTGGGGCCAGGCTTAGGGTTTAGGTCATCTTCTGGTATTGGGGAAAAGGCGAGGTCTTCAGGTGGTGTCTAATGGAGAAAGCTTGTATTTTCAAGCAGCTGCCTGGTCCATGCAGGATCTCCTGGAGGAAGGATCTTCCCAGACAGCCTGTTTAGAAATCTCTTTTCCAGACCTGCAGACATGAAGACATGCAGACGGACTTGGTCTCTTCCCTGAAAAGTACCCCTGACTGAAAGGTTTCACGAGGTGGCTGGCTGGTTTCAGGAAGGGAAAGAAAGACGGTTGCTTGGTGTTTACGCCAAAAAAAAAAAAAAAAAAAAAAAAAAAAGGCAAAAAACCAAAAAACAAAAATGAACCAACCTCCCTCCTAGTTTGCCTTAGGAGTGCTAACATGTACCCTATTAACCTTGCCGGTGCAGACAGGGCTTGGCTCCCGCCGTGCCTGAGAGAGCAGGTACAATTTTCCCAGCCTCTGTCCCCAGCAGACCCAGGAGTCCATGGCCAGCTGGGAGAAAGGCTCTGGTGACCTTTGTCCCCACTTTCCAGGTTCCAGGCAGCTTGGGAATGTGCACAATCCTGCCACTTGGGCCTCAGGCCCAAGGCAGTGGGTGGAGTCTGGATCTGATCCTGGTCTCCTGAGGACTCTGATGCCCACCCAGCCAGGCCAGCCTCGATCCCTCCCAGGGGGCATGGGAGAAACAGGTGGGGATGTGGTGGTGTGGGCATCAGTGGTGGGAGCACTGGAATGGTCTTCAGAACTCTTACAGGGACAGAGACCTGATCCTCATTGGTAGATGGATTCTGGATGACCTTGTAGCTAAGAGCAGACTTTTGCTTGGCCCCTTTTGGAAGACTTTCCTGCCTCTAACCTTGACTTGATGTTTTTAAGTGACATAAAGATGAAAAATTTTAACAAATCCATTCCTGCTCAAGTGGATTTCCAACCACTTCTCCCCTTGTGGGGTATTTCCCGCAGACTTATACTTGAGTCTCAGTGGATTCTCTGGTTGATGGGACTATGTTAGAGCACAGGACTTGGTCCTTTTGGTAACCCAGGGCCCTCCCACCCTATGTCATGCCGGGAAGCCCCACGGTCAGGCTGAAGGAGCAGAGGCCTCACTGCAGACAGACCTAGCTTCGGAAAGTGACTCAGCCGTGGGCCTGGGAAGGAAACCCCTCCAACCTGTTGATCCATCTTTAAATCAGGATAAGCATACTGCCTTCACAGGTTGGTGTGCTGACTCATTGAATGTCCTGGTGCAGACGTGTACTTACAGACCCAGCACGCTCTCGGGCACCTCGGGCCCTCGCAATCCTGGAGTCTGGCACGGAAGGGGCTCGAGAGCTGTCTGTAGAATCTAATTCCTCAAAGGGATTATTCATGGTTTAGTAACAGCCTATCAGGAAGGACAATGGTCCCTCATTGTTCTTCTCATCATTGCTAGCCAGACCAATTTATAAGCTAGAGGATTCCTCAGGAGTGACTCAGTTGCCACATGGCTATCCCAGCGAGACCTTATCACGCGCTTCCTGCCTTGCCCGCTGGCTTCTGCCCTGGGCTCCCCTGGGCTCACCTCAGCTAGCCCAGCCCAGAAGTGCCTGTGGGTGCCCTCAGCTCAGGAGGGACAAGACTCCACCAGCTAGAGAGGCAGACAGACAGAGGCCAGGGGGTCAGAGACAGAGGGTGAGGAGAGACCGAATTCCATTGTGAGACCCAAGTCAGGGACTGGGTCACCATTTGGATGGCAACAGCAGCCCCAAGTCACGGCGGGGCAGTGTGGGGGAGGGCTGGTATGAACCAGTTGGATGGAAGGTCCAGTCAGCACAAGTGGATACCACCCTGGGTTCAGGAACATGGGTTTAAAACCAGGTCCATCCCTGTCCTCTGGGGAACACATTTGGGGATGACTCTAGGGTCTCCGGGGCTGTGTGGAGAAAGGTCCTCAGTGGGACCCCCCCTCCTCCCAGTAATGGGCAGGGGCTGGGCACCACCATGGCCACAGAGAGGAGAAGGGCTTTGGGGAATTCATGCAGAGCCTGTCCCCCCTCTGAGTCTCTTAGTCAGAGTCTGGGGTGGCAATTTCCAATGGAAGATAGTGGTTAGGGGTCCTCCCCCTACCCTTCTCACATTCTCCCAGTCACCTCTAGCGTTGAGACTTCGGCTCTGGGACCCTTGACGGTCTTCCTCCTTCTGGAAGGGGGAAACCCCACCCTGTAAGGAGGAAAAGGCAGTAAGAAACCTTGAGTTCTATGAGGAAAAAGCATTTCAACAGAGGACATGAACAGACACTTCTCCAAAGAAGACACACAAATGGAATAAAGATTCTTAAACCTTGCCTTTTCCGGCAGTACTTGGCCTCCTTCCCTGCAAAAGGTGAAGGTTCTGTTCTAGGGAGAGGGACCTTTGGCATCTACCCCAAGGGCAAAGGCAGGGCTGTGCTGGGGCTCCTCCTTGGCGTACCTCCAGGCCTGTGACGGGCCGGATTCTGCCATAGTCTTCTACTTCTCTGCCTTCCTGCTTCTTTCATTCAAGAAAATTTTCTGTAAACATGAACATGAACTTAAATGGATCTTTTCTCAAGAATGTCACAACCCCTTTAGAGTTGCTGGGGCCCGGTGTTCATCCGAGGGACAGCAGGAACAGTCCCCAGGACAGTCCCCTCTTTAGCAGGCCTGTGCCTGTTAAGATGGCGAGGTCGGCACATTCCGCCTCCCTTGTGTTCTTCATCTTATCAGAAAAATGTGGAAGAAAAGACACTAGTATTTGTCAGGCACCTACTCAACATTTTTCAGTGATTAGTCCATATAATTCTTTTAAGTTTCCTTGTGAGTAGCTAGCAATAACTAATATATAGCTAACTAGGAATAACTAAGTGCTTACAGTTAGCTCAGCTTTGTGTTTAACACTGTTAAGCTCTGTTTATGTGAACTCACTCATCCGGCTCTCCTGACATCCCTGCGGCAGTGATCCCCACTTTATGAGGGAGGAAACTGAGGTACAGAAATGGCAAGTGACACAACATGACCCAGTTAGGACTTGGCATTACTGGTATTTGGCCTCAGGTGGTCTGGCTCAGAGTCTAAGCTTTCACCCACTTGACATCATCCTTCTGAAGTGGCCAGCTCAGGACTGGAACCCAAATCTTGCTGAGGTCAAAGACCACCTTCTCTAGCCTGTCATGCTGCCTCTTCAGGTTTGAGAAGGAACTCCGTTCTCCTAATGGCCTCCCGATGTCTGCTGGGGAAGTGACAGGTCTCGGCTCACTGCATCAAGATTCCTGCTACAAGAAAGAGTGGCGGGGGGTTGGAGGGGAAGAGGGGGCAGGAAGAGGATGAGGATTTAGTGGGGATGGGGCTCATGTGCTGGTGCTGCCCCTTGGTTCAGTTCTAATTTCTTAGGTGCTGGACATGGTGCTCGACCCCCAGGCTTTCCTTTGCTTGTTAACACAAGGGCATCTGGAAGGATCTGCTGTCCTGATGCCAAGAAATGGGCTGGGCCAGACGGGGTGAAGGCAATTCTCCCACAGCTTCTCATGGCACAGCATGGAAGCGAGGCCACCAGGCTCTTGGCTTCCCCTCTTCTTCCCTCTTCACGCACCCTCTACAGCCCCTGTTAGCTGCTGTTCCGGCGTCTGACTCCAGCTCGTGTGAGACATGGACTGGTTCTATCTTGAGTGCTGGCACAGGGCCTGGCAATCAATAAACATTTGTTGAAAGAATTAATCAAACTTGGAGCATTTACTGGACAGAGGTCATTAACCCCTGGTTCGAGTCCATTGGCCTGACCTCTGTCTTCAAAGGGTCTAATTAGTCCTTCTGAAGAGAGCCAATGGTCCTTGGCACTGGGACCATGTTTTCTTGCTGGTCAGTGACTGAGCTGACCTGGCCAATAGCCACTGGCTCTGGGAGCAAAAGACTGAGCAGTAGGGATGTTGCTTTCCCATTGCTGTCTCAGCAGGGCCCCTGCCAAGCTCTGGTCAGTCTGGTGTCTCCTCTGGGCTGGCTCCATGCTTCCCAGCTCATTTCTCCAGGCATGTGGACTCCAATATTGGATAAGAAGGGTTGAGAAAGACACGTTGGAGAGAAAGGCACTACGTTCCCTGGGAAAGTAGTTGGTTCAATTTGCTGCTCAATGCATGGTCTGCTGTTTGTTCCTCTCTGCAAAGCTATGAGGCTACAGATGTAGAGAGTAAGAAATTTTTAAAGCAATTTGACATTGCTGCAAGGACCAAACACAGAACCCATGGACTCATCTTTTTGTGAACCACAAGGACATACATGGGTTCAAGCTGGCCCTTCACCATAGATGGTGGGAGAAGGGCTGGATGGGAAAAGGTAGCTTCAGAAATACACGTGCCTTGCAAGTGTCCTCTGCCTCTCCTCACTGAAGAGGTGTCAATCTCCTGCCCATGAAATCCCAGTGTGTGTTGGGATGGTTCTAACTTCTTATTCTGGCCCCATCACCTGTTGGCTGTGTAACACTAAGTGAACTCTGGAGTACCTCAGTTTCTCAGCTGTTGGTTATTGGGAGCAGGAGCAGAATTAGCATAGAACTGGGTCTGGCAGATACTAGACCCTGTACATGTGTCAGTGTTTGTCATTGGTGAGCATATCTGGTTCTGTCTCAGGCTCTCAAGAGAGCTCTCAAGAACCATTTTTTTTTTTTTTTTTGGTAATGCAAAACCAAATTTATTTCCATGCATAATAGTGAAGATTGGGATGCTAGATTAAAAGGAAAGCAGTCTTCTGTCAAACAGATCAAGATTCTTAAGTAGCTACCTTCAAGAGCTACTGCTATGGAAGACTTGTTGTGCAGCCTTCCGATGTTGAAGCCTCTTGGCCCCATGTTTCCAAAAACCGTTCAGGTGTGCTTTCCCTCCCAGACAGCCTTTCTAATCCCTCCTGATAGTTATGCTGGTATTGAAGATATCTTATGTTCTTTTTCTGTTTATTCAAGAACATTTTCACGAATTCTAAGAGATCAATTTCATGATTCTTGGAAGCCAAGCTCTTCAGCTCTTGTAGGTGCTTGTATAAGTTCCTTTCCACCTCCAGAGCAATCACGATAGCTTCCTGGTCAGTTCCCCAGTACTCTGTGTCAGGCCTCTTAGTCACCAGAAGGCAGACTCTACTTTGACAGTCTTTTAGATATTTTATGAACTGCCTTGCATTTTCTCGGTTCACCACTGCTTGGTCTTGGAAAAAGGACACATAAACAGGTGCATCAGAAAGGAACAGAGACCCAGACCGGCCTTCATGTTGCTCTTTAGGAAATAAGACACACAGGCTGCGGGGTGCCTGGGTGGCTCAGTCAGTTAAATGCCTGCCTTTGGCTCAGGTCATGATCCCAGGGTCCTGGGATCGAGCCCTGCATTGGGCTCCCTGCTCGGCAGGAAGCCTGTTTCTCCCTCTCCCACTCTCCCTGCTTGTGTTCCCTCTCTCACTGTTTCTCTCTGTCAAATAAATAAATAAAATCTTAAAAAAAAAAAAAAAAAAAAGGACA